>NC_051847.1:133628001-133730907 GCF_002237135.1 Teleopsis dalmanni
GTAAATTCAATAGCCTCTCCAGTTCCAATGCTCATTTTAAAATGAAAGATCATATTCATTTTTAGACCATATTCATTAAGTAATTTAAAAAAAATGAGCGACACTGTAATACTATAATAAATACATTTCTATGTCTATAAATTATATCACGACAGCATGGCAGCACTTGGAGAAAATCTATAACTATATAATGTAACATTAGATCTTAAAAGACACTGCAATAGTCAGACAGTCAGAAACTATATGGCCGTTAAAGAATGTTATACCATATTGTGCTTATATATATAATATATTTCGTAGTGTGGAGTTGTGTGTATAAATATGCAACGTTTCACTACTATTTAAAGCATCTCAGTCCAATCTTGCTTAGCGATATTTTATAATTTGTCTCATGTAGAGACCGCCTCATGATGGTTTGTATAATGGTCCTAATATTTTCGATCTGTGAGCTGATCTTACTGCATTTGTTTTTGACTCAGTAAGTCCTGAATTATTTTGTACCTATGCTGGAGCGATTTCACAGTAGAATCAGACAACGATGTCGAGCTGAACAACTTTCGGTTTCTTGTGAGTCAACAAGACATTTTGGATTTGATTTGCACTTTTTCGTAAGCGGTCGAAGCTAATCGAAAAGCTTTTCTAAATACCAATTAAACACAACAAATGAAGAAGTTGTTTGAAAGGGCTCACTGAAATAATGTTTTTAAAAGAATATCTATTGATTTATTCAGTATGTGTTGAATAAATCATTTTTACTTTAGAAATGATTTTGATGTTTATTGTAGTTTGATCGCTGAGCGCTAATGGTCTGGTTTTTTAGATTAGATACAATAACAAAATATTTTTAAATGATCCAATCATGGGTCAATAATCAATATTAATAGCGATAAAATCAGAGCTAATATTTATTAAAAAACGTGATATATTTTAAACTTGTGTTGGTCATCTTAAATAATTATTAATTAAAAAATTTTATCATCGGCATTAAAGTATATACATGATTTATATTAATAATAATTTGAGTTCTAAATGTTGAAGTATTGCAAAATTCACAATAAGCAATTACTTAAAACAAAATTTGTGTATTTTAATAATATTATTAAAATAAATGTAATTTCACCTTATTATTTTATTTATTTCACTTAATCATTTCGTACATCATCTGCATAAACTTTTACATTTTATATATATATTTTATTTTTTTTTTTTAAGAAAAAAGTTACTATTTTAATTTTTGTCTTAATACAAACATATCCTACTTGGCTACCAATTTACAGCAACAAATATTAAAACAGCTTTTTAGTATATTATTCCAAATTTTTTTCACCCATTAATTTTGTTTGAGAATGGAAAAAGAAAATGAGAAAAAAAAACTAATAAGCCTTAGAAAAGAGAAGAGGATTTTTATACTAATTGGTTTATAAAAATAAATGTAAAAACAAAAACAGAAACAAAAATAAATTTAAATGAACAAATAATATAATCTAACAACTATTGTATAACATTTACTTATATTCAGATTTTATTTTTTTATTCTATTTTTATATTAATTTTTGTATATATATATTTACCTTTAATTTTTTTCCTAAAACAGTTTATTTCCTTTTAATAATGATTGGCAATCGTTTTAGCTTTACGTTAATATCATTGTTCATAAATACCTAAACACATAATCGATAAATATTCGTATGCGATACTTTCTACCGATAATCATTTCATCACTTTAGCAAATTTAGTGTTCTCATTAATCGTCTATGTAGTGTAAATTCATAATTGTTATTTATTAAAGATTTTTATACAATTACATTAATTTAAAGCTCATTTCATCGAGCACTTAAACTTCATTTTTAGTCAAATTAGTTTAATTAAGTATTTTAATTCATGTTGTAGTAAGTCGTATTATTTGTTAAATACTTGAACGTAAATAAATGTCTAATAAATGTAAATTTTTATAATTTTTAAAGTTTTTTGTTTTAGTGAATATTTATATATTATTATTATATTTTTTGATTTATAATTTTTATTAATATTAATCTATAAAGCGTTTTTTCACTTTGTCAAATAATTATATGCAAACCAATTTATTGTGTACCAATAAAATAACTTAGAATAGTAAATGTTAGACTATTTTCTAGAATTTATAAATTTTTTATATAGTATTAGTTTTACGATAATGGTTTAATATTTTTAATATTAAATTTAATCCTCATTTATTTAACAAGTAATTCAACATTGATAATTCTAATATAAATTTTATGTATCATCGTTTTGAATATCTTATAAGGGATATTTAAATGCTTGAAAATTCGATAGATTGATTTTTATCAGAATGTGATATTGAGAAAAGGAACAATCAAATATTTATAAGTTTTAATACTCTAATAAATCTCATTTAATTTAAATGAACTTGAAGCCTCTCATTATCGTGATACTTTAATCACGATAAACCAATAAACCAAATTTCCTATATAATGATATTTTTCAAATGAAGATGGAATTTCTTTTGAATAAGTCTTTTTTTTCGTTTGCATGTCAGGTATTACAAAGCAAAATCTTTAACATGTCTCGCTCTGTGATCTGTGGTCTGTGGTCTTTCTGACTCTCTCATACATATTTGTTAAGTTTTCAGCAAGGGAGAAAAGCGGCACTAAATAACCTATGCTAATAAGCGGCTCCAGGTGATTCACCTACTCAGTCACTAGAATAATAGACCTGTAGATCTAATAGATATTATATTATTATTAGTATTGTGTTATTAATAATAAAATTAAAGTATATATTTGTAATATATGTTATTGAAAATATAATATTTCTTGCTACTTAAATCCTTCATGAGAGAGTTAAGCGGCGTTTGACTGTTTGTTTCTTACACCAGACTATTACCACCTTTGTCATTCTATCTACTGTTTAAAAATTGCATTAATTTCCTAAAAAGTAATATATTTCAGTATTTTTCTTTTTATTTAGTCTTGGTCTTAAATGTTAATTACTGATTGCAAAAATTTTCTAAGTATTTAAAACTTCATACACAAATTTTAGAATACCCTTAACATGGAGAAGTGCTCGTGATATATTAATTTGCAACTCCGGATCATTTTATTTCCTTTAAATTTTTACAAAATGTCATAGTTCAAGATTGTTTTTTCGATTGACGGTTTAGTATGTGTGTATACCAGATTTCAGCATAGGAAAATCGTCTTTTTTGCTACGAGATAATTGACGAAAGCCATATGGTTCATTATATTATTATATTGTTTGATAAAATATAATCAATTGTATTTTTGATATTACAATTAACTAGTATTCTAATTCCTTTGTGTATGTATTCCTTTAAAGAATATTATTATAAAAATGGACGACATTTCGTAATATATAATATCATTATCTAATTGTTAATGTAAATTCATATTCTAGTATGTGTATTTAATAATATCTTTTAATCTTTACCCATTCTTCACACTGAAGATATCAGTAGTAGTTCTATCTCTTTATGCTTTTATTCTAATGGCATAATGAATATCATTGTATTATTTGTAATTTTAATTTATTTACTTAAAAACCTATTGCCTGATTCACAAAATCGTAGCTTAGTACATTGGATGTATTGTATATAATTATTTTTCTAAGACACGTCTTTAGATAATTCTTAAGAATTTTTCAGCTACAGTATAATTACTTTATTTAAGTGTGATTTATATGTAATGTAATCGTTCCAAAATTTAAATTTACTCGGGAGTAAAGCAAAATCGACGAAAATCATTTTATATTTCTTCACCAACTTTTAACACTGCATGCGTTCTCAAAGGGATACTGTTCGTGGGTTAAATTCTTTAGGCTGTAAGATGATCCTTTAGGTCTTTTGTATAGTGTCCCATTTATGGCATCACAAGAGATCATTGTTTGTGCCCAACTCAATTTTAGTACATAAATTACCACTCCAATATAACCTAACCTTTAATACTAAAGCCTATCCTCTTTGAACTACCTAACATTACTTAATAAATTAATTTACAATTTACATTAAGTAGTTTGTTATTAATAATTTCTACTGTATGTTTAATGTAAGAGAGTAACATTAAACATATTAACTGATGATAATTATAATTTTAGGTATTCACTTGTGAATAATAACTAGTGAAGTCTTTTATAATCTCTTCTGATCTTAAACAGGTCTATCCATTTTCATTTTTAATTTTAAAATATTAAAATTTTTTGACGTTACCAATAACATGCAAAATATGTTAAAGAACATTCAACTTAACTCTGTTGATTATATTTCATACATGTAATATAACTGATGTGTAAATTTCGCCTTGAATATATACTCTCTCTATTTGTCTTAAGTCTTACCGATTTCATTTAAGATGTCAACAATATCTATTCTTTGAAGTTACCATATATATATATGCCATTTATGTATGAAATGTGCATTCAATTTGATTTCTATTGATTGCTAAGACCATTCGAAACTTTATAACTGCAGTAACACCAGCTTTTTTCTTATTGATTATTTATACCAAACTTTCTCAGAAATAAATTAGTCTCTAAGTTCAACTTTACCAAGTTTAGTATAAGTAAAGTTTTCTTATAGCATATTTTCAATATAATTTTCTTTAACTTTAAAATAGATTTTTTCGTGTTTAATTCCTTTATTATTTTAAGTATATGTATTTCTTGTGACTCATAGAATGGTATATTACAAATTTCCTCAATGTTATCCACTTTTCAACACGAAATGATATATTACAAAAATTCTTAACTATAAATTAGAAGTATTAATATAATATCTTTTGAAATGTGAGACTGGACTTAGAGATGTAATAATAGAAGTATATTAACAGGGTGTTGGTCTAAATATTTCGATGATATCTAGCATAAAAACAACTATATTTATGGCCTGGTATTGGTATATTCCGAATCCAAAAACATTTAGGTGATACCATTTCTTAAAGCTAAGCAATCAATGTTCTTACTTTTGTAAATGCGTCATCTTCGTGTTAATGTACATAATCTTTTCAACCATTTATTCGGCAGATTGTTGAATATAAACAGCTATTAATCTGAGTACTCTTCTTCTACCTAAGTATCATGAAATTAATTATGATTGATTACCTGCTATTATACTTACATGCTACCAACAAAATTCATTACATACAAATTATAAATTCAATATAGTATTATATATAAGTTCTCTTTATAGTTCTAGATATAAAATATAAATGCCTAAATACTATAAAATGCTTAATTTAAAACCCTATGTACTTAGAAACTGTATAGATTATAAAAATATTTTCAGTAGAGTTTGTTGTAGTTATTATGTGTAAACATATTCTAGACGAATGTTTAATTATTCATTTTGTCAAAATATTTTTTTTTGTTAAATTTTATTTCAGTTATTTTAAATCGCGTTTATATATCACTGAAACCCCAGTTAAATGTTTTTCTTAAAAATGTAAAATAAGCTCATGTTTAAACAAATAAAAATGCAAAAATTCATTTCTAAAATCTAATAGTTAAATTCTAAATTAAAAAAAAAAAAAATAAATAAAAAATTAAATTAAAATTTAAATTAAAAAGCATGAGAATAAAAACGTGGTATCCTCTTGTCTTTTCTTTTGCTGCAGGTCTCAGTCATTCCGGCAAGGGCCATTGAATGCTAGTAGCCGAAGTCAATCGCATACGTATGTGAATTCCAGCATTTCAGCCAATCCCTTACTCCCAATTGACACTGGTTTGTATTTATTTGTTAATTTATTAATTTTATTTGTAAATGATTTTTATTTTATAATTAATTTTTGTTCAAAAATATGTTCATATTATTTATAGTTTGACTAAACAGTTTATTTATAGTTAGAAAGTAAACAATTATTTAATTTAAAAATTTTATTAAAAACAATATTTAAAAACAAATATTTTTTAATAAAAGCGGATTGGGATTATCGCAATCAATGCAAAGACTCGATGACGCCTTCTCTGACGAAGAAGGCAGCGGATACCTTGGATCGCCGACAAGACAATCCTACAGACCACATGCGTTCTCAAGTAAATGAATTATAAAATTCTCTTTTGTTACAAGAATTTACATATTTTTTAAATAATAATTTTTGAATAGGTCACAGCAGCCCAGGTGGAGATTTATCAGACGAAGAATTATGCAGCGGAATCGCCAACCTCGGAGGGGGAACACCCACACCGCTCGGCAGCGTGTATGGACCAAATGAATTCGAACCGCTCTGTCTCTCCTCAGGGTCCGCAATCATGGACTTCACCCAGCCACCATCTACGCGTTCAAGATCAGGGTCATGTATATCAAAACGATCACAATTTAGGTAAGTTCGAATATTTATTTCATAGCATTTTTGTTATTTTTATATATTATTTATGTAAATATTTTTTAATGATTTATTATTAAAAATAGATTTAAACAATTATTTTTAACTAAATTTTAGAATATTATTTACGATATTAAATATATTTAATTTAATTTCTTCAATTTTAGAAATTTCTATTATTCATTATTATTCTATTTTTTAACTTATGCGTTCAATGGAGTTCAGACAAAATTATTCTCTTCCCTTATGAGTTACCATTTTTGCCCGCTATTATATTTTTCGGGTTTGTTTTAATCATTTACGAAAATTATTTCGTAACGTGTGCCTTTATATAAACATATATTGTGTTTAAGTGTGTAGTGAAATTTTAATTTGATAATTTGTATTAAAAAAAAAAACTTTAATTTTGTGCATGAAGTTTAATTTGCAGTGATTATAATTTTATAAAATAAAAATAAATTTATGGTTTGTATTAGAGAAAGAAAAGCATGAAAAACTGTCATTCATCTTCTTTTGTTAACTTAAACTAACCTAATAGTATATTTAATTTAATCTTTTACTACTGGCGTAGGTCTGAGCCACTTGTCCCACTTATACAGCAGCAACACCCCTCGTCGAGTCTCAGTGGCATCCCAAGCGTTTGTCCCTGCGTCGCCGCAGCAGCACATGCACACCAGCACCAATACAATCAGCCACACTATCACCACCAACTCAGTGGGTCTATCGGTGGATCTCAGCAGCTCCATGGAATTGGAGCAGGAGGAGGATTTGGGGGAGGAGGAGGAATTAGTCGAGGAGGAAGCGGATTCGGACTTGACGGCATCTACCATCAATCGGGAGAATATGGTATCAGCGCAGGGGGGTGTCCATCATCCGCAACTTCTGTCACAGGAGTCCCAATCGCAAACTGCCACCCCAGTCCATTATAGCAGTACCAATTATTCGATGTCTAAACAGTGCTTGCTTAATAATAATAATTCAACTGAGACCGAGACCGACAACATTATTTATACAGACATTAATGACATAGGACATTATAAATATCCAGAATTTAGTATACCAAAAATGGAAAATAAAATTTCTAATAACGAAAATTTAAATCTTAATGATCGAAATGATATTTACGCTACCGTAAATCGAAAAACCAAATCAAAAACTCGTGAAAAACATTTTAGCGATGAATTTATTGATGAATCTATTTTGCAATACACACGTGCTAAACAAATTGGTATGCCCGACATGCGTCAGCTTGTTAATTCATATGATAGTGAGCGTAACTATTCTGGTCTAAATTATCAGTATCATAATGACTTAAATCATCCATCAGATTCTTCATCATCATATTTTGGTACTGGTTTCGGTACAAAACGTTATTCTAATACAAATCATGTAAAATTAGCACATTCTGAAAATTATCTTACTCCCTCTATGGACTCCCAAAGCTCAGCATCTGGTATAGGTATTGGTAATGGTACACGACACACACATTCTTTACCGCGAAATTCAGAACTGTCTGGTGTAGATTCTGTAGACTCTTATGATAGTCATTACATAACACATCACTCAATTGGAAATTTACAGGGTGCTTCGAATATACCGCATAATTATATTTTATATCATGATAATAAGATAACAAACTCCGCTGAAGAGCGTAACGCTGCTGATTCTCCTTTGGATCGATTTAAAACATCTTCAGAAAAACTTGAATATGAAATCTCTTCTGGGAATTTATATTCAACTACTCAATACAAAAAAGAACAGTACGAAGAAGAGGAGAACATATACGACCAAGTTGAGAAGGAATCCTGGTTAAAAAGCAGTTCCTGTAAAGATCTTTATGATTTTTCTTCATTTTATGAAAGCGAAAAGTCAAAACCGATGACTGCTTTTGACAAGGAATTCCTCTCGTTTAATCGTATAGACTCTCCTGTAACACGATATGATGACTCGAGGCATTCAATGTATATAACCAAAAATCATTCCATTGATGCTACGCAAGACTTTTCGCCTTTACCTAATTCAAAAGTGTATTCTTCAAGTTATCCTGGAAGCACGTACAATGCACAAGAAAATCAAAACAGACGTGGTTATGGGCATCACTTTGATTATACTGGTTCTCAAGATGATATATCACATGATAGTTATGAACTTCTTGAAAAATACGATATAGATTTCTTTAGTGGTCGCCGTAGATCTGAAGATCACATGCGTTCGTGTTCACTTGATTCAGGCAACTACATACCAAGTGATGATGAATCTGTGTCGGAACAACAAAAATATCGTTCGGCTATGGATGTGAAATCTAAATCAGCTGTTGACATAATGAACGAAATTTGGGACTCAGAAGATCCACGTTATCTTCCCCGTGAAAAATTATGTGTGAAATCTGATGGAAGTTTTTATAAAAAAATTAAAGAAACACTTTCAAGAACTTCCAGTCAAGAAAGTCGTAGTGACCTTTATGAGACCAAAATTTCACGTATTTCTGACTTAAGCAAAAAATCACGTGACAGTTTATATCACACCGATAGCAAGAAATCTCGTGAAACTACGAAAAGTAGAACATCTGTTGCGTCTAGTCAAGATTCAAAGGAATCGCTAGTTGGAGATTGTCTTGGTCGCAATTATGAAATGCCTACCACAACAGGTAAAAATTTCACTCATTTAAACAAAAAAGAACAGTATGAAAAATTTCCGCAATCCAGTCAAGAATCTAAGAGCGATTATTATGATGCAGTTGAAGGTACCGAAACAGAAAGCCTATGTGGAAGACCAAAAGTAAAAAGTCATGACTGTTTGTTGTCGGATACACATAGTTCAACAGCCAACAGTTCATTTTATGACAGTCGCGACACATATTCCACTTTTCCTAGTAACAAAACACACAAAACATCTAAAGTCCACTCAATCAGCTTGCAAAATGTTGAAATTGAAAGGAATGCCAAATCATTTGGGTCAAAATCTCCTGATTCCAGCTCGACTCCAGTAAGTGGCAAAAAACGCGAGGAAAAAGAAATTCAAACAAATAGTTCAATTGATCAAACTGCTCCAATTAAAAGAAGCGATTCTCAATCCTGTAAAATTTCACAATTTCGCCGTCGTTCAGATAGTGAAAATATATTTAGTTTTGATCAAGATAGAATTGAATGCATACAAAATTATTCCAAACAGTGGGAAACCCAAGTAAAAGAAGAGAAAACTAAACAAAGTCCGGAATATCCATTAACTCCAGAATTAATATCCGAATTTGAAAAGCAGCAATCACGTACAGTAACACAAAAAATAACACGTAAAGAAGAGTTAATTGCTAAAACGCATTTCGAGGAATACAATCCAATAATGGTACCACTTAATTATGCGCATGCTACTGTTGAGCGCACTAAAAGTGATCCCAACTCACTAGCAAATCGAGCACGACTAGGCAGTAACTCACGTCGTCATGTGTTGATGCATCAAAAATCAATTGATCTAACACCAGCTGATTCCAGTGATGAAGACTACATTTACAAGCAGATACCAAGCGCTCCGCCGTTATGCAAAGCACATGGTAATTTTGAAATTCCAAAGTCCTATGATGTACCGATAGTACCGGTTGATATACCTAAAACCGGTTTTGAATTACCAAAAAGTTTCTTCAGAGACTATGAACGACGGTTCACTAAAGTACTTAAAGAAGATATACCATATGTTTTGCACAAACGTCATGTGATGAATGGTACTGCGCCATCTCCAAGTGAGAAAAAATATTCAAAACCGAAATCGCCAAAATCACCGAAGTCTCCAAAATCGCCAAAATCACCAAAATCGCCAAAAGTAGATCTTGCAAAAACTGTAGCAGCAGCTAATAATGCAGCAGACTTTTTACCAGAAATATTAGACAGTTTATTACCAGCAGAAACTAAAGAATTTCTTTTTACCCAAAATATTGATCTCTCTAAAGTTGATCCTATTACTCTGGAAATAGATAAGACTATTCCAACAATTGAATTATCCTCTCCAAAACGAGATATAACAAAACAAATGGATCCATCTTTATTAGAAAAATTGAACAAAAAACTAAGCCAAATCGAAAGTGACTCCGCAACGAGTTCTCGCACTGAAAGCATACAACATCAAAAGCACAAGTTAGAGCAAAAACAAATTGAACTAATACAAAGTTTGCGTAAAGAACTCCAAGCCAACACCCGAAAAGTTGTGAAACCTAGAGTTATACCAAAGACAAAAATATCAAGTAAACCGAAGAAAGCTAAAACTCGCATAACATCGTTTTCATCAGATGATGAAAGCCTTGATTCGGATGACGTATTTGGTTCAGCTGAGGCAATACCAGCTAGACTTGAATTTTCACCACCGCAATCACGCAAAGAAATTGAACCAATTTTACGCATTGAGCAGAGTAGATTAATATCAGCTGCTTGGGGTCGCGGACAGACTATGAGCTCGACAGAAATAGAAGGTTCACCGCCGCAATGCCGACGTCTTGCAGAACTAGAAAGCCGTTATCATACACAAAAACTAGATCCCCAATATGCTAATGCCACTGAATTGCGACGTATATCCGAACGTTCCATATCAATTCCATCTTCAGAAGATGAACCTCATGTGCCCATGCGTCGTGCAGATGAATGCACTAACGACTACCAACGAAATGAAAATATACCATCTCCGATACTTGAACATGCTGAATTCTTTCGCAGTAATGATGATATTTACGAAACTTGTCATGAAGAAAAAATTACCGAATCTGACATCGATTATACACTTAAGAAGAAATCTTCACCTCGTACAGAATTTCCAAAATCGAAAGTTAAATTAATTGAAGAAATTATTGACTCATCAATTGTTATGCGTTCGAAGGGACATGCGCCTATATTATTTGCACATGCTCGTTTAAATCTATCTGAAGGTTCTGCATCATTGCAGCGTCAAAAGTCTACACAAGATTCACCAACAGGCGAACGACGTACAAAGAGCTTGGATACTCCCGTGATTTCACTACATAGATTGCCACCTATGAATGCTTTTTCATCTAAAGATGATACTGTTGGTTTCGAAGAAGAAGCAGAAATCTTAGAGGAAAAGTCATTGGGACGTGAAATAGAGCAACAAGATGAAGACACAGTAGATAGTATACATTCTTGTGCTGGCTCAATACCAACTCAAAGCAGTTATGTGACTGCAGGTAAGGATTCATTGCTAAGCGCTGTTACTATAGATAGTGAGGAAATGGAGCTTTTAAATCAACTTAAATATATAGAAAAAATTGCTTTGCAAGGAGTCAAAATAAAAGACAAAAAAAAATCCAAAATGAAATTGAAAAGTGGTGATCATCTAATCTTGGAAATACCAAAATATAGATTTACTGATTGGTCACCTTACAGTTCGGCAAATAGTTCACGAAAAACTTCTCCTGGTGTTTCTCGTGCAAGTAGCATAGAAAGTACCGGTAAAGGTAAACTAAAAACTAGTTCAAAAGGTATTGATCCTTTTAAAATAAAGCCAGGCATATCTCGTAGCCGGCCAGAATCCAGACGAACAAGTATTGACGATATAAAATCGAAAGACGGTAAAGGTAAAAAGTCCAGCCCTAAAGAGAGACCTCGTTCTATAGAAACACGTAGGTTAAGTAAAGATAAAAGTAAATCTCAAGAAGAAACTGAAGCAGATATTGCAAAACGTAAAGAGCGACAGCAAAAATTATATGAGTCTGCTATGAAACAAACCATTACCATGCTTAGTCCAGTTAAGGACACGTTACCACCTTTTCCAGCACCGGAAGATAAAATTCACGTTAAAACCGATGGTGATAAAATTATAATTGAAACCGAATTTAAGAGCAAAGCTGAGGATCATGTTTTAATTGCAAAAGCGCCGCGAAAATTAGATACTTCACTAGTTAAATTTAGTCGTAGCTTTGATGAAGGACGTAGTTCTGAAAAACTTGATAAAGCAAATCGTAGCTTTGAAGATCGAAATAAGTCATTTGAAGAATCGGAGAAATCTGACGTCCCTGATGATATGGTTATTAAATCACCAAAGAAGATTGCTAAAAGCCAAGAAATAAAACAAAAAATAGAAGGCAGCGTTGTGCATAAGAAAATTGATGGAAAATCCAGCAGCTATGAAAAAACGGCAGAACATCATTATTTAGGTGCAGATGTTAAAGCTAGAAGTTTGGACGATAAAAAGCCAAGTCAAACAGAAACTAAAAAAATTGAAGAAAAGCCGATCATTCGCAGCGCCGTTGGAGATCGTCGTATGTTCGCGCATCAATATAACGTACAAGAAGATATTGATATGCAAGCAGTTATTTCGGAACGTCGGTCATTAGAAATTTTAAAACGGTCCTTGCCTTCCGAAGATACTAAAGACAGCGATGGTGCCTACAGTCGTAAAGCATCTACAGCGGATAGTCTTGATTCATTTGTTTCTGTAGATGATAGCCATTCACCACTTAGCAAATCACCTGTACCTGCTCCTGAAAGCTATCCACATCGTGTTCCAACTATTGAATGTGAAGAACCGTCAATTGAAGAGGATGATCATTCAGGAGAATGTAGGCATTTAAAAGTGTCGCGTTTGGACACTAATCGGTTAAGTTTAGATCGTAGTAGAAGTGATGAAACTGGTTCATGGATGACACTTGAATGCGATGAGTTTGTAGGTTCAGATACTTCAGACAATGAACCGCGAACTTTAGAACCTGATCGTAATATATTAGAAACACAAGCCACTTTAGAAGATGCTGGTCCTTTAGAGTATTCTAACTGCGTCACACCTACATCTGATCTAAATATTCTTATTACACCACCAAATACTAGTCCCATGATTGAGAAATCAGTTTTAGAAACTTTTGAAAAGCAAACTGACAAAGGAGAAATAAAGAAAAAACCGAGTCTTGAAAAGCAAAGTGATAAATCAAAAAGTTCTGACTCATGGACTAGTGGTGAAAAGGACGTAAGTCCACACCGTGGTGAACGGCAAGACTGGAGTTTATCAGTAAGTGGTGGTAAAGAAAAGAGTTCAGTCGATGAAGAATCAAGTGTTAGTTGCTCTATTGCAAGGCCATTAGGAATTTCACAAGATTTTGGCGACATTGAGGAAAAGAAATGCCTCGAACTTAAACAAAAAATGCTAAAGTTAGATGTGACAAGTGTAGCAATAACCGTACCAAAAACTGTGGCCACAACACCGCCAACTATAAGTCCAACCGGTTCGAATGTAACAACTCCTACTAATATAACAATCAATGAACCTAAAATAGTTATTAAAAAACCAACAACTCCAACTTTAGAAAAACAAAGCCCAATCGATTTAGGTAATAGCACTGAATCGTATCTTGATCCTATTGAAGAAAAAATAGCTAAATTGCTGCAACGTAACGAAGACAGCGAATCCAGCTCGGGCGGTTCGAAAAAACCAGCTAAGATTGAAAAACCCGCACGTGCGAATGCAGGCAAAAAATTAGCTGTCACGAAAGCAGATGGAAATAAAGAGCTAGCTAGATCTGGTAGTGATAAAAGTTCACAAGAATCTAAGTCCAGCTTTGACTCTAAAGGTTCATTGAGTGTAGAATCGCGTGGATCATTTGAAACTGAGAGTAGTTCTGGTTCAATGGGAGCAGCACAGCGTCGTGGTGAGCTTCATCAGAAAGAGCTGCAATCAACTTGGAAACCTTTTCCTATTGAAAGTTCCGGAAGTTCGAGCACTGATGACCCTTGGCATCATATTGAAACAGATGGTTATGAACGTTATGATGCAAATAATCCATTACGTGATTCTTCTGATAGTGATTTAAAAGAACAATCACCCGATGAACAAAAAGAAAGTGATACAAGTTTTCAGGACGAACTTAATGATTTTCCGACTACGTTTGGTTATCCAGCCATGACTAGTTCATTAAGTGGCATTGGTGTGAATCCAACTGATATTATAGGTTACAGTACAGGATTTACCCTAGGCAGAACGCTTTCTAGAATCTCTGAACGCAGTACAGCTTCTGAAAAATCAAGTATGGAAGATGATGTCAGTAAAGCTTCTACGCATTCTGTTAGCATGCGAGATGAATCAGTTGGCTCAACTGATCATCAGCCTAGCTTAAGTTCTGACTCTCGCAGTAATACAAATTTGGCCTATATATCTGATGCTGATAGACGCACTTCAGCTGAAATGCCAGAAATACCTTGCGATTCTGCAACAGGTGATCGTTTGTCAAGTATTGGCAGTTTTAATGAGCCGAAATCGCCAACAGTAGTCACTGGACGATTTTCTGTAACCCAAGTAGAAGAACAACAAGATGGTAATAAACATACATTACTATGCCTTTCTAATGCTGGTAGTCAAGATTCTGAGGATTGGCCTTTACCTGAAATTCCTTTTGATCACGTGCCGGTTAAACCAGTGGAATCTATTTATGCAATGCCAGATTTAGATAAACCCGTGCCAAAAACATTCTGTTGGAAAGCAAGTATGTCATTTCAATCACAAGATTCACAAGATTGGCCTTCTCCACCTTCAAGCACTATTGAAGCGCCAATTATTATAGAAAATATAGAAACATATTATACAACTGAGGTACAAAACGCTGATCAGGTCATGATAGAGTCCTTTACTGCAACAGATCATACCGATGACACTCATTCACAGATTGAAGAAGAATTTCCAATTTCACCTTCGGAGCCAACAAAAATATTACCATATGAAGACACAGCTTATCTTATGTCTATAGCTTTTGATGATAAAGATTTTGGCAGTGATGAAATTGCTCATGACACAACAACTTGCCTAAGCTCTACACTTAGTGCTGCATCGTGCTTGTCTTCTTCCTTTAACGTGACTTGTACATCTTCTCCTAAATCGCAAAAAGGTAGTCCTTTGCAAAAAACTTCTAGTCCAGAGTCGGTAATTGTATCTCAACCAACTCGTTCACCAGTTACACGTTCGCCTATATCAGAAGATGAACTATTTTCGGGAGACGATGTTTTTATGCCTGGAACAGTTAAAGTTCAATTGTCCCCAGATGAAACTCGTACGAATGAATTTTTGCGGAAATTATCGAGAGGTTCTAATAACTCTGATACATCGATCGATGATATACTTTCAACTTCTGGTGGAACATTTATGGATGATCAAACTACAGTAAGACGAAATTACGAAACTCGTCTAAGCACAGGCTCATGTAAAAAATGCAGTCATTCAAGTCATTCTGAAGAAGAAACAAGTTCAATTGGAACTGATTTAGATGGCACCGTACGAATGGGTCTGCAACAAAAGAAATGCACACATAGCTCTCACTCTGAAGACACTTCTATTGGCTTAAGTATATCGGAATGGTCTACTGGTACAAACACAGTAAGACAATACGCAAATCTATCAGGTTCTGACAGTTTGTCTGCTGTCTCTACACACTCTTGTGCTAAAAGTGAAAAATCTAATCATACTAAATCTAGTATGAGTTCAATTAATAAGTCTGCTGAAAGTTTAAATGAACAAAGTGGAAGTTTTTCAAATAAGTTCTCTGGTGATAATGGTTCTTCAGATGGTCTACGGTATGATATTCTTTCAAATTCTGAAACTGACAAAGTTTCGGAAACAACTTCTGCAACTAAAAGTGATGACACAACTCTGACTTTGACTGAAATGGCACACACAATAACAGAATGGTCCACATCTAGTAGTCGCACATTAGTGACAGCTACGCAAGGAGATTGTTCTGGTCAAGGAGTTGATCAACGTGGTAATAGGCGTAGCAGTTACATTGATTATGTGCCACTAAAACAACCACGTTTACTAACAAAAAAATCCCCGACTGAAGAAAAACGTGGTTCGTTACCACAAATACATCGTAGAAGTGGTAGTAATGGAAACAATCGCACAAGCACTGAAGACTTAGTACAACGCACTTCACCGCCCAAACAAGGATTGCAACAACGCTTAAGTAGTATTGATGCAAAAGAAAGTTTACCAGAAACCTCAGGAGCAGCACGTAAACGGCGTTCTCTTGAAATGATGTCCAAACTATATCAGAGTCAAGATATTTCATCAGAAAGCGAAGCTCCTTTTGTTGAACGATTGTATGCACCTAGTGAAAAATTGACAGAACGTTATCAAAGTCAAGACTTTGTACCTTTACATGTAACATCTACTACACAAACACAAACTCCACAATCCAGTACACAAAGAACAAAAGCGCCACATCCATCAACAAAGCCTAAAGCGCCACAGCCCCCCATAAAACCGAAAGTAACACGACCACTAATGCAAGCTTTGCTTAAACATATGCAAACTGCTGGTGTTGCTGAAGCTGCAGCAGCAGCAGCAGAAGCTGCTGAAAGTACAACTGTAGAAGAAGTAAAACCAATCATAAGTAAGGTGCCACCACCAATACCACATGTACCACCAATAACTTCACCAAATGACTTACCAAAAACAGTAGGTCAACCGCCTGAAAAGCCGCTAGCTAAACATCATAGCTATGATGACAAAACGCTTTCAAAATCACAAATACGTGAATATAAAACAAATAAATTGCGTCAATCGAGTTCATTTCATGAGCATATGCTATCGAAATCACAACAATCTTCACAGGAATCAATGCCACCGCGTATCGACGAAGAATCATCTTCTCTCGGAGGCGGCACTAGCGGCGCATCTTCTGCCACAACAACAACGACTACAATCAACAGTGAAAATACCACAAGCACAGAAACTTCTTCACCAATGCTACCACAACGTGCTGAGAAATTAATTAAATGTTCACCGTATTATTCCAGTAGCTTAAGCTCAGAGTCACCACCAAATCAACTAATACAAAAGCCACCACGGAAAAGTTCAATAACACGTGTTAACGTCATTAAGAGCCCACCAAGTGGCAATGATACCGACAGTTCCATGGATATACGCACACAGGATGCTAAATTGCGTAGTCGCGGTTATCGTAAGAAACGCCAAGTAACTACGAGGCGTATACGAACCACAACAGAGCGCACTTTAGTCGAACAAGAGAGTTCTGAATGTTCTGAGGGTTATTTACCAGAAATGGAATCAGGATCAGATCTATCTTACAGACCAGAAGATAACTATTTAGAATTTGATGAAGAATTAGAACATGAACAAGAAACCGATGAATATGAGGATTATCCGCATTATTCTGGCGCTGCATACACTACATCAAATAAATTTGAGAGTCTTGATATGACAGATAATGTGGATGAAATGGGTTTTCCTCGTTACGATCGTTTAGGTCATATTACGAATCCTATGTACCAACAAAAAGTTCAGCCAACTGTACATAGCAGTTTTACAAATAAACCAGCTCCAGCAAATCATCCAATGCCACCGACAAGTGGTCAACCAGTAAAACCAGCACGCACTAAAAAACGTCAACTTAAACGTGAGGACTCAATGTCTGCAGGTACTTCTGCACAATATCATGGACGTGCATACTGCAATCCGGAAGAAAGTGAAGTGGAATCAAAGGCTGGTTTATCTGACGATTTGGCTAATTCCAGTGAGGATAGTAGTGGCTTTATGAAAGATACGGGTACAATACGTCGCACAACAATAACTCGCAACAGATACGGCACCGACATGGAGTTACCATACCCGGATTTCCTATCAGATTATGAAAACGAACCAATTGAATATGAACGCTATTCCTGTGGTTTAGATATAAGAGTTGATCCTCCACCAAAATTTGACGACTCAGAAGAGTTAAGTGATCAATAAGAAGTATAACCGATTTTAACACAAATGTTTTCAATATATTTAACATAAAAGTTAACTGCTACTAATGTATAATCAAAACAAAGTGTCTATACACTAAAGAGCTTAACTTAAACATACAAGAATAAGCTTTTATTGTATTAAGTTAATTTTAAATTTTGCAATACTAAAAACACGAAAACTTTTAACGTTCCTCTTTATAATTCGTGTGTTGTATTTAAATCGTAACTAAAATCCTCATACCAAAACGCATTTATTTCGTCGATGGAAATTTCTTATTTACGTGTACTTCCAACTGATCCAAACCGATCTTCTTTAATTGAGACTGATTTACGATACAAAATCGAAAATACCCAAAAATAAAATATTTGCTTCAGATACATTATTTAACTCGTTTAAATGTTACTCGCTATTATGCTTACTCGTTGAATGATAGTATACTCTTAGTTTAACCATAAATTTCGCTTTTATGAGTGAACGAACGAACGAATACGAGAGAAAATATTAAGGGAGAAAATGAACAATTTGTTATTAGTTTAAGTTGTTGTTGGTTGGTGATTTGTCCTAATAATTAATTAATTACCTAGTTAATAATTAAATTTATAAATTAATTAATTATGGGATTAAGAGGTTGAATTTAAATTTTAAAACGAACGAAAATTATTTCTTATTTCTTACTAAGCAAAAAACATTCACAAACGGTCTTAAAAATATTGTCAAAAATAAGGTATAAAATTGTTAAATTTTAAATGCACTGTTTATTCATCGAATAATTATAATAAAAAAAACAAAAAAAAAAAAAACAATTATATAAAAAAAATTTAAAAATACAAAATTTAATTCTAAAATTTATATTATAGTTGCGAACTACAAAAATTATATGTGAAAATAAAATAATAAATAAATTCTAAGTTCAAATGTTTTTGTGCCAATGTACAATGTCTTAAAGAGAATGAATAAAGTTAAGAGAAAAATTTCAAAAGTCATTCTCTTAACAGTAATTCTTAACTAAAAATAAGTATTACATATAGAATAATTTGTTGTAATATTCTAAAGCATTTAAATTTATTTCACTTCCATTAGGTTAAAAGAAGTTAAACTATGTAGAATATTAATCATAAAAAATTTAGAAAAAATCATAGAACGATGGCAATCTCTAGTAGAAGAATACATAATAACATAAGATATTAAATTTTTGAATTAATTTATCGACTTGTTTTTTTATTATGATTTCTACATATTTTTTAATCCGGCTATAGGTCACTTTTTGTTAAATAATTCAACGTTTAATTTATTTTTTATATTTTATATTTCGACTCTCATTACCATGATCACGATCTACAAAGATAATTACAACAATTTACAATATTTTAATTATTATTTTAATGATTAATTATGAATACATTGTTTAAATAACAATAATAATTTTATTTACCATAGTTAACTTATTTTATACACAATGCAATATATAATAAACTTTTACCTAAAATAGGGGACATAATTATTTTAAATATAACATCTATAAACATTATTCTTAAAAGATATCTGCTTTTTTTGCTGCCTAATGAGTTTACAATTAGTAGATACAGTGTATCTACCCCTAACTTTAAAATAAAAGTTTTTTTAAATAAATATTTTTCAACATAACAATGTACAACAATGTACAATGTACAATATGTTCAAGTAAACTCTTTAGTATGGTTCTGATTTTCATAATAATCAGCTAAGCAGATAATCAGTTATGTGAATTTTATTGTATTTTTTAAGAATTTTAGCCTCAATTACTCGCGTTTATAACTATTTTGTCATTTTTATGTTTAATTCTCAATCAATTGTGCTAATATCTTTATAGTATGTTCTTATTCTCAAATTCTATTCTTCCCCTATAAAACTTATAAAATCATACACAGTTATATTATAAGTCAGTTCTTTTTGTTTTATCTAGAAAGCTTCTAACTGCAAATGTTAGATTACATATATAATCTTGCAAAGATACATATAACTATTAATTAAGATATTTTTATTTTTACTGGGCCAAAAGCAACTTTATAAGTAATATTTTTATATATTTTTTTATTTTATATGTATTCAAATTCACCTTAAAAGTGTAGTGTCAAAATGTTATTCAACTTAGTGACCAAATAATCTTAGAACATCATGTGGTGACATTGAATATTATAAAACATAACGACTTAAGTTAAGTTTTCTAATTTAAATATTAGCGTAAGAACTTTACTTTTATTAGTTTGATACGAGTATATATAAAAAAATCAAAATTTATTGTTAAAGACTATATTTACAAAATCCAAAAAAAATCAAATCCGTGTTTAGTAAAATTCATACTTGTGCCAATATTCAAGTTATATTTTTTTCATTTCAAGTGTCAAAAAAATGTAATTAATATACGCATTATTATATCAACTTAAAAAAAAGAGCGTAATTTGGTGAATAGTTTAAAAAGGTAAATATTGAATTTATATCCTTTGTTCAAAAAGCGGTGAACTTTTATACTTTGTTTCTTTTAAATGAAAAAAAATTCTTCTAGAATCAGTTAAAGTATATAGCAAGATAATTTTGTTTAAGATAATGGTTGAAAATGTATTAAACCTGCAACATTATTAATTTAAAAATAATTACGTTTAATTAACGCTTAAAAATGAATGAAAAATAAATGTCAAAGAAGTCTTTAAGCTTTTTTGTCATAAAATATTATTTAAATATATTATCTATTAATAATTTAAATTATGCCTGAATACATTTACACCTAATGGTATTCTTTTGTATCCGATGTATGCAACTGAAAAAGATAAAAGATAAGTTAAGAATTCACCAATTATTAAAATTGAACTCACCACTGTACATTTACAATATTTTACTATTCCCCACTTGCCACAAACTGCAGCGGTAATAATACTGCATCAAATAAATATTATTAACGCGAGTCAAAGTCAAATTAAATTAATTTTCGACAAATTTTTTTAATATGTTTATGATTAAAATTGATATAATATTTCTTATTTATACAATGTAAAATTAGGTTAGTCTATGGTTGTTAATGTCATTATTAAAATTGTAATTTTATGTGTCAAATTTAAAAGCGTTAAGCACTTAAGTACAATTAATGTGCTTCTTGTAATTTACGTGTCAATGATTCCAGTTTTTTGAATCTCATTTCGTTTTATAGATTTTTTATTTAAAAAATAAAAATAAAAAAAATTAAATTTTTATTAAAAATTTAAATTTAAACACTTAAATGTTTATAAAGTATTTTTAGGTTATGTTATGCTAAAAAATTTAGGTTTAATATAAAAAATTAAAATTTAAAATCATTTCAAATATATACACAGTTCAAAAAGAAAAAAGAAACTAAAATTCTTTGAAACTCGAAACAATGTTTTAAATTATATGAGAAAATATTTAAATCCAGTACATTTTAAAATCATTTTTAAATATATAATGGTTACTGAAACTTAATAAAATACCAAAAAGCATTAAAAAAAATTAAAGAAGAAATTAAATAAAAAAATTCATTAATCGATTATAAAAATGTATTTTTTGAATTGAATATGAATATGACTACAATTTAATAGAGGTAAGCATATACTGAAAATTTTTATGAACAGAACTAATTAAGAGCATCATTAAGAATTGAAAGAATTGCTATATTACATTCCATTGTACGTGAAAGTGTCTCTGACAGTTGCTGCCATTTACCTTCATTAAAGCGCGGTATAAAAAGCTTTCGAGCTTTTGATCTTTCCAACTTAATTAAGAATAAATTAAGGGAAAAATTATATCAAAAATGTCGAATATAACATTGCAAAATATATGTCTCAAAAGGAAAATGATTGAAATTGAACCTAATTATAATTAGGTCTCTAATAAAATTGAACTCTGACAGCTGCTGCTATTCGCCTTCACTAAAGCAGTTTATTTGTTAATTATAATTACGTCGCTAATGAAGTTGATTCACAGTATAAAGAGCTTTTGTGCTTTCCAACTTAATTAAAAATTAATTAAGGGATATTATATAAAAATATCGAATGTAACATTGCAAAATATGTTTTCCGAAAGGAAAATGTTTAAAATTTGACACATGACCCAAAATTAAATAAACAAAAAACAAACAAGAGATAAGAGTTTCTTGAAATGTTTATTTTTTATAAATAAATATTATACGCAAAACTTTTTGCATTTTCTTCGTTATCTACGATCAATTAATTAATTTTTGCTTACAGCACGAAACTAAATATTATCTGCTAACAATTAAAATGTAAACAAATATAAGCCCTCTTAGAACTTTGACAGGACTTTCTGACACAAAGCTCTCTTACATGCATAAATCAACTAATGCCAATGGAAACGGCCAAATATGATTTGATTTAGCTGCAATGGGAACAGGTATTACATCTTTATATCTTAAAAAGCATCAACAAATCAACTCAACTTATGCCATAAGCAATATTTTTTCTCTGGCAATGCTATTGTGAAATATTGCTCCCGTTTACAGACACTAATCTATTCTTCTGCTTCATAGATCTTAAGATTAATATGCATACATATATTTTAATTATTTGTTATTTGTCGCAAGAAGAAATGATTTAATATATTACTCAATAATTGTTCGTTCTAGTAAAAAAAATATTTTTGCTGGAGCTTAATCTTTTATTTTATATTATTTTAAAAACTTTGTTCATCAAAATACTCTCCTTCAAGAATGATACATTTATTCTAGTGTTACTTTAACTTTTTTTGTAAAACAAAATAGGCCTGATTTTCGACTATTAAGTATTCATTTGAACTACAAACACTTCTCCTCTTAAACAATTTTTGGCACCACAAGTATTTTAATATGTCTGTATCGAATTTCTCATTTATCATATTAATTTTTATTAAATTTAATTTTAAATTTCCATCTTTTGTTTTGCAAAAATTTTTAACCCTAAGCATTAATCACAAGTAAATATTCAAAAATAATGAATTAATCTATCATCAGTCAAAAAAAGCATGGCTAAATGCAAATACCAAAAAGTTATTACTCTTTAAAAATACGTCAACAGAAATACGTCTAATTTTTTTTCTGCAAACCATTAATTTGACTATTGCTTTCCCTTAGATGGTATATTCGCGATTATTTGAAGGCGCACCTTTTAATTACAAAATGCTTTTATAAGCAAAACTTTAAGTATATATCTGCAATTTCTTACCACATTTTTAAAAATGTTCTATCTGCAATCGGCAGGAATCACCAGCAATACAGTCAGCCAGAATAACCTAACCTAATATATGTATATCGTCCAAAAAGGTTACTCAAATATATAAATATAAATGTATATAAATATGTTTTATTTTTCTAAATATCCTAATTATTTTAATAAATATATTATATTCATTTACAGACATATAACATTTATAAACTATATTAAACCGTTTAATATCGATTTTAGATGTATACAATGGCATCAATGGCAATATGTCACTAGATAGGCGCGGCGAAGTAGCAACACCACAAAATCGATACGACTTGACATTGGGCTCAGACAAATCTTCTTCATTGTCTCGTTCCGAAGCTGGTACTTATGACGTCATACAAGCTGAAGTACAACATGCGAAACGCCACGAATTAGCTACAGGAGTTGCGGCTGCCAACCACAATAATAATAATGGGCATGCAATAGGTAATACACAGGATGCAGATGCAGACGCGAAAAAGAGGGTAAATAATATATACAAAAATAAAATAGGTAAACATATGATATAAAAATATTAATGCAATAAATTCCATTACAGAAATGGCCTACAGAAAAATCATATTTCTTAGCAAAAGAGCTGCTAATGACCGAACGCACATACAAAAAAGATTTGGACATTTTAAATCGTGCTTTCCGTCAAGAGTTATCTGCACAGGATATTGAAACCCTACAACCATTATTCGAAATGTTGGATTCGATGGTGCAACATCACAATATCTTCTTGCGTGATATTGAACATCGCATGGTGTTATGGGAAGGCCGCGGCACACTGGAAACTCATCGCATTGGCGATGTTATGATGAAAAATGTAGCTGCATTACCTATTTACGACGAATATGTACAAACTCATATTGACATATTGCATTGCCTTAACGAAATGTTTGAGACCGACAATCGTTTTCAACAAATCTACAAAGATTTTGAACAACAAAAAATATGCTATTTGCCATTAGGTGAACTTTTGCTAAAACCATTGCATCGTATGCTGCATTATCAATTACTTTTAGAACGTACGTTTTTTTTTTATTTTATTAATAAAAGTATATTTTAAAGTTTTAACTCTTACTTTATATTTCAAGGTCTTTGCGATTTTTATACTGAAGAACACACTGACTATGATGATTGTCAAGCTGTTTATCACATATTGATACGCACCACCAAACATATACGTGAGCAATTGCCGGAATCTGAAAATTTTGTGCAACTTTGTGAACTGCAACGTGACATCACCGGTTTTGATAAGTTGGTACAAAACCAACGAAGACTGATACGACAAGGCTGTTTACTAAAACATTCCAAACGTGGTCTACAACAACGCATGTTCTTTTTATTTTCTGATATATTACTTTATGGCATTAAATCACCAATTGATCAAACATTTCGTATATTGGGCCATGTGCCAGTACGTTCTTTGCTAACAGAAAATGCTGAACATAATACGTTTTCAATTTTTGGCGGGCAATGCGCAATTACTGTGAGTGCAGGCACCACAGCTGAGAAGACACTTTGGCTGGCTGAATTATCAAAGGCAGCAGCAGATATTAAAAACAAACCACCAACACAGCTAACACTTACAACTCTTAAAAATTGCAGTGAGTATAAGAAAAACAAAAATTTGCTCATATCTGAATACAATCCCTTATATTAGAAATAGGTTTATAAATACTGTTAAATAAAGTTTATAAATACTGTTCTCCCTGAAGAAAGTAGCAATAAGAAATACTAGAAATGGTTAGGTTTCTTTGTCTAGACCCTACTAATATACTAAACTCTTAAAGTTGCTCAAATATATCTCATTTATAATAAAAATACAACAAAAAAAAATTATTAAATCATTTTGTGTACAACTTGTCAATGCAATGACCTTCCATTAGAACACAGAATACCGATCGAATTATACGTTATAAGGACTTTTATCTGACGGGCTTCAAAACATAAAATTTTGCACAGTTCGGCCTTGGTGGCCTGACAGGTTAAACCTCAAATCAATGCCGTAAGTTCGAAAAGAGCAAAATAAGTCATTATAATACCATGCTGTTACGAATCACTTTTTATAATACGATCTATAATGCACATATGTACCCCGTTTACAGTGCATTAAAGCTATTAATTGTTATATTGGTTTAGTGTGAATGACTTTATTTTAGCGTTGCAATTCTACCATGTATTTACCAAGTTCTAACTAATTTTTTGTTGAAAAAATTGCTGGAAGCATCTAAGAAACTATTTAAACTATACACTCTCATCTTTATTAATAATAATTAGAATTTTAATAAGGTATTATATATGTAGATAGTATTTTAGTTATATTCGTTTCAAATACAATATATATATTTTTTTCAAACACTATTATGTATTTATTTCTTTTTTTGACTGCAAGAAAAGAAAGATGCAATGCCATGTAAGTTTTTATTTATCATATATATATATATGTATAATTAAATAATTCAAATAATTTTATAAGAAAATAAATATATTTTTTTTACTAAGGTTCGTCCGAAGAGGGTCTCGACATGTGCGGTTTAACCAATGGCAACAACAGTGCCACTACAGCACAACTTCAACAGCAACAACAACAAAATGCGCAAAAGAAAGCACCACCATCACGCAGCAATACCGCTCTGCACGTTTGTTGGCATCGTGGCGCAACCGTCGGTTTGGGCGATCATCTTATCTCCGCCGAAAACCAATTATCCGGTTATCTGCTGCGTAAATTTAAAAATAGTTCTGGTTGGCAAAAACTTTGGGTAGTATTTACATCGTTTTGTTTATATTTCTACAAGAGCTATCAGGATGAATTTGCTTTGGCTAGTCTACCATTATTAGGGTATACAGTCGGACCACCTGGTCACCAAGATACGGTACAAAAGGAATTTGTTTTTAAATTATCATTTAAAAACCATGTTTACTTTTTCCGTGCAGAAAGTATACACACATATAATCGGTAATATTCATATATTTAAAAAAGAAATAATTTTTTATTAATAATTTTAATTTTTTATAGTTGGTTAGAAGTCTTACGCAGTACTACACAAACACAAGATTTTAAAAATATCCACACAACTGCCCATCATTAAAATTATCATCAGTTATTAATTATTTGATTTAAATGTATAATATATAATACTAATATATATCTTTATATAATTTTTATATAACCTAAAGTTTTCTCATGTGTCAAACACTTGTGCAATTACGATTTCCATAACAAACACTCCTTTTTGTCAATTTTTACTAAAGTGCCTTCAAGTATTTTTATACACAGCATACATACTTTTAATAACTTAATTACTTTTTCGAAACGTATACAACTTTTTTATATATAATAGGTAGGTAGATCTAGAAACGAGTCTATGATAGAATCCACGTAGACCTCAAGTCCCTTGAGTAACACTTGTGCTCTTGTTTTAAGATATCCACCTCCTAGGTATTTGGTTTTCTTGCTGAATTCTATAATAGGTGTATTTTTATTACGCTACCTATGTGACTTTGTATTATCTTAAAGAATATTGTAATACTTCCAATATTAGTTTTTGATAGTCAATTGGAAACTGATATCGGGCATATATTAAATGTTACCATAATAAAAATTTAATAATAATAAATAATAAAAATTTGCAATCTATTACGTAAATATAATCCAATAAGTTATGTATTAAAACTTTTAAAAAAGTATTTGTTCTAAAAAACAACAAAAAGACTTAAGAATTGAAAGCATTAAAAAATATTTTAAAGACATAATCTTGAAATTGTTTGATTCTGTGGTTGTCCATATTAACTGAGCATTATGCACTCTTAAAACAACTCCAATCTATATTTCGTCAAAAAAATCTGCTGGATTCTAAAAAATACTATTATAAATTAACTTGAATGATCAAATAGTAAGGGCGTGTTATAACTATAAAGTGTCTCGACAAGTCATGAGTAAAATTGTTGTTGTTTTTAAAGAAAATTATTAAGTTGAGAGTAAGAGAAAAAACAATATGTCGGTTGAAAATTCGACATGAGACCCGAACTTTTTGTGCCTCAGCACTTAAGTAAAGCAGTGTTGTTTAGTAATAAATTTCAGAATTTGAGGCTTTTTAGGAGCAAATTACTACAATTTTATTACGATTTAGAGAAAAAATGGCAGTAAGCAACACAGACTATTTTATAAACCGCTAATAATGTAATTATTACACTCTCCGATTTTAAGGAAAGTAATGTTAACAATTATTATAAGAAAATATAATAATAAATTACCATTACAGCCTCAATGATTTTTTCTTAGTGGTTATATTTGGTGGCAAATTGAAAGTGAGCATATCTACATTTTCTTTTCAGTGTCTGAATTGAAAAGAAAATACCAAAATATTGTAAAAATTTGAAATATGCAATACTAATGTGACACCAATGGTTTGCCGTGCCTGAGACACTCTACATAACATGGCCCTAGATAAAATTACTTCAGACACTAATTTGCGTTTTATCAATCATTAGAAATAATATACGTATATAAATATCAATATATATATGAATTAATTAATTCAAGTTCCAGTTGTATTTAAAAAAAGTTTTTATTAAACGGATAGAGTTTATATCTAACCGTGTGGTAACCGTACAAAGATCATACAAAAATTCTAAAATTAAGTGAGCAATGCTCCTACTTTTATATTCAAATAGCCTGAGCTTGCAAATAAAGCTTTTTACTCAAAGCTTGCTCAAGTCATAATTTTAAACCTATCATATTCTCTTTTATTTTCTCTTACACTTAATTTTCTATTTTATACTTAACCCTACAAAGTGAGAGCGTGCGATAACATATGTATTAAATTCAATTAAAATGAAAATTTTAAATACGTAATATACTATCGCATTTTTAGCTTTAAAGCTAAAACATGTAACATGGAATTATTGAATATCATCCTTGATTAATCTTTAAATTTTTTTTAGTGTTGCGATTCCTCATCCATAATAACTTCCCATCCCTAATCTAGTTGCTTAGGCAACATAATAACATCAATTAAATCCAGACTACTTGATTATTTTTAGTTGACTTTCTGCTAATAACGTATTCATTTATCAAAATCTATCTGTTTGTATAATTATATATAAAATTAGAATGGTTTTCAAGCTTTTTGAAAACCTTTCTTTTCATCAGAGTAGGATATTAAACAACATGAAAAACTTTTTTTTAATAAAAAGTTCGCATAAACCTTTAAAGAAACAAACCCCAAACAACAAAGATTAAATTGATTGAATAACAAAATCATTTTAAGTTTTCGTTTTCTAATTCTGAAAATTTTTCATATATGTACCCTCAGTCTTAATAATAAAATAGTTTTTAAAAATATTACTTAATCATTTAGAATTGCTTCAAGTCATGTATTAAATATATACATATATTCGTTATAGGGAATTTACAAAATATAGAAATTATTAATAACTTTATTGAATATTATAGTAATAGTAATACTTTTATTACTACTGTTTGTATTATGTATTGTAAAAAAGACCATCTTTACTTTTATAACAAGTAATAAATTAGAATTAAGTCGAATGATTTTAGGTGTATTTTAAATTATAATATATATAATTACTAAATTAATATAATTTCCGAAAATTATAATGTTAAAAGTGTTTTTATATTGATTTCTAAAATCATTTTCATATTTTTAATAATAAAATAGACGAAAAACAGTATAATAAACTTGAAAGGAATTGACATTAAAACACTTATAATGGCAATTTATATTCCCAAAAACGTATTGTAAATACTTTGGATATGTGTAACACATAATTTTAAAAATAATTTTTATAATTTGGCTCCTCTTATTGTTAGATGATAACAACTAGACTTTCCTTAAATTTTCGCTAGTATTATTTTCAAAAATTTTGTGTATTGTTTTGATGTAAACAAATAAACTATAAAAATTTTTATATACAAATTTTTTTAAAAATATATTTTTAAATAATCAATTTTTGAAACTTAAAATAATTATTATAATATACCATATAAGTCACTGAATGTTATTTATAAGTATTTTATGAATAATACATAAAGTGTAATGTTTTATTATACAATAAAAATATAAATTTCTGTATACGGGTTGAATGTTGGAAAATACCTAAATATAATATTAACAATAAATAGAAAAATATTACAAAACTAATATTTTTCTTATTTAACGATTGACATAATTTATAATAAAAATTAATCTTATAGTCGATTTATTTTAAATTTTTAATTAAAATACAATACATATAAAATGGATGACATTTTAAATTATGTTTTAAATTATAGACTTGAAATGTTTTAGCAACTTTTACTTAAAACATGTATTAAAAGATTTGCTAACATTATATTTTTTTAAAATTCTAATAAATAAAATTCATATATTTAATGCCAAAAAATATCTAATGTGTTTCATAAATAAAACGTAAAACGAAATTTCAGTAAATAGTTGGTTTAAATTTTTATTTCTACATATCACTAATTTCATAATATGTAAAATTTGAGGTACTAAAAAATTTAGTATATATTATTATATATATAATTTATTATATATATATAATATATATTTAGATTTATTATATAAACATTTTAAGTTTACATTTTTACTTTAAACACATCAATTTGAGTGCAATTGATATTTGGCTCTGTATCATTGAACCGGTTAGAACCGGTTAGAAAATTGCTGTTTTCTGATTACTGTTTCAAAATCGTTTAAGTTGTTTGTTCTAAAGTATATCTTTATTATTATAAACGTTGTAACCACATCAGTAAATATACAGCCTAATGCTATCTGTATATGCCTTGATATTGGGTTGAGATGCGAACTCATATTATAAAACCTGCGACAGCTCCAATGTATGAAGTGGATAAATCCATTCTGCTACTAATTCAATAAAAATCGTGGTTGCAAAAAACACAACGTTTATTCCCGCAATCCGACAAGAAGTTTTTGATTTAAATCTAGTTTATGATAATTGTGCCAAAATTAGATAATAAACAAGAAGGTTTTTGATGATAGTCTTATACCTACCCATTTATATGGTATCTTCAAATTAAACAAAACTATTCCGTTGCTCTTTTTTAAGGAACTGAAATAAGACTGAATTGAAAAATGTCACTAATCCACTGCTAAAATTGGTGCCATCTCGTAATCATCAATAGCGCTCCCTAAGAGATCCACTTAAAGCTATTGGCCCATTGTGGAAATCCATAAACTTCATATAAATTTGTGGATTAATTCGACAATACCTATACGTGTTAGATAGACGTGATGGCCCAATGTCTCTAAGCTGAAACCAAAATATCGACGTAGACGCCAGTTTCTATCTAAATTATTTTTTACTTTTACAAGCGATACAATATTTTGCACCATTTCCAAATTATAATATGCACATTCCTCCTCCACTATACAAAAAAATTATAGTGATAATCAACTTGTTTGGTACTCAACTTGTATTCAACTCTCATATGAAAAGTATAAAATCGTTATATAAGTCTATATGAAATATATCCAGATTAATAATTTAAGGAACGTATAAGAAATAAATATTTGTATATTTTTTTTATAATTCTTATAATTTATTAAATTTTTATATAATTTTACAATCATAATATATATAATTCATTTGATTTGTATGGTTTATGTGTATTTATGTGTTTTTATATATTAGAATTATTTTTTAAAATTTTTATTTATCATTAATTTTCCTGCTTACTTATATTTAGTAAATAAAAAAAAATTAATAATGGATAATGTTTTTTATAAACTTCCCAAAAAGGATCAAAAGTTTAAAGGAAACTTAATTTGTTTACTACTTAAAAAGAAAGCATTATTAATTTTATAAATTATATATAAATTTAATTTAATTATAATCAAAAAAATGTTTAAGTAAAATATTAATTGGCGAAAACCTACCTAAATATTGAAGAAAAAAAAATTTAAATAATTATTGATAATAATAAATTTACAAAAAGAACGAATAATATGAATTAATCTTTTTTAAAACAATGCGAGCTATATATATATATATATTATATATATTCTATTTTATGTAATTTTATGGTTTCAATTATATGTTAAAATTCTTGACACTGAGTTATAAACATGCAATAATTTTTTTTTTTATTTTTTTTTGTAGTTTTACTTTAAATGTTAAAACGAGTGCACATAAATTCACATTTTTTATGATTATTGTAACTAATTGTATATTTTATATATATAGCATTCTTTATTTCTATCTTTTATTGCGTACAAATGGTGAATGAGTGGAAGAGTAATAATAATGCAAATAATTTATATTAATTAATATTTTTTCTAAAATTATTTTAAATAATATTGACCCTTACTGGCAAAAACTTTTTTTGTCAATACTATTTTTGAAAAACTGGTGGTGTATGTAAATAAATATAACAATAGCCTATTTACTAGACCCAACTTATAGTAGCCGAAGTACATTGATATTTACTATTAGTTAACAGCATCTCAATAATTCTACAATATATACGGTATTACTCTATACATTCAAATTAAAAAGCAATATCAAGACTTTTTTAGAACACATAAGCTATACAAGCAAGTAGTTAATATTTTTTAGAAAAATAATATTTTTTTATTTAAAATGATAGTATATGATTTAATTGTAAATACCACACACACATTATGGTGTGGCTGATAATTTCGACTCAAATAAAATTTAAAATAAACATTTAAAAGATTTTGAATTGGGCAATACTATATGCTTTACTTCTGAAGCAGTTGCATAATTGCTTAAATAAAGCTCGAAATGTTATATAAGTATGCATATCATTTCTTTTATTTCTAAATCAAGCGTTACTCTGAACCATTTAAACTTATTACTAATTTCACAATTATAATCAGTAGTATAATTAGATATTTCTACATGTTGAAAAGGAAATACATAAAAATTTTTTTTAAATTAATTTATGACTAATAAACGAAATATTAATAAAATAAAAATGTTTACAAATTTTAGAGACATAAAACCGAAAATATTTATGTTTTTTATAGTTTTATTACAAAATTAGCATACTTAAGTGAGGAAAATTTCAAACAATAATTATTGTACTATATTTATAATATATATGTATATTGTGGGATATTAAATGGTATTAGTAATTTTATAATATAATAATAAATATATTAATGTTTAATAATTATATAAAACATTGCATACATTATAATATAATGATAATTATATTATATTATATATAATATATTAATACTTATATTATAATGTATTTATTACAATTTTTTGTTACTAAATTATTCGATAATATTACAATTGTTTATTACAAAAAACTTTTTTTCTATTTCTATATTAATAGGTATTTTATTTATTATTGTTGCCTTATGCCACGATAAGGAGTTTAAGGAACAGTGATGATGATAATTACAATAATTATTGAAAAATATTATTATTATTAAAAAAGAATAATTGAAATTAATTTTGAAGTTCTATTCAGAGTTTTTAGGTGCATGTGATCTTCCATAAACTGTTGGGCAACAATGGTTGTTTTTTTACTGGCTTGTGGGATTATTTATGATATATTTGTACGCAATATTATTTGATTTTAAAAAAATATTTGTATATCTATTTGATTTAGCAATATTTAAAACTTTTAAGCAATTACTATTACTATCAATAATTTTTTCATTTACTTGTTTTTTGTTATTTGATTTGTGTACTAATATGCTTGCACGATGACTTCTTTAACATTAAAAATTTTCAAAATTTATATTTATGTATATTTATTGTGTTTATAATTTGTTTACTATTTTCTATTTTGTGTTCTTTTAAAAATGGTTTTTATGTTCATGTTGCAAATGTAAATGATGTAATAAATTTCCTGAATAAATTTTTTTTTATTTTTAGTTTTGTTTTTGTTTTTTGATAAATGTTATTGTTTTGCATGTCTGTACTATAAAGTTTATTGCTGCTAGAGGGGGGTTCTTTGTAAATTAAATCTTTAATTTAAAATCTTCTTTCATATATTTTAGTTTTTTTTTACTTAATTCTTCCAACAGCACTCAAGTAAAGTAGGCAACATACAATAAACTGAGCTTCAACAAAATATTTTTTTTTATTTGTGTGTAGAGTTGGAAGGACAAACAAAAACAGATATTTTTAATTACAATTAAATATAAATATATTTCGTATGCTCACTTTATATATATTTACTTTTTTTGTTTTTTTTTTTTTTTGTAATAGACTTTACACCTAAAATTTTAATTTACTGAGTAATTAATAAATGATTTTAATGTTTTTTTTATACTTGAATCAAAATGATTTTGAAAATGTACTTTGAAATTTTTTGCATATTGTTTCTGCTTTTGAGGTTGCTTAACGAACTTGCTGCTGTTTTGGCTGGAGCAACTGCTGCTACTACTGTTGTTCTTCTGCTGGTTGTTGTTGTTGTTGTTGTTGTTGTTACTTTACTGGCTGATGGCTAATCGATGAAACTTTGCTCCACACAGGCTTTCACTCGTTTCTCGTATTCACGACGATTTTCTTTATAAAGTTGTGCAGCTGTTGAATTAGCTGGCGAGTTTGGATTTGGATCACTCAACAGAGACTGAAATCAAAAAAAAAATATTATTATAAATTATATAAATCATAATATTATAAATTATATTATTATATAAATTATATTAATAGCTTCAACTTTTATTAAAAATAATTTTTTTTTAAATATAATTGTTAGCATCTTGAACACGAATTTGGTTTAAGTTGAAATATTGAATGAAATAAAAATTAGTGTAAAATAATATTATTAAGAAAATACGACACTATTAAATTAATACAAAATTACAAAATAATAATTTTGGTTGTAATAAAAAATAAATATTCATTAACGCTTATGTAAATTAATAGAAACAGTTTTTTTTAGTTTTCATACGCGGATTTATTTATATAGTTCATTCCTATATAAATTATAAATGATGAATTTAATGGTAAATATAAATTTATAACCTCTATGTAGTTTACTCTGCAGTACATGTTCTCTTGTCTATATTTTAGGTCATGTAATCTATACGGAATTTATTTTGCAGCATGTTAATTCCTGTATATAGATTAATTGTAATTCACAAAAAACGAGTAAAACCTTTTTCTTGTGTTGTGTCTCATCCACTTGAGGTAGCTAGGTTTCTTCGGCTAAACTCTGGTTAATTTCAATTATATCCACCCCCATTTCCTTTATTCCTTAAACTATAACCCTACCTATCTACTCCCTTACCCATGTATTCGTCTTGTATTCCTTACATGTTATCTGCTTTCAAATACTGACGGGCTAGAACAACAAGACCTGTTTCTAACACCACCGCCGCGAAGTTTGTGAAACTATATGCTACATATAACATATATTGCGTTACATTAGAAGACGTGTTTCTACAGCTTACGAGGAAGTGGTGTTCCTATTTTACAAGAGAAACTTTTATTACATCTCAGGAGAGTGTAACTACAACTCGAGTATATATAATCAAAAACACCACATCTAAGTCCGTCTCGAACATAAAGGTTCTTAACAACATAGAGTTAAAGCGGTACTATAAAATCCGTTACTACACCTTGAGCACACAGGTTCTTTGCACAAAGGAAGAAGATACTATAAAATCAAATACTCACATCTAAGTCCGTTACCGATTTCTATTGAGGTACATTATTTGTTATAAAAATTAATATTCAATTCCAAGTTTTTTTGCTATTTTATTTTTCAGTAAAATCAAAACCAGAAAAAAACTATTTAATCAGACTAGCAACCTACCGATTAGATAATCTTACTGTTATATTTTAAATGAAGAAGAAGAAATGCGCTTCATTTCTAATGATTTGTTTTATTTCTGATGATTTAATGATACATTTAATCAGCATGTATATAGCTCATACTCATACTCTGACGACCACTTTTAACGACGATATTGCAAGATACAAGGATAAAAAAGTTTAGGATATCGACCTGGAATATAAAATGAATGAATGCATATTAACTTTACCATTTATTTAATGGTTTCATTGCCATTGTTGTTGCTCTTGTGAATGTTTCTTATAGAAAAACCGTATAAGCAAAAAGTACAAAGAGGTTAGAATATATCACGTGGAAATAGAATAATTAATGTGGAATAAAGTAGAAAACAGTAGAAAGGACTAAGGGTGTCGATGAGTTCTTCTGTAGTGATTGTAATGATTTATCACAGGATGTCAATAGGTTGTTTGGACTACGTCTATCAAAATCAGTAAGCAAATAGTGATGTATTATCATTATGATGATATTGCATTGAAATATATTGAGTTAATCAAGGTTTCAATAATTACCAGGAGTACTGCTAGATATTAGGAATTGACTGAAAGAGGTTGCACTTTCGTTTTAAGAAGATAGTCTTATATAACAAAGTAAATAAGCAACATTTTCCTTTTCCTCTTCTAACTCACAGCTGCAACAGTAAATACTGGATGGAAATTGACTGCTGTGATTAATATGTAATGCATATTATCTGGGAAAATGACAGAAGACATAATCTATCTAAAGTTTAGCATAACAATTCATGCACTTCGAGCACTTCACTGATGCCAATGTAGAACTAAATTGGGTGCAGTTCTGATATCTCACGTAATCAAACAGTATTCTTAGTCACATTTTATGCCCGTATGGAGCTAAATATTTAGTGTTGAGAGTGCTTTTCGTAATCTCATAGTCCTTAACCTTATAACCTTGCTAACAATAGTAATCAGTTTCAAAAATATACTTTTAAGTGTCTACAAATATGCGATGGGTTGAATGGTAAGATTTGTATGCTACTATGATACTAAGGTACAATACAAGTATTGCCAACTTAAAACAAATTCTGATTAATAAAAAAAATAATGACCTTTTAAAAATAAAAATAATAAATTAATAATCGGCACAATGAAAGACCACCATTAAAGATGTTTTAAAGATGTTTTTTAAAATTATTTTTACAAATGTTTTAGGGTTGAAAGACATGGCACGCAGAGCTTCCAGAAACTATTATTAAATAAACAAATCCATCTTACAAAAAATATTATGAATCACGTTAAAGAAGATGATTCATTACCAGAATGATTTCAAAGTAGAGTTGGTGATTCAGTGTGCTATATTTATGTATGCCTAAGACATAACACAAAACAATTAATTACGCATATGCATCAGAAGATATTAAATTGAATATTTCTTTAAGATATATAAAGCTTATATAAGGAGTACAATTATTATTTACTAAATGAATTTTTATAACAAATAATATTATATTATGTTCTACATACTTGTATAGAAGTTAATATAGCAGAAACATCATATGTGGGACTCCACCGATTTTGTAAAATGTCCAAACATATTCCACCATCGGCATAAACATTTGGATGAAATACCTTAGATACAAATCTAACTGTTGGAGGCTTATTGGGATACTCTTCCGTAAATTCTATTGTTAATTTAAAGGTACCATCTTCGAATGGTGTATCATGTGGACCAAAAATCACAGCATTCCATATCATAATATTATTATCAGTTGGTGCGCCAGAAACTCCCGTTGGTGGATCTTCTTGTAGTCTATAGGAAGAGAAGTAAATATTTAATAAATTAATAAAATATAAAATAAATTTTTGAGAAATAAAAATTAAATAGTAAATACAAATACTAATTTCGAATTTTGAATTAAATTACATATAGAATTAATACTATTGAAAGTGCTCTTTAAATAATGCGTACTAATATTTAGGAAACTAATTGATATCATATATATAATGTTATAATCCCTGAAAGTATGAGTGGGTATGAGTAGCTCCTAGATGTAAACACGAACGCTTTAGTGTCTGATGCATTGGAATGACTAAGTTTCCTTGTCTCGAATCAATCTTTACCCAACCAATTCCCATCGCATGTATTTATGTTTATAATTACTTTAATGATTCCTGGTATATATTTTCATTAAATACAACAATCACAACATAAAAACAATGAATTTCAACAGATATCAGCTTTATATGCTAAAGCCATTTATGTATGAAATTTAATAAACATATTGGACTCTCTGCGAAGTTTAATCGAAAATAACAAATAATTAAGCAAATATTAAGAGAGACATGATCTCTTCCTTAAATTGCATGATACGAGATTTTGATATTCTTAGTGAGTAGTAAATCAAATTAATACTACATATATATTATATTCCTATATTACATATTTTTATGCTATAAAATTATTGATTACATGTAAGTTTCTTCTTCAGATTTCCTAAAATTTTTAAATTGTTAATAAAAAATTTTAAGAATGAAATATTTTTTATAAACAATCATAAAAATACTAAATTTTTAGAATTTTTCGGATCATTTAAATGTTTACTAAAGAGACTAACGTAAACGTAACACTTTTAACATGAAAAAGTACTGGACTTTGACTATAAAAATTTATATAAATAAATCAGTTTATAAACAAAATTACATGATTAAGAATAAATTAAAATAAAACATTTTCGCTCAAAGGTTGCTCAATGAAATTTCCGCAAAAAACTCATTATATTTTAATGATATTCACAAAGTTTACGAGAAAAAAATAAATATGCTCGCTCATAATGGGTTTAAGCTCTTTACACTTCAATGAGGAATGAATGAATTGTTTTAAATAAAGAAATAAAAAAGGAAATTAAAAATAAATGCAACTTCAATATACATATCTATGCATGTATTAATCTATTAAATAAAAGACCTTTTTAATAGGAAAACAATACAGTTCGATAATTTTAGATATGCAGAATATAAGCACTTGTATAGCAGTATGACCCAAGAAACGACACAACGATCAGTGAACAAAGAAACTTTGTTAATATAATATATTATTTCGAAAAAAAATTGTAATCGGAGATGTATAACAAACAGATTTTAACAAAATATAAAAGCCTTGACGTTATTATCACAAACATTTAAAATATCTGCAGATCCATTTTAGAGTCCCCTAAGATAATAATCTAACATACATATGTAACTAATAAAAATTATAATTTCCACGAAAGACATCTTCTATGTCAAAACTAAAAATGTAGAAATCTTTTATACATTTTTATATTTATTATTGACTATCTTATTATGTAAGTAGTTTAGTCAAAGGGAAAAAATATCAACAAAAGCAAATAACACCTTAGTTGCTTAAATAATTTCAGTAATTCCGAATAATGCAAATTTTAAGAGGCTCCGCAATATTCAAGGCATTGTAATAAAAATTATAATATTAACTTAAAATATTTTCATTACTATCAAAACCATATTTATATGTATCTATAAGACATACTTATTAGACATGTTGTTCAAAGCAAAACGATAATTACGATTATTTTGGTGCCTTGGATCAAGGAATATATCTCTTAAAAAATTCTCCACTGAAAATAAAAACCCTACAAATTAGTATACACTTCTTATTATTACTACTAATTACTACTTGTGAGATCGCCACAATCGGATTTTCGTCTGGGTGTCATTCATCATTGTCCAAAAAAAGTCAATCACACCGATGCAGGGAAAAAAAACGTGGACTTACAGAATCTAATTCGAGACCAAGATTGACTCACAACAAAGTTCACAATAGACCACGCCTAACGTCTCTCAGGAAGAACGGCGTCTCCCCGGTGCAGCAAAAACTGCCCTAGCTTTATTGAGATCAGAATATAAACAAGCGTTGAACAGTTACTATTCAAGAATAAACACGTCTATTTCTAACATGTACCCAAACCACAGCTTTACCCCCAAGATATCGTCAATCTGTTCTCTTGTCTCACTACACACACAACCTGCATCCATTCGACCATAGAACTCAAACCACCGGGTTGAGTTTAATTTAAATCCCATCCATATTCAGTTCACCCCTTCACTCTTATTCCCCTCCCCACCTTCAACCATCACCCATAGCAAAAACATAGTTAAAACAGCGTTAGTGAAAGAATTATTAATATTCTTTTTAATTTAAAAATAATTTGATTCACTTACATTTCAACATACTTTTCAAATTCAAACTAAATCTATACAAAACACAAAGCCGCGAAAAAGATAATGATCGGCTTATCAAAACCAATAATAGAATCGTTTTGAACATAAATTGGAAATACAGGACAATAACAAAAAACCCACAATAAACTATTTATACGATATAGCTGATAATATCAATCTAAATTTTTGAAATAATCAAATATTCTTTAGGTGAAATTAAATAGGTCAATTTCGAACATTTCGAAAACTTCTAAAATTAGATGACCTCGATTGATTATACTGTTCACATAAAGTAATTTGCAAAAAATATCTCATATTTTATTTATATATATAATTGTATTCATTTTAAAAAATATAGTAAGTAGATCCTAGATTAATTCGTAACATAAGTATCTGTATCTTGCTTGAAATTTCAATGAAACAAAATGTATTTTGCAAAAGTATATTTAGAGATTTTCTACATAAATTTTCAAGCTTGACAGCATTTTAATCCTTCCTTTTTAAATTATTCTTTATACTTTTAAGTTATGTTTCATTTTAATAATTTTTTAACGTATACATTTAAGTTGACGGCTGGTCGAGTTAATAAGCACAAGAAAATTGCGTACAGGAAAAAAAAGAAAACTTTGGAACAATAACGATGTTGTATCGAGTTGAGGACATAAGAGAATAAGCAGCAGCAATGCCATTGCAAAATATATGTTCACAAAAATTTGAACAAAAACGATGTTGTTTTGTGTACTATAGAAGTGAGTTATCCTATATCACCACATGCTTTTAAGTGAATAGTGAGAAATAGTAAACTACTTCTCACATCATTAAATATTAAGATAATTATTGATTTTCAATATAATAATGTTTTGTTAATTATGATAATGGAATGATTTTTAATAAGAATTTTTTCAAATGTCCGATTTAAATATTGAGAATAATTATTACTTGTATTTATTTAAAATTTGCAGGAACTGTCCAACAATATTTTTTCTACATACGAGTACAAACTGTAAAATATTTTTTGGCAGCAAAATTTCACTGTCACGAATTGCACGAAATAAAAATAAAAGAAAATATTTATGAAAAAATTTCTTCAAAACAATACAAAAATTTATGAACAAAAACAAGGAAAATATTTACGGAAATTAAAAATAAAAAAAAAAAATTAAAAATGTATACATTGAAGAGGATTTAACCCGTTGCTACATATACTTGTGTGAAAGATAAATATATTTGTGTATATTTATATGCTTATATACTAAAATAAAGTATTAAACAAATAGCAAATAGTAAATAGAAATATAAATGGTTAAATGACAGCTGATGAAAGCGTCTTTGTACCGAGAAACATGAACTTGCAAAATCATCAAAATGAAAAATGGCATAAATCAAAAAAAAAAAAGAGTGCCTATCAGAGCTAAAAATGTAAATGATCTCACTAACAACAATCAGTATAAAATTCTAGATCTGCTGAGCGCTACTATCAGAATGTAACATAAACAAAACAGTCATAGAGCAAAACACGGCTTAGTTTTACTAACAAAACAAACAGCTGATTTAGCAAAATTTTTCGCTTGTTTATCCTATAAAAGTAGACTGTGAGATTTCAGAAATAATGGCCCAAGCGATGACCTAATACTAATTTTATTTTTCATTTATAAAAGCGCAATTCATTTACTACACAATTTTTGAATAATAGCCAAAAGTGTTTGTCGTATTGTATTCGTTTCATTGTTTCATTGTAAATATGCATAATATATATGCGTCACATTGTCGGATACTCGTACATTATTCTAGCCTAACTGATTCAATAAAAAACGCGCAAATTTCTTGGGAACGTTTTGTGTGGGTGTCAGTTTATAGAGTTCAATGCACAAACACTATCAGGTGTATTATTTTATAAATATTTTCCATACATTGTTAATAACAATTATCACTACTTATATGACTCTTCCGCTCTATTGCTAATAAAATGCAACTTTTTATTAGTAAACAACGAGGAAAGGTTAAGAAACTGCATTTTTCTGTAAAATACACATTAATTAAAAATAATTAATTTACTCTTTATATTGTAGAAACAGTCGATGAGATGTTATATTGAAAGTTAGTTGATATAACTTAGCGAGTACAACATTAAATTACTATAATTCCGCAATGGAAATATATGCAATGACTGCTAGAGAAAGAAGGATTCATTTAGGCTATACCATTGGTTTCTAAACTTATTTATTGTATTTATAAATTTTGAAGAGGATTTCAGAAGTGTTAAATAGAGAATATGTTATTTAATTGATATTATACATAAAGTATATACATAAGATAAAATAATTATATACTGCTATTTGTAGTAGTTAATATAATTCAATTAGTCACAGGATACAATAGAAGCAGACCTCAATCTAGTAAAGATGGGTTACAAATGTGTCTCGATGTGAATACATAACTTTTCGACGCAAATATCTAGTTTCAGCCTACACGTGGCGCGACCTGAACAATGCATCAAAGGGTGAACGATACAGTATTCGGTAGCTATATGATGTAGCAAATAAAAGGGGAAGGTCAACTGCTTCAACGTATTTTGAAGTTGAAGTCAGTAAGTTTACATGGTAACAAGTCAGAATACTATGTTTTGGAGCCGGTGGCGCAAGAATCTCTAAAGGAGATTAACGGCACCAATCGTAACCTTAGAAGTAGGTTACTAACAAAAACAAAAGCATCTATTCATGTCTGGCCTAGAAGAAGATTGAGCGTAGGGTTTACAACCCAACCTCGAAAATCCATACTGTAATGAAACCACAGAAGCACTAGTCTACCCAGGACTGTCGTGCTAAGAAAGAAGAAGAATCTAATAAAGATACTAAATGAGGACTAATATTAAACATATACACATAACATACTATACAAAAAAACCTAAAAAGAGTGAACTGCAGAGGTGTGATTGAGTAAAGTAGATTCCAGTGAAGGCCCAGTATTGAATACGGGCTGACTTATGTTTTAGAAGTCGACTTATTGTGAAAATTGTGGAGCTTATTGCATAGGAATATAATTATTTTCAACCAGAAAACTATAACATCATTTTAACAAAAACTACTTAAAGCACTTATAGAAGATGTTGGATAGTTATTTAAGGAAGTAGGAAACTATAGTGTGAAGATGTTTCCACAATCTCGACAAAAATCATTATAGAGTAGACTCAGCCTCATAACATGTCTTGCTAGTACGCAAAAATCTGTCAGCAGCGATCCCGTAATGCTAAACAAATTTCACCTTAGTTGAAGCAGTTAACTGGTACTATTCTTGCACAGTAAATCTTGAAATCCAACTAGAATTTTTCAAACTATATTCAGATATTTTTTCTTAATTACCGGCTCAAACGATTTAAGTGCGGTACCAATGTTTAAGAAATTAATATCGAAGTTGAGTACCCTTGGCAAGCTCGTCTAATCTGCTGTTACCAAAGATGTACTGTGTCCATGTACTTATGTGATTTGAACATATTAATCACATAAGTACTAGCTAGCTAGTTAGTTAAAAGAACTATTAAGGATATAGCTAGCTGTAGTGTTCACCAACGATTTGACAGCAAATTAGGTGTCCGAGAAGAATAAGAATCCACAACAGACATTATATAATAATTTAAATGATATCCTTGTATAGTCTCAATTCAGTAGTCTCAGTTATAAATAAATGTAACACGAACATTAATTAAATGTAATAAGTAACAGTGCGATATATATTAGAAACGTCCAATTTTGAAAAGTACTCTTGAGCAATATGAGTGTAGTAGTAGTAAAAGTGTAGCTTCTAAGCTGTTGGAACTTGTAACAATAGTGTCTATACAGAGGGACATTTTCCAGATTGATCAAGGAAGTATTAACTACAAGAAGATGCCTGTAAAAAATCAAAATTTTAGTATCTTCTTGAAATTGTATTAGGTAATGTGTAAAATTATACAATAAATTGACCCATGTTATCACGCTTTGATAATTAGAAACAAATTGACCGAAGATTTATGGTTGCCTACATTTTATCTCAAGATGTTTTTAAGAAACTTTGATTTTTTTATATAGTTATAGATACATATAGTAATTACAAGTAACATATGCCGAACAATAGACATAAGCGATACAATATATGCATATACATATACATATATTGTGTATCATACGATAAACATAAACAGTACGATAAACATAAATGGTACGATAAACATATATGGTAGAGTAAACAGATGGAGTATACAGTACATATGGGTTATAATAAACAGAATTAAATATAACCTAAAAACAACGATTAAAAAATAATATAAAACAAGTACTTTGTTTATCCCAAGTGAAAGACTATTAGCGCAAAAAATACAATTATAAAATATGATTAAAATCTACTAGAATACTACAAGATATGAACCAAAAGATGTACTTAATGGATTGCATTAACCAAATAGATGTTATGACTAATAGTGTACTATTTTGCCTTTTGAAATTAAAAAAAAACTGTTTATAGTTTTAGAAAATGGAAAAGCTCAAACACAAAAGATTTGTTGGACAACGAAAAGAAATTATTGATGGTTAAGTCAGAGAAAATACTGTTATTACACTAATTATTTTTTATAAAATATAGATTAGCTATCTAAAGACTATTAAAAAGTGATTTCAATAGAAATACCTATATCGAACTTGTTACGCATTTCAAAAACATTTTATGACTGCTAACTTGAAGATAGAATTTGTATATTAAAATTTATTATCTGCTAATGCTGATATGGTACATTATGGTATGAAATTGAACATATTGAAAATCTTTAAAATAGACATATGACAAAGCGAAAGCGTGTTATATTCGAAAAAGATTTAGATTAGTCACTGGTGGCTGATGCAATGTTTATAACACTCAAGGGAAGTGTAATTATAAATTTTCACATACATTATTTAATTATAATAATATGTAAAAGACAAACAAAATTTAATTAACTACTTTTAATGTATTAAAAAACACAACTGCGTTAATATATAGAGAGGTAGATAATTTTTTGTTTATAAAAATATTCATTTAATATGTTATAATAACTTTTTCGTAAAGAAGTGGAAAAAACCAATACTAACTACAATCAATAATTTCAAAGGAGCGGACAATTCTATATTATAGGGCCACTTTTCATTCATTTAGGATACTATAATAAATTTTTCGTAAAGAAATAAAAAAAAACCAATATTAACTACAAACAATAATTTCCTAGGAGCGGACAATTCTATATTCTAGAGCCACTTCTCTGTTCAGACGAGCCAATAATGCTTATCCTTCCCATCAGGACCACGGAATTGTATTTTTAGCCTACTATTAAAAAACGCAACTGTGTTAATATATAAGAAGGTAGATAATTTTTTTTATAAAAATATTTGTTTAAGATATTATAATTGCTTTTTATAAAGAAGTGAAAAAAACTAATACTAACTACAATCAATAATTTCCTAGAAGCGGACAATTCTATATTCTAGAGCCACTTCTCTGTACAGACGAGCCAATAATGCTTATCCTTCCCATCAGGACCACGGAATTGTATTTTTAGCCTACTATTAAAAAACGCAACTGTGTTAATATATAAGAAGGTAGATAATTTTTTTTATAAAAATATTTGTTTAAGATATTATAATTGCTTTTTATAAAGAAGTGAAAAAAACTAATACTAACTACAATCAATAATTTCCTAGAAGCGGACAATTCTATATTCTAGAGCCACTTCTCTGTACAGACGAGCCAATAATGCTTATCCTTCCCATCAGGACCACGGAATTGTATTTTTAGCCTACTATTAAAAAACGCAACTGTGTTAATATATAAGAAGGTAGATAATTTTTTTTATAAATATATTTGTTTAAGATATTATAATTGCTTTTTATAAAGAAGTGAAAAAAACTAATACTAACTACAATCAATAATTTTGTAGGAGCGGACAATTCTATATTCTAGAGCCACTTCTCTGTACAGACGAGCAAATAATGCTTACTCTTTCCATCAGGATCACGAAGTCATTTATCTGGGTTACAACAACAACAAAACTAAAATTTATATGTCCAACAAAGCCATATTTATACGTCACAAACAACGAAGACACATTATTATATATTGAAGCTGAGATTAGTAGTTTTTTTTCTTTGGCTCAGGGGTTATGTTTTTAGCTGAAACCTTTTTTTTTTGTAACAAAGAAGAGAAACAGTCATTGCTATTTCTCTACTATTACTAATTATGACCACATGCTCCAAGCTTAATTTTTCTTTTTGCACTTTAATATCTTCAAAATAGTAATGGAAGACCTGTCAGTAATTAAATCGCGCTTAATCATGTTTTTCGCAAGGCCTTAGGGCACTTGACCTTATGACTGGCAATAAAAACTGTTTATCTGACTGTTATGAAAAAAAATTTTCATTTCTTGCTATTTATTTGTTTAGTTGATATAAAACGAATGCAACAACTTTTTGGGCTTAAAATCCTTGATAATTATATTAGATTTCCTTGAACGCAAGCCATTTAACCAGTTAAGGTGAGTTGAAATATAACAGATTCAAGGTCAGAAAATAATATTAATGCGTTGCTATGACATTAAACGTAGTCAATAATTTATTGGAATAGCAAGGATTTATTCCCAAGTTTTTGTATAATTTCAACATATTTTGCAATAAATACATATATATCGCCCGTTTTCTTCAAAACCTTTTGTGTAATAAAAGCAAAAATAACGCAATGTTTTTTTTTCTTTTTCTTTTTTTATGAACTATAGACATGAAGTCTGTAAAGTGGTAAAGCACTTAAGTGCCTGTGTATAGGTAGTTTCACTACGTAATCAATATTTTCTTATTTTATTTTCTGCAATACAATTTCTACAATCAATTCCACACATAAAATTTGGTTTATATTTTCTATTAAACAAAAAGTAAAGCGCACTGTTGAAATTTTTTAAATTACACGTAATATTTGCCAGAATATTCTTTTGAAGAAAAAATTTTTTTTGTGTAGCATTTTTGCGTTATAATTTTCTTACCTTTTAAAATCTCTCATAAGGCGTCTGCGAGCGGGTGTTGACATATTTAACTAAAATTTTTTTTTAGCGTTAACAAATTAACAATTTGATTTCTTTTCAATTTAGGCAGTAGGAAAATTTTTTATTGCACGATTTCTCTTATTTCCTTCCGTCCTTAAATTTTAATATTCCTCGTCTGCCTGCTTCTTCTACGTTTCACTTCCACCTTTATACACCAACTAATTTTTTACAGTTTAAAACTTCCAAATAAACGTGTATAGTACACACTGGCAAGAATAGCACAACTATATTTGCAACCACAGTTATACATGCACTAAAATAGAACAAAACTATGAAAATTATTTTTGCACAATAGGAAATCTATTTGATTGAATTAATAATTAATAAACCATATTATAATTTATTTTTCTTACTTTAATTCGATAGCAATGCTTTTGCATTCAATTTCGTTACAAACAATTTTTTAATTATTTGTATTTCACTAATGTATGTGCAAATTACGCTGCCTATGCTTCTCAGATATATATCAAATACTTTTGATTCGCAAATAATGTATTTCTTTTTTTATCTTTTATTTTAAATAACTTCCCAGTATATAAGCTCCTAATAACGAAAACTAATTTAATTACGACTTTTAAACCAACTTTTCGTGTTGGCGATATTCAACCAGCTGCACAACACAACAATGAACTGGGCGAAAATTTTTCTTTTAAAAAGCAAAAAGACTGAAATGGCAATATTAAGCTTATGAAAAATCATGTGTTTTTAAAGATTATTAAGCGTAACACTGAAAAAAAAATTGCAAATAAAAAATTTAAAAAATTTGTTTGCAACACTAATTAGCGTAAATATCAGAATTAAAATAATATTTATGATAATATGCGACATAAAAATTAATTAATATAAATTTACAAAAAAAATCCATTAAAAATAAAATAAATAAAACCTGTGTATTGCAAAAGCCGTGATATATTTCAAAAATGTCAGTAAAATATATATGAAAAGCAGATAATTTGAGTTTTGTGTGCCAAAATATTTTTATTTATGCTGTAAAGTATACGAAATATATTAATTGTAACTTCAATTAAGTTTCACAATTATTAAAAAAAAATTTCCAAACTAAATATCAATTATATTTACTAGTTGTTTTAAAAAAATAGAAGCCAACTTTATAATTTTCATACTCAAATAAATCAGAAATTTTTGTCAAATTAAGTATTTACATTAGTACGTAACTACATACGTAACTACGTACGTAACTACGAAATAAATAAACAAAAACGAATATAAAATATAATAATTTCAGTGAAGTATTATACAAAAATAAAGATAAAATGCTAGTTTTAATATCCATCTAAGAAATTTATAACTTTTTTAAGAATATCAAAAAAATTTAATATCTACTAAGTTTTAGTTTTTAAAAACAATTTTTAAGGCCAGCGAAAATGGGGTGACTGTAGTATTCCGAATATATCATTGCAAATGCATATTTTATAAACTTTGTGGAAAGATTTATAAAAATATTTAAATCTTATTTCGTTGATTTAATACAAATATGGGCGATGAAATGGTTTTGAGTATCGAAGCACTAATCCGAACCAGTTCAAGAACTGAATCGATTACAGACGTAATACAAATATGCCATAATATGTGTTTGTTTGCTATGTACACAAACGAATTTATTGAAATTTTATGCCTTATAATATTAATAATATTATTACATTATTAATATTATTATTAATAATAATAATCTTAAAAAGCTTCTTTAAATGCCAGAAATGTCGTCAAGAGCAGCTACTAATAGATTTTTGTCAAATTGCAAATTTTTTTATCAATAAGTCTATAAATTTTTCCCCAATAGCCAGAAAGCATCAAAAGCGACAAATGTGAGACTTGAACACACTAAAACCAGATCTTAGAAATGCAAAATTGATAAATTTTGGCTATAAAGACCGTAAAGGTCAAAAAGTGAAACCCATTTCCAGTTATCAAGGGAAATGTAGCTGTTAGGTACTATCATAATTAACTCAAGAATTGTGCACGAATCAATTATATTTTTTTTATACAAAATTCATAAAAAAAATATACCAAAGACATGGAATTGAAAACTTTACATTAATTATAATAGGTGTTTTCAGCAGCTCGCAAAAAAACAGCAATTGGTTCGCTTAAAGTTGTTAATATCTATGAAAAATAACAACACTACTTTCTCTATCTAAACATCTGTTGTGAAGTTGCGAAACATTTAAGCAACTACAGAAAAATATGTTATCAACGCAATAAGTGAACTATTATGAACCTTTATTAGAAATTTCAACGAATATTCCACTCATGTCTCAAGAGTTTTTAACAAAAATTCAAACAAATTTAAGTTTCATAAATTTAAACATTGTGGAAATAAATTTTTTTAAAAATATGTAAAATTGGAAAAATAAATATTCTAAATATATAAGTATAAATAAATACAAAAATTTTTAGAAGTACGTGAAGAGAGTATAATTGATAAGTTAATACTTATAAGGAATAAGAATAAATATTCTAAACTACCATATTTTAAATTTTATTGTAAAACGAAATTTCAAAATTTTCTGCATTCTAAACATTGCTTTATTAATTTTTTTTATTCAAGATGTAATTTGCTTGCATCATATGCACATATGCAAGATTTATTTTTTACGAAAACATAACATTTGGCAGATTGCAACAGTGATAAGATATTTGTATCATTGTTGCAATCTTAACGCATAGAGTAAGCAATATGCTGTTTTTTGCCACACTTAAAAGCAACCGAAAGCATCTGTTGTTTTGGTTTTTAACTTTAAAAAAGTTGGTTGGATTGTTTTGAAGTGCAACCATGAGGTGAATAAATATCATAAGTTGTCTATTCGATTTAAGAACAAGACATTCTTACCCACACTACGTAATTTATCAACACAACGTAAGACAATGGAACTGTGTAAAATGAAGAGAAACCAAGGAATGACATGAAAAGGAATAACGTAAAGCATTAACGTATAGAAACATTTAAAATTGTAAAAATATTTTTAATTACACAGAAATCATAAAACATCAAATTATTATATTACAAATGTAAATAAGCTATAAAAGTAAAATTGTTAAAAATAAAAAATTAAAGTATTTCATTTGTTGTGTCGGATTTTTGCTTGTTTTGATAAGGAAGACATTTTTTTTTGTTAATTTTGTGCTTAAAAAAGATTTGTAATTCCGTTTAAAACATTAACTGCATTAGCTGAGCTAATCTCTAAGCAACTAAACAAGGTAATACCTTATTTCGTTATATGTATGAATAAGGTATGAGTATCCTATTAATCGCGAGTGTAATAACTTTAATTAAAATGACAGGATTCATTAATGTCATATATGAATTCACAGAACCAATCACCAAACCAATCATAACATAAATTCATTTTTGCTTTCATATCCAAGCTTGTGACATATTATAATAAATTGTATGTTCTTTATAAGTATTCCTTTTAATCACCTCTAAGTCATATAACTTATGAGAGAGAGAGAGTCTTTAACCGATCTTTGGTACTCAACATGAGGCATTTTATTTATTTTGTTTATACGTTGCTTGATTTTTAAAAACTTGATATATTGACAGTCTGTCTCAACAGAAGTTCAGATTGGATTAACTCATTACATACAATTAAGAGTATGCGATTCATTCAAAACTACTTAGCAGATCAGATAATACGAATAAACGTCAAAACAAACTTCTTTCCGAGAACTCCCTTTACCCAACCATTTCGTAATCCATGTATTTGTATTTTTAGTTCCATTTATTTGTGAGACAACCCTTTAGCATTCTTCGGAATAACATTTACTCCAATAAATAATATATGAACGATTTTATATATAATATAAAATAGATAAAACAGTTTTCCTACATCGTTTATTTCAATAAAATTTAATTTTATACATATTTATTTTGACATAAATATTTATTTCAATAAAAAAATTGACACAAAATTTATAAAAAAATATTCTATTTTTATGGCAATATGTATAAAGTTTTGCCATATGTGCATAAAAGTATTTAAGGTCACTTTATTAATTTTACTAAATTTTATTTTAACAAATCTAATTGGTAAAAAGTTTAATGCATAAAAATAATGCACATTTGCACAAATTATTAACCTAAAGGACGGAATGTTTGACTATAAGTCTAGAAATATTATTCGATTGCGATATAAAACATATATGAAACTATATAAATATATAGATACATAAATATGTATGCACAAGCAATATATATCTATAAATACATATGAATGTACACATAATATATTATTAAAGACAAATATAACTATTTTTATACATACATATTAATTTTTCTATAAAATTTAAAGCAAAAAATGCTTTTCGGAATGTTGATTTAGATATGCGATTCTTTTCATAACTTAAATCTAAATATTTTATGCTGCATTTCAATACGCATAAATGTAATATATATACACATATATATGTATATAAATTTCCTAAAGTTCAAGGCATTAGAAGCTCAATATTCGGATTTTGTAGTATCAGGAATATTTGATATTGTGAAAACACACAGAGCCAACAATAGATCTGCAACGAAAAAATTTTTAAGTTTCAAATATTTTAAATTTGTAAGATTTTATTACATTGTAGGCCATCCAACAAAAATTCAACAATGCTGAAAGTGTTTGCTCCAGCTGAAAGCATATATTTTTATGTATTAATAAACAAAACAAATTTTAACTGAATTCAACCTACATATATATAGTAGCCACCAATAAGCCAAAGACCAAATACAAATTGGAAAAGTATACCAATTCCTGCTAATATCAACCAAGGTAACAGCCAACCACGGGTGCTGTAAAAATAATTCAATTAAATTTAGATTTAACTTAACTTTTTACTACAAAATACTAACCAAATCTTTATGCCAAAATAAACTAAATAAGAGGCTAATATAAGCAGTATGAAATATAATATAAAAATGCCACCAAATAAGGGCATGGAGTATCTTTTATCCGTTTCAAATAGTGGCGAGTAGAGTTGCGCTGATTCACCACCACACAGCATATATGTAATCTATAAAAAATAAATATATTACAATTTTATTAAATTATATTTAATTTGATTTCGTTCAAAACTTGCCAATGTGATGAGCACAACTGATAACGCTGCTGTGTAAAAAGCTACTGCTTTGCTGCCCGTTTTAACAGAATTTGACCATATGAATGGTGACCAGCAAGAACTTAGTACCACCATTTTTTCTAAAAAATTTAAATCTAGATTATTTTATAATCACATTACATTAAATTTCATCAAAAAGAACACAATTAAATAAATTGATTCACATTGAAGTAATTTACACTTGGGTGCGACTCGTCTTGTTAATTAATACTTGCAGCATCACAAGTGTCCACGCCCAAGTTTCTTATTAGGTGAGAACTGCACTCATTATAATTTTGCTTGTACATTAACAAATTAAATATATTTTTATTACCGTTTTATTTATTCCTCTTTAGATTTGTAATAAATCAAATTTAAATATATATTAATTTAATTAAATTAATTAATTAATCACATAAATTAAAAACATCAACAAACCAGCTCTCAGCAAATGCCAACGAATAAGAATTGACAAACTGTCAAAAAATGATTCTGAAGGCACATGACAGGGGTGTTACAAAATGTATAATGTGTGCATAAAATTTGTCAGACTCGATTTGTCAGATCGTAAGTGAATGCGTTGATATAATAGTAATATTATATAAACAATTAAAATAAATGTTGATTGATGATTATTTATCTTTGAAATCAGAAATATGGAATTTAAATACAATATCGCTTACATGATTTTATTTACATGCGTTTTAATACATAATAATGAGCACATATGTTATTTTGTTACACAATTATTAATCTGTTTAAAATATTATTATCAGAAATTAGTTTAACTAAATTCAATATACTCTTTTTACTATTATGTCTTGTAAATCATTAGCGAAGCAAAGAATATCAAAATTATTTATAATTATACCATGTTCCCACTGAATCTTAATCAATTTATGTTGTAGTACTTTTACACTGTTTTATTTAGGCACTTGCTCATTTATTAAAAAGTGAACGTTCACATTAAAATGACCTCATTTATGCAGCTGATAGAACTGTATAAACTTCACTTAATAATATATCTAACAAAAAAATTATATATAATTGTTATATTAAATCATTTATATACATTATATATATCAATTACATATTCCATTAAAAAAAAAAAATATATTATATACTTACTTTCTCAGTGTGAAATTTATATTAGTTGAAAGATGAAAGAGTTTTATATGGTAAATCATCCTTATTAGTGGGTGTAATGAGCAAAACAAACTAAATGAGACAGTGTCGATATTTTAGGTCTGATTTGCATTGATTCATTCTTAACTAAGTTAAAATGCAATAGAACGAAACCTCTTTGTACGGTTAATCAAATTTTATTAGTGACCTAAATCAAATAAATTGCTTTAACGAAGTCAGTGGGAACATACTATTTGGTTAATATTCACACAAATACTTTATTCAACTTAATATTAGATATTCCCAAGGTATTTTTTAGATTAGACTTTGCTTGACTATTATAATTAGGTTAGGTTAGGTTCCTGTTAAAATGTTATATAATAATAATACACTAGATACGCAAGATTAGAAGTTTCCCACTTTAAGTATTAATATGGCGATAACCGATATTTTTTGCTTTTCATACAGTGTAATCAGTAATTGACATGGGTAGTCATTTAGAAAATGGACATGCTGTTGTCATTTTACACGATCTGTTCTAATTACATGCCATATTATAAATGAATTTAATTACAAGAGAATAAAATAACATTTCGAGTACGTTGGAGTGAATAATGAATTATTTAGAATAGACGAGAGTCTTAGTAACTATTATGATTATTTTCTTTATAGACTGCGAATAATATATAACTAACAATATAATAAATACATACATAGGTATGTGTAATAAATACATATAACTTGAGTTAATTTTATATAGAGATTGAGGACAGAAACAAGCTCCTGCCATCTGTTTCAGTCGCCATCTGAGTCTGTCATTTCTTACTTAATTTATTAACTCTGCGGATTTCACTGCAGTGCCATATCTTGTTAATTTTCTTTACATAATACAAAGGGAAAGGGATGTATCATGACCTGAGTGTCACTCGCAAAAAGGCATCAAATGGTCTCTAAGGTGATTGTATTCTGTATATTACACAAATATTTTTTCCGGAACTAAAACGTTATGGTATCCAGTTACCAATGGTAACGGTATGGGGGAGGTATCATTTTCGTCTGAATACACTACTATGTTCAGGGCGCCAATAGTGATGTTTACACTACTTTTTATTTTTGTTTAAATGGGTTTACGGGCTTTTATTGTTGGGAGATTTTTTTGAATGTCATACTCGACCAAAATACAAAAAATCGCCCTTAGTATTTTTCTCAGACAACGGTTGATACAGCTCATGGCTCTATAATAACATTGATTCTCCGTGCTGTCGACAAACTTTTAGCTATATTTATATGTTTTAATTTTCTTTTAATAGGAAACTTATATGGTCCTAGATTGTAAAAGATCCTACATGATCGGTTTATAATTTTGTACAAACAAAAAAAAAATAGAAAACGGAATCTCTTTAGTTAACATGGAACTTTACTTAATTAGTTAATTTGTTTAGTTTTAAAAGACCCTGAATGATCCGTTCATATTTAAAAAATATACAAAAAAAATTTCCTAAATAAAATGAATTTGGAACTTACACAGTTCGCGATTTTTAAAGATCTTTCATGATCGGTTTATATTTAAAAAAAAAAAATTTCTTAAATAAATTTAAAATAGAACTTATACAGTTCAAGGATCAAAGAGTTTTAAAGACCCTTTATGATCAGTCCATAATTTTTAACAATCAAAAAAAAAAAACAGAAAATGAAATCTTTTTAGTTGAAATGGAATTTTAGTTAGTTACGATTAATAAAAAAAATAGAAGAAAAATATGATATTCCTTATATAAAATTAAAGATAGATATTGTACAGCCTCAGGTTGTAAAAGACTTTCCATGATCTGTACATATTGAAAAAAAATAATTTTAAATAAAATTAAAATGTGAACTAAACAGTCCCAGGCTTTTAAAGATTCTACGCGATCAGTTTATAATTTTTTACAAAATACCAAACACAAAACAGAACAAAAACCGAAATATCTTAAATATAATTAAAATGGAACTGAACAATAGTCCGATGCTTTTAAAGAAATTCCTTACATAAAATTAAAATGGATCTTGTACAGCCCCAGGTTTTAAAAGTGCCTTCATGATCAGTTCATAATTAAAAAAATAAAACTAAAAAAATATAAAGAAATCTCTTAAAGAAAATTAAAATAGAACTAATCAAAGGGTCAAAGGATCACAGGGTTTCAAAGAACCATCAGGACCAGTTTATAATTTTACACAACAAAAAAAAAAAAATAAAAAGAAATTTCTTAAATAAAATTAAAATGGAGCTAAACAGTCCCAGGTTTTCAAAGAACCTTCAGGACCAGTTAATAATTTTTTACAAAAAAAAAAAAAAACAAAGCAACGAAATCTCTTAAATAAAATAAAAATTCTTAGTTGCACATTTGCACGTTTCTCTTAAATACATAAAAAATTGTAACAACAAACTTTTGGCATACAGTTTCCAAAAAAAAACAAATACAAAAACAAAAACAAAACATCGACTCTCGCTCACTCTTCTTATAAGAAACAAAAGCGAACGTGTTCGATCGTCATTAAAGAAGTGCACGGCGGCGTGTACGGATGTATCGTGTGTGTCTACGGTAAACGGCAAGAAGAAATTTTATCTGCCAACGAAACGAAACGAATTTCGGCACGTCCAAGTAAAAAACCGGGTAAAAACAAAGCAAATGCAATACAAAAACAAAGTCAGTACATTTTTCGCATGTGATCATTAAAGGTAACAAACAAAGCAAAAAAGTTTGTGGTGCCTGCGAGTGTTGTCTGCTGCATATGTGAAAGATGCGACGAATCTGAAAGCTGTGTGTAGTGCAAAGGGTGGCGGGCGGTGCGAAGGGGCGGTTGCGCGTGGACTCAGATACAACTTAACTTTAGTGCTTTCTGTGTTGTTTATCATTTTTTTCATTTTATTTTTCTTTTTGTTATTGTAAAAAATAAAGTGCATTTGCATTCGCATTTTTTGGCGTAGGTTTTTCACTTGCCACTTGCAATCAAAATGAATTCAATGCGTTTGTTTTGTTTGCGCTACACTAACAACAAAAACAACAAAAGCAACAAAAACAATTTTGTTACAAAATTACAGTTTTTGGTTTTTCAAAATTATTTTCGGTTTTATTGAATTTTTTTCCAGAAATTTTTTTTTTTTTTTGAGTTTGGCAGTAAACAATGCGTTTTTCGCTGATTTGGGCCAATGCGCTTATCTGTAAATTTGCAAAGAACGAAAAGAGAATATTTGTAAATAATTGAAAAACAGAAATAAAATTAAATAAAAAAAAAAAGTTGAAAAATTGCCGCAAATGCAATTTTTCCATATAATTTGGCTTATTGTTGCGCTCATATAATTAACTGAGTTTTTCGGCAAAACCTTTTATTTGATTTGGTTTTTTTTTTTTTTTGCTTTTGCACTTGTATCTTTACGCGGATTTCAATTCAACTGTTTTTGAATTTTTTTTTTTTGTTGGATTTCGAGATTTCATTTCATTTCATTATTTTTGCTTTATTTTGCTTTAAATTCTTTTTTTTGATAAGTTTTATCTTTCACCTGGTACTCGTCAGGTACTGCTGGTGGGCTTTGCCGTAATTGCGCCTCTTCAAAAAATTAACTCAGAAATGTGTTCAAAAAAAAAAAAATGATTGTTTATTTCATTTCGTGAGATATTTACTTGGTTTTGCTGTTATTGGTTATTGTAACGAAAAAAGTGAATTTTGAAAAATCTTCAAAATTACATTTGCTAAAATCAAAACAAAACAACAAAAAAAAACAAAACCTATATTTACAAAGAAAACAAAAAATATAAAAATCAAAACAAAAAAAAAAGATATTGTATAAAAAGTGTGTTTTTGGTTCAGCAGTGCTTCGCGTATAGGTAAATGCTTTCTTTCACATCGACCCATTTAACGTGTGCCATTAAAAGTAATTTAAGTGCTTGAATATAAGTAAAAGATACACAAAAGCAGCATAAGTATCTTTAAGATACTTCTTTTGCTGCCGATGTTGATGTTGATGCTGCTGCTGCTGCTGCTTCTGTTGGTTCTTCATCCTACCACATATGTACGAGTATGAGTATGAGCACGGTCTCGGTCTCGTCTTTTGCCGGACTGCTGCTTTGACTTGTATACCATGTACTTTGCATTCGTATGCAAATAAGTCAAAGTCCGCGCGGCCAAAAAATAAATGAAAATAATATTACAAAAAAAAAAAAAACAAAAACACTACAAAAAACAAAAATATCACAACAAAAAAATACATACACCAAAAGTTAAAATAAATACACTAAACAGCAAAAAAGTGTCGAGTGTGCTTCTTAATGTAAATTAAAAAATACTAAAAAAAATATATATATGTAAAAAAAAAAAATTAAATAAATATATGTATGTACTAAAAACACAACAACAACAATAACAATAACAACAATAACAACTTGCCAATAACATAGCATAAAATAAATTTTCTTCACATGATCTTCATTTTATGGCGGCAAACTGTGTTGTGTTCACTTATTTAAATCTGGTACCACATGCGAGATTTGGTCCAGCTCTGTGCATTACACTTCGGTACGGTTAAGTTCAGTTCTACACATCAGCTACACATCTACAGCTACAGCTGCAGCTTCAGCTTCAGCTTAAGACAACATGGCTCAGCTGTATTAAGCTTAGCTCAGCTTAACTTGGTTTAGTTATGATCAGCTTAGCTCAGTTTTAATTTCTTTACGTATCGTATGTGGTATGTGGTATGCGCATTCGCAACTCGACAGGCCATAAGTTTGGTAAGTGTTCCATAGTCTCTGTTGTAGACAGCGATTGGGTGTGATTTGGGTAACCCAATCAATGATTAGTTTAATATTATTTTCATATACATATACATATATAAATATATTTTATATAAATTGTAATGCATATACATATGAAGTAAAATAATGATAATTCTGTTATTTAAAGTGTGAAATTGCAGTTATGGTATCTATAAATCCATCTATAAGAAATCAGCCAATTAATGTGAAATTCAGTAAAGCTTACTTACTCAGTTTTCAAAATACTTAGTCTACTATTTGTGTCTCAAGTTCAGGTTATAAAGTTTTACATCAGATTACAAATTTTTTTTTAATACTAAGTTTAGTTTTATCATGAATAAAAATTACAACACTTGGATTGTCTTCAAAAAAAAAAGTAATAAAATTGATAAGAAGTTTTTAAATACGCAAAGTGCACTAATCAAGATCCTTTGGATTATATATGTATATCTTGTGTATAAAAATTATGTATAAAACTTTCAACTTGAGTGTCAAGTTCAAAACTTCTCAAACATGTAAAAATCGTGAGACAATTAAAATAACCATTGAATTAAGTATAAAATATTAGCACACTTCTAAAATATCCACAAAATTTAAAGATTTTTTGGGAAGATCTTACTATCTAGAAGCATTCCCAAAATCCAACTTAATTCCCAAAAGATGTTAACGGTGAAAGGAGGATATTATATGGCCTCACTGTACGTCTGTTAGGTTGACTAATGGATAAAAACTTGAAAATGGAGTGGTGCTAGCATCTATCTTATTAAATTTAGCCAACCCAAATGAAATTTTTCAACAGTAACTTTCATACGGCAATTCTAGGTCGATCAATATAACAGAAAAAAAAAACGTATAAATAGTTGCTGACATGTTTCGTCCTAGAATCAAAGAAAATTTTTTTCACGATTTTTCCGACAGAAATTTAATAATGCCATTGAATTTTGGACTATAGAATTCATTAGATGATACAAAATTCTCAAAAAAGTTAACTGAGAACGGGAATATTACACGATCCTTCACTATGTGTATTAGACTGAGTAATGGACATACTTCGTCCCCGTTTTCACCATTGAAAAACATTGAATTGTGAGCTATAAAAGTCATTAGGTGCCAGTACTACTATATATATATTAAGATAGTCAAATATTTCTAAAGTCTGTTCTATCTGCATTAAGGCTTATGAAAATTGAAAGAGAAATCTTAAATACATCTGTGAATGCAATTTTTTAGTTTAGTTTAATGCGAATATTTATGAGAAACACTATATCGTAAATCGGATTTTAAGCTAGATTGGCTCTAGATCTGTCAAATTTTGTTGCCCAATCGAACATTTTTAGAGTAATCTAACATTTTTGTAGTAGTGTTGATAGACATTTATATTTTTCATAAATAAATATATCTTATTAAATCATACTCTATTTTTTACGTCATATAAAACAGCTTGCAAGGTAATCTTGCTATTCTGTTAAAATATCTAGAGTGTTATAAATTAAACTCGAGTGTTACACATTTTGCCCAAACTACAACAATTGAAAACGAAAATTCACCTTTAAGGTGCATATCGAATAAAAATTTATACTAGATTTATGAAAATGGCATTGTTTAAGAATATTGTTGTTTCAGAAAATTATAATTAAAAAATAAAAACCTAAGGAGTTCATACATTTATAATAATAATAATAATATTTTGTTTTAAGAGTACGAATCCCTTTATACATTTTAATTGATTTATATTATGTATGAAACCCTTTCAATTTAGCCAGTCATGCAGTTAGTGCTCTACTTAGTTGAAATTTAAGTACAGAAAAATATAACAGCCATAGTGTTAGTTAATAATTTCATCAAAAATTTTTATCAATAACTTCTATTTAGTTTTTATTCTATTTACTTCAACTTTCCAATAATTTTGTACCATAACAATAGATGTATATATTCATATAAATAATTCAATTATATATTACAGAAAATGTGAGTTATTATAGATATTTTATTTTAAATAGTATAATTGTTTAAACTATATTTATATGATATATAAAACATTTAAACTGAATAAATTATGATTCATCTTGTCTTCATTATAAAAATTTTAAATAAAAATACAACAAAAAACAATCCAATCTTAAAAAATGTTTTCTGAACAATCAAGGTAGTACTGATATAAGCACTATTCAGCCATGACACATTATCATTTTTTGATTGACATTAGGAAATTCATAAAAAAATAAGAATTTATATTATAAATAGGTTTAAAAATAGGTCTAATAATGTATAGGTATGAGTAATTGTTTTTTTTTAACAAATAATTTATATATTCTCTCAATATGCTTACTATACACACTACTGCTAATGACACTATATTTGAACGGCACTTCTATCATGTTTGATTAAGATTGGCTCTGTATTAGGAAGAACTCTGTGGTCTCATTTTCTGCACATACTAGAAGGGAACTTAACATGAGCTATTTAAATTAGTGTCTATTCTATTGTAATAGCTAAGAATGATGCATGATGATAGTATAAATCTCTAAGGTTTAACAAGAAGTTTGTTAGGTTAAGTTAAGTTTAGGTTAAAACCAGTAACGATGTATTTTAAAATATTGGATATATCATCCAATAAAACAACAACAACTTCTTAAAATCAATTTTAAGAGATTTCCTTATTACTGTAAGTAAGATATTTTTCCCCTAACAGAAGGTGCTGGAACCACCAGGGACCGTAACAGTTATCATAAAAAAAATAAAAATCATCTTATAACTGTTATCATATGCATTTTAAAATAAAACTCAAAAAATAATAATTAAATTTGATTTTTATTATATTCATCAAAAATAATAATTATTATATGCCTTTTATTTTTTTCGCGCAGCAATAACTCTTAAAATTTGCTTCTTATTTTAAAACGCACAAATAACTGGTATACTTGCGTTATATATATATATAATAATATAATAATATAAAAAGCAAGAGTATCGCGCAAATTCTGCGCGATATTTTTAAAATGAAAATATAAAATGCAATTTTCATACAAGGTAGTTGTTTTTGCAATTCCGTAGAAAATGTTTGAAAAGGTTGGTGCAGGTAAAGATTTAGTTCAGTTTTTTGTTTTTGTATTTTGGATTCATATTTTGTATTTAACTTTGTATTTTGTAGGAGAACAAATTTGTATGCAAAATACAAAAACAAAAAACTAAACTAAATCTTTACCTGCACCAACCTTTTCAAACATTTTCTACGGAATTGCAAAAACAACTACCTTGTATGAAAATTGCATTTTATATTTTCATTTTAAAAATATCGCGCACAATTTGCGCGATACTCTTGCTTTTTATATTATATAACGCAAGTAATACCAGTTATTTGTGCGTTTTAAAATAAGAAGCAAATTTTAAGAGTTATTACTGCGCGAAAAAAATAAAAGGCATATAATAATTATTATTTTTGATGAATATAATAAAAATCAAATTTAATTATTATTTTTTGAGTTTTATTTTAAAAAGCTCATATATAAAAAGCATGCATAATATTAAGGATAAAAGTTATTAGAATGATAACTATTTACTTAAATAAGAGTTTAGACAACTTTTTGTTGCTGCTTTTTTTCATAAAAAATTTTAAAATAACTGTTATTTTCGGTCCCTGGGAACCACAAACAAGGTCACTAAAAAAGGGTTGCATATGGAAACATTTTGAGACTCAAATAAAAAATATTTCACAATAGGGCCGGTTATATCCTCTAAAGAACAACCATTTATTGCATTATGGGTGTTGCTTGGTTTTTTTGGCTTAAGTAATGATTCATGACTCATATCAGCGCTTACGCTCCATTTTGTCTAGAATATGTGTTTGGTGAATGGGTGTAGTAACATATCTTAAATCAAAGATCTTTAAACTACTTCTTTATGATATCAAACAAACATAAATTAAATTATTATATTAAATTCACTACACGGATGCACAGATTTTTGTGAAGTAATTGTAACAACTATAAATTATCTTCAGACATTGCTCCAACACTGCGTAACATAGAGATATATAATAAACTACTATTGGTAGTTATAAATTGCAGATATATGTAAAGGCATAAAAATAGAAACAGGTAAACTATATATAGAAAATAAAATTATAAAACTGTTTGATCAAATTAACTTATATGGAAATACTACACTAAACACACTTAAATATTTTATACAATCAAAAAGCGTTGCAGTATTATCTTTCATAATTGATCACTTATTATTTTTAATTTTCTTGAACTTCGTCATTTACATCACAAAAATATACACATAATTAAATAATATATAATATGAATTCAAAATTCTTTCCTTGCAGAACTTAGAGCAGTTACAAGCTCTCTCCAGCTTTGACGATTTTAAGCTAAGTTCTTGACTACCGGCCAAGAGCCACTTCCTTAACTATCCGCTCGCACTGAGCGGATCCAAGTGGTAAATGAATAGCTTTTTCTTCTCGCACCTTGTGGGTTGCATTCAAGTGACATCCCCGTGATGTCATTATGTGACTTTCTCAATTTCTCAATTCAATTCCATTTCCGTCTCTGGATTTTGTTCTCTAAAGGTGCGGTATTTGTTAACCGGTAGAGTTTTGCATTAAACAGGGTATTCGGCTAAAAGATTTTGCATATATAGTGCAGACATTTATTAATTAACACTTGGACCTTGTTAGTTATTTCACGTGTTACACGCCAGGTTTTTGCACACTAAAGGAGCAGCATTTTAACGTTTGTGTTGAAAATTTGGATTTTGGTGCAGTGATATATTTGACGATACGATACCAGTGCTATTCAAGTAGTGACATCAGATTCCGCTCCTCCATTTTTTGTGACAATACTAGCAAGCTAACTGAAATCATTACGTTAGGTTAGGTTAGGTTACACCGGCGATCCCTAGGGGATCTACTTAGACCTTTTGGCTCATTGTGTTACCATATGTAGAGAAAACTCAGGGTTTAAAACTACCTAGAACCTTTGGCGAAGCGTAGAATGCTCAATAAAGGAGACTCCTACAGTGTTGAGTAGCCACCCTGTATGATCTAGGCAAAGACAGAGTAGATGAGAGGCACTTTTATCGTCTTCCCCACAGCAGCGACAGATATGATTCAAAGATAGATTCTTGCATGGTTCCCTAGTCTCCAGTGCCCTATAAGTAAGACTACCATCTCAATGAGAATATTGGTTTTCCTTTTAATGGAAAGTGACCAGATTGCATACAGATGTCTGCATATCGTTGAGTCTTCCCATTAAAATTATCTATGCTGGGCTGGTTACCGTTTACAGACATTGTACTGGTGTGTCATGTTGATGTATATCCGCATTATTTTGGTTTTCTTGAAGTTTGCTCTCAATCCCATGTCAAAGGCGTTTGCGAAAATATATGTTATGATGCATATAATTTATTAATAATTTTTCAATTAATTAACCATTGATTTTTCATAATTGATCATTTGACGTCACTATTATATCTTCTGCAACTTCATTTTCTTTCGCTGGTAATATGTTCTGTGACTACAAGCATGAAGGAGTGTCAAGGTGCTGAATGATACTAACATTAGTTTTTAGTTTTTCAAACACTTTAACCCAAATTAATATTTTTCAAAATGTAAAACTTTAGAATATTTATTTATTGAATGTATAGGTATGCATATATGTGTCTGAATATATGGTAATTTTTCTATATTCGGCCTTCTTAGTCTTAATATAAACCTACAAGTTACTGAGTTTATTACATATTTGAAATAGTGAAAATTACGATAAGAAGCCCACAAATTTTTGCCAAAAATGTGAAGAAGTTGACCATTTTCAATGAAACAAATTAAAACACGCACACATAAAATTTAATTGAAAATAAATTTTTATCTCATTTACTGTCGCCATAATAAAATGATTACATTTCAAAGATGATGAAATGAAATGAAGAAATCCCACAAATATCCTCAACGCCTAAGAAGTCAACAATTGCGACAACGCGTTGTCTGGACCATTATAACAGCAGAACTAGCAATAGCAACAGTAATAGCACTAGCAATAGTAATAGCGACTACAGAAACAATAACAACAACAACAACAACAACAGATACTTTAAATAGAGTCCAAAATTCAAGTGCTTACTGGGTGTTGCGTTGAGGCCGCCTCAACATAAACACGATGCAGTAATAAAATTTGCGCGTGCGCACACGCCTTTCTTCTTCCTGCTAACTTACAAGATTACAAGACACAGTATTGCCCTGCACTTTAAATTGGTAGACGCAAGTTGTCTACGAAAGTACTTGCTGTATGTCCGTATGTCCATATGTCCGTAGGTACTACGAAACCGAAAATGGAGGTGCCATAAAACAGTGGTACTACACACGCAGCCGAGCACAAGACACTTATTGCCTTTTCAAGTTTCATTTCAACTCAACTCGACTCGACTCGACTCTATTCGACTCATTTCATTTTATTTGAAATTTTATTTTTACGTTTATTTCAATTCGAATTTGTATTTCATTTTTATTTTCAGTTTTATTTTGAATTTATCTATTATGTGGTATTTGTATTTGTACTTTTATATTCTAGAGTGGGTATTTAATTTTGTAAGACTTAATTTCTTGGCAGAGCTTTCCTCTGCATGTTGTTTGATGTGTGCAAATACGAGTAATTTTGCATTCAAAGCTATAGAATGGCAAACAAAAGCCTTAAAAAGTCGAAAATCTATCTGTTGCAATTCAAATTAATACAAAAGTAACGATAACGTCTGACGTCGAATGCGACGAATGCGACGACACATTTAATGGATTTATGCAGCTTAGAACTGAACGGGCAAGCGGTCTCTTAGCAGCACTTTGCATGTTCACTTGCCTTCTCGAGTGCAACATGTGCAGCATTTGATGTTTCCTGTCGACAGATTTGAGAAAATCAAATTGTAGAATTGTGAACGAGCCTTGCTGACAGACAGATCGTTCATTCTACACAGTTTGGACCGACAGACAGAGAGACTCGGGTTGCCTCAGTAGGCAGCTGGAGTGTGAGACGTATAAAATGACGGACACCACATAAATAAACAATGAACAAATGGACGGAGATTGACAGGCAAAAACGCTAAATATTGTTAAAAGGTTTCAACTACCTTTTGGCACAAGAAAAAAAAAAATAAAATGAACTAAAAAAACAAAAAAAAAGTATATAAAAAATAGCATAAAAAAATGAAGAAGCAAACCTTAGAAAAACTGTATATCATTGATTTTTTTTATGAACCCTACAAATCAGTTGAGTTAGTATTTTTTAGAAAGCTAAGCATTAGCATCTAAAGAACTAAGAACATTAATTACGTAGTAAGCAACTATCTGGTCTACATATTGTTATGAAAATGTGATCATGGTAGCGATCGTTCTTATATATGTTGCTCATGCAATATGGCATAAGCTATATATAACTTTAAAAAGCAAACCTTAGAAACTTTATATCATTGTTTTTTTTTATTAACCTTACAAATCAGTTGATTTAATATTTTTTCAGAAAGTTGAAAGTATTAGCATCTAACGTCTAAAGATCGAAGAATGTTAATTACGTAGTTAGCAACTAACTGCTCCACATATTATGAAAATGTAATCATGGTAGCGATCTTTCTTATATATGTTATGTATGTTAGGTATATAGCAGTCTATAAATTATGTATGTGAAATAGTAGTGTATAAGTTATATACGTCAAATAGTGTTCCAAAGGTTCCTGTCATAGGTAAATTATTTTTCATGCCTAAATATATATAGACCTACATATATATATATACATAAATATGTAGATATAAAAGAAAGAAATTAATTACATTTTGATTTGAAGTTGAAAAAATTCTCTACTTGCAGATTTTTTTATGTTTTAATGAACTACAATTTCAAAATAACGATTCAATGACAAAGGTAAAAAAAAGAATTTAAAAAAATAAAGTCACCTGAAGAGAAGAGACAATTTCTGAGGCCCCTAATCTCAAAAAATTTGATTTTTGTACTCAAAATAGTCAAAACAAAGATTTATATTACTTAAATTTTAGATATAATTTTAGGTTTACCCCTTTTTTCACTTTTATAAAAATCGTATAAAATCGTCTTAATAATTGAAACAAAGGTATCAAATCAAAAATATTTTAATTTGGACCTGTTATAAAAACCTTAAAAAAATAGTGAGATAGATTTATTTCCAAAAAGAGAAAATATTACAACATTTTCTAAAGTCATCAGTGACTAAAAGCTATAAGAACTATTGATACCGTAATAGGATGAATAAAATGTAAATACAGCTTCCAGACATGCCTGAATTACAATGTTCTTTTTTTAGAACATTTATTCCCCAGATAGCAGATGTTGTAAAATAGCTTAATCGTTTAATACTTGAAAGGTAATGCTTTATCAGTGTAAAACAGAGGTCTCCATAAGAAAAGTGAAGTTGATTTTGACCAGAGAGGCTAATTATGTCGCGTCTTCCACTATTATGATAACACAATGTGTTCATGGCTATTTATACGGGATTAATGGAATTAAAATCCATTATAATTCATTTTTGGTTTTTTATTATGATTAATAAAATTTAAACTAATCGTTGGAAAAGTTTTTTTCACACATTTTCCTCTTCAATCCTTTCAATATTACAATTCTCAACATTTGATGTAATTTGGAAAATAATGATTTAACTGTATATCATTCATTGTCCAATTGGTAATGGACAATGCAGAAGTTTGCTAAATATATTCTAAATACTGAAAGTATTTAAACAGTGTTTTGATATATAAACTTTTTTAGGTATTCCTTTTTTTGGTGTAGTTAACTAGCACTTTTCTTGTTTCTTGCTTTGTTTTACTTTGTTTTTTTTTGGGTTTTTTTTTGAATTGTATATCGCCCAATTTTCGTTTGAGTCAGGTGATTATATTTGGTATCAGTCTAGCTATCCATCTTCCTTGAGTGCTATAATTCCATCTTTGTTGCCACATTTCGATGGTTTGCTTCTGATATTCTCTTGCCATTCGTTGAGTATAGTAGTCAGACATTTTTATCATATTGTAAAAGCTCATATAGATTCATGCCTTATCATTTGTCACAATACTATGCACGTCCTTGGGAGAACTGCTGATCTTCTCCTGATCTTCTCTTGCCATTTGTTGAGTATAGTAGTCAGACATTTTTATCATATTGTAAAGGCTCATATAGATTCATGCCTTATTATTTGTTACAATATTATATACGTCCTTGGGAGAACTGCCAATGTTTGTCCAAAAAGAACGAATTTTTTAGATTGACTAAATAATCATGTAATATTATGTGCATGTTGGTAGAAATAATGATTAAATATTACTGTATTTCATATAGCAATATTGTATTATCAGATTTTACATAGCATCAATAATTTCTAACTAATCCTATTCTGGAAAAAACGATGACACAACGTTCTGAAGAAGGTAGTACGACTGCTAAAATTTTTAATGGAAGTGTCAGCTGGCAATTAAAAAAGTTTGACCTCATAATATACATAATCACGCATATATTCGATATTATTTTTTAGAATTACTTATCACAAGCAGTTTAACCAAATAGGATTAGATAACATTTAAGTTTAATATATATATATATATTATAGTTACCTGGATTACCTCTGATTATCAAAGAACACAAAATTCTTGGGTCGTGAACACAATACTGTACATTACCCGTTATGAAATGGCAAATCCATGATGGAATATGCACAGTTTTAAGTCGGAATGACCAATTCTAATTTATAACTTCGGTTAAGAAATTAAAAAAATTTTAATTTCAGAAAGTTCATTGGGCATGTGCTCAGCTCAGTCAATCCTTGCGCTCATGACCATTTTTAACTTTTGTACGCTCGATCAGCAACGCAATGAAGCATGTTAAATCTCTCGAGTGTGCATAGACGTATCATATGCAATCCCATACGATACGTTGAGGTAGTTGGTTCCTGTTGCTGATGCTGTTGTTGATGCTGATGCTGGCGTTGTTATTGTTGTTACTGCTGAAATACAGATATACTGTAATATACTGCCAGTGCGCATCATCAGCAACAAATACCGATCACGATGATACGAATAAAAATTTTGATGTTGATAATAATGATGTTGCTGACGTGTAGGCATATCATATTGTTACTGTTTTTGCTGATGTTAAAGCTGATGTTGTTGCTGCGAATGCGGTGTAATTGTTATTGTTCTTCACAGCAGTAGAAGTAGCTACAACGGCAGCAGCAACTCAGCAATCATCATAAACACCCAAACCTTAATATAAAATATGAAGTTAAGACTTCAAATTGAAGTTCCTATTAAAAATGTAACAAATAATGTTACAACTGTAGGCACTGTAGGTAGTTTGCAATGTTTTCGAAAACAATATCTGTCTGTTTGTTGGTTGAAGATGGCTAAACCATTCTCCACGAAGAGTTTTAGTATATGTAGATATGTAATTTAATTGTATTGGCAGTTTTATACATATATTTAGTTCAATAAAAATACTGCTGCGCCGCGGATTAGGCTTGTATTCAATTTTGTCGTATAATTTAAGCGTGAACTTGAAATCCACTTGATATATTCGGTGTTGAGCGCATTATTGCGCTCTTTATTGGTAGCGGATGATTATGATTGGTACGTTCTTGATGAGATACTTTGCTGACATTTGCGAAAGGTTGATTCCATTTTCGAAGTCTTGTGTTTTACTCCTTTATAACATAGATATGAGAAAAATTTGTAACATTTTTTTAAATAGACTTTTTGTATTCCTTGAGTTAAGTTATGTGGCTTTTTAAAAGTTATGTGAGATTATTTTTAAAGATCTTTATAATTGATAAAAATGTGCATCACAATAACAAACATTTCTACATTCAAATACCAAAGGCTATTAAGTTACCAATTATTGTTGATTTGAAGATTTCAAATGGAATTTATATATACTATATATATTTTTTTTTAAACAATTTATTTTATTACAATCTGTCAGGCATATATGACAATAGGCAATAATTATTAATATGAATCGTAATAAGGATTATTACGATCTGAAAAAAGGAAGGCGCGTATGGATTATGTCCAGTGACATATCCATATATACTTAAAATAAAAATGTGTGACCTATATATATATATTTGAAGAAATTTATATATAGGATGTTTTTTTAACAACGTGACATACATTTCTTCTTCCAAGGAAACAAAAAAGGTTTTGAAAGGTGGTCTTTTTTCAATATTAATTGTCACGGAAAAGAGAACACAGTCCATCAAAAAAAGGCTTCAGTCAAAAGTAATAATAGTTTAACAGTGACAGAGGCTATTAAAAAAAGATTTATGTCATCAACAATAAATAAATAGTAATTAAAAATTTTCCAACTGGCTATCACCAGTCACCATAAGATTAGATGTAGAATGTGATGAGATATAGAAATTGCAATTGCATTCCATTTAAAAAAATAAAACTGATATTGAGATTGTAAGTTATAAATAAAAAATAAGTAACATATTATTGTTGTACTTGAAAAAATATTTTCTTCCCTCATTCTATTTATAAAGCTAATAATATTGACTACTGACAATATTATTCAGGATAGTAAAACTAATGCCTTTTTCGATTGGTAAAACTGGGATAACTTTTCAATCGAGCTTCACTTTTAATGCAATTTTAATTTTCAATTGGTAAATCTTGAGCGAAATGTTATACATTTCTTGAGATTAATTTTTTACACTCTAGATATTGTGCCAGAGTAGTAAGATTACACTGAAATCAACAGTTGTTTTATATGACTTGACACATAAAGTGTGATTTAATTTGAAATATTTATTTATGAAAAATATAAACGCCTCTTAACACAACAGCAAAAATATTAGATTAAACTTTCAATTGAGCAACAACATTTGACAGATTGAGAGTAAATCTAGATTAAATTCAGATTTATCAATCAAAAACGCTATAAGATAGTAACAAAAATATTAATATTTATTATTTTTTTATTACACTACAATCACAAATAGTTAAATGAAACCAACATTAGCAATATCATGAACATAAATCGCGTAATAGTAATATTATAGTTATAGTATTATTTGGTATAACTACTGCCGACACTGCCAATAGCAATAGCAAATAATATATTTAAAAGTCAATTAATAGCAATAAGCAAACTAGCAGACTTACATGTAGATATACAGCAATAGCAGAATATAATCGTAGCAGCTTATATATTTCAAAATGATCAATTAGAAATCACTGAAATATCATAGAGGTATTCACTCTGTCTTGCAAACTCATTGCAAGGTGCACAAAATGCACAGATTGCGCGAGCTTGCAATGAACAACAACAAAACACACGCCCAAAGTTTCTTGCAATTTTGTTGCAATCTTGCTATACCTCAACCCAGCTATATATGCTTGCAACGAAACAAAAAAGGAAAGAAACAGCTGTTTTGACATTATCATGTGGTACCACATCCACATCCACATCCAGCTGCAAAAACAGCTGTTTCATTTTGATGTTGCAATTCTGCAACAGAGGTGTTCTCGCACTATTGCAATTTTGGTATAGCATTCTTGCATATTATGCACTTTGCAAGACAGCGTGAATACCCTTCATGACTTTTTGTTGATATATAGCAGTCGCGAATAGCAGGCAACGAAACATTATTTATCTCAGATAACCAATAGATAAAAATATTATTATAATATATATTATAGTCTAAGTAAATAACTTAAATTACATTAGAGTTTAATAAAGAGGTTTTCGAACAGAAGTGAAACAACAACAAAAATTTATTTTTTTTAAATTATTTTAATTAATTGAATTTTTGGCTGACCATACAGCTGTTTCGAGTATTGCCAAATACCCTTCATCAGTGGTCTTGGAAATAATTCTTGTATTTAATTTTAGAGTTTAATGCAACTTAAATTGTAGTTAATTTTGGTGTTTTTCAGTAGATTTGCGTTGTATTGCCATTCTTCCTCAATTATGCACCAAATTGTTCATTATTAACTACAACATCAAACATATACAATTTAAGAACTTAGTCTATTCATAAAGAAATTCGAAACATACGTTATATATATTATCTGTTAAAACTCGAATTGATGAAATATTTGTTCAATTGTCAGATACATGTCTTTTTTGATGTAGTTTTTTTTCGTTCCCCACTTATGTTTTGTGGATTTTAAATAGCGGTCATTTCCGATGTAATAATGTTTGTAGAGAATATCATATAATACATAAGATAAATTTTGAGCGATACATATAAACATATGGTCAATTTATGGAATGGCAACCCTCTTTCTTTGCACGTAGGCTTTTTAGATAAATAATATCTCCAACACAGATCTATACTGGCTGAAGAATATGGTTCAAATCGAGAGGGAAATAAAATTGTATAGGCCACGCATTGCGAAAACCTCAGAACGATAAGCGAAAATAACGCTTAAATGGAATACGCAAAGGCTACGAAGGAGAGGACTTTTATTTATCACTTAGACTCACTCAGTGCGAGCGGTGTGGTGGGGAAAGGGCGCTTGGCTGAAAACCAAAAACCTGGTGTAAAATTGGAAAAGTTTGTTATTGGTCTATGCTTCGTCGTGGGTGATCTTTGAAGGACTATATATGGTTACACATTGTGAACTGAAAAACTTTAGGAAACGTAATATCTTGTCTTGATTGCTATGTGATCTAATGATTCCATATAAATAGAATTGGAATATAAGAATATATAGAACAAAAAGTCTTCAAATAAGCTCTAAAAAGAGTTTTTTGTAGTTGCTGATAGCATGTGGTTTAGGTACTGAAGGCGTCAATCGTTATAAGGTCTATTTACTTACAAAATTAAATATATATTCAAGTTTATATGTTATATAATATTTTCTTATCCTAATAGACCGTATGTGGTGCTGGGGTTTAGCACTGAACATAGGTCACATTTTTATGTTTGACTTTAAGTCGTGCTGCAAATATTTATTATCTAATGGCATTTTTTTAGTAACTTGATATTTATTACTGCCAGATAGACCAGAACACAAAAATTTATCATCAGAAGGCATCGTTATGGTTCAATTTTATAAAGCTTACACTAGTTAAAAATATGTTAAATCATTTATTTTCGGATGAGAGTTCAAAAAATCAAACTAGAAATTTGATTCAAATTTTATTTTCCGAATCTTGCCCACTCGACGTTAACAATATTTTTGACTTATAATCATTATATTTCAAGGCTCTACTTCTTCTGCAAAATTACATTACACACATTTTGGGTGCAATAATGGATTAGACAAGGCACTTTAGATTGATGACAGCTTTGTTACCTCTTCTAGTTTTATATTGAACACGATTTAAAAATAACCATGAATCATAATGCTCAGGTGCAATAAAGGATTATATTAGTTACCATAGATCGAGAGAGGTTGGCTGTCTTTCCTAGTTCTATGTCAACACGGTTTTCAAATATATCTGAAAACCGTATAATGTTCCAGAAAAAATGCATAGTAAATTTATTATTTCGCTATACACTTAAACGCTATTGCCTAATAGCGTTACTAATCTTACTTAAATTATTGCTTAATAGCGTTACTAATCTTACTTAAATTACTAAATTTACCAACCTTAGTAAAATTTAAGTTGTCTAAGCCTTAATTAAAACGTTTTACAACACTTTCCAATTTTGATTTTAAGTCTGCACTCTGACCGCAAGTTTTGTCCGTTTTTTTATGTCTGTTAGGTTATATAGTAGGATATTCACATTAAAACAAAAAAAAAAAAAGAAAACGAAAACAGAAACTTAATTTCTTGATGACATCATGAGAGTTTCATTCATGCCACTTTTTGCTGCACTTTGCTACATGTTTAGCAGCTCGAGTGGCAGTACATTTGTGGGCCTATGGCCATATCAAATGCTTCCAAAGTCAAGACTGAGATTTGCTTTGAAAGAAACCTGCAAAAAACATATTCCATGCACTTAAGGCAGTTCGCATACAAATGATCCTTTCGACAAAAAAATATGGGATAAGAAAACAATATCAGCAACTAACACTTTGCGGTAGGAAATGTGAAGTTTTCAACATAACTAAAAATGTTGGTATCGAAATGATGCAATAATTTTTGTGGGCTTCTATTAAAAAATGAAAAAAAAATAATATAAAATAAAACAAAAAAAATTGAAAAAAATTGAAAAAAATAAAAATATTGGCTAATAACGTGAGTTTGAGTGCTGTACGTTGATATCATTTTGTTGGTGTTATTGTCTACAATGTGAAAGTGTTAAAAATTGAGCGGAAATTAAAGTTATAAAATGTTTAAATTGAATATAAATTTCAAAACGGAGAAGTTAGATAAAAATATAAATTACCTATAATCAAGCAAAAACAACGAACAACAACAACAACAACAAAAGAAGAAAAAAATTAACTAATTTTAAAGATCGATGGCAGTTCGTACAAATTTCAAATACTCGTACGTATAATACGTAAAATAAATCTAAAAACAGTAATCGCTGGCAACTCGAACAAATTATCACAACGCATCGGAGATACATTGCAAATGTACTGCATGCCAACAATACGGCTATTAGCTAATTCACCAGCATCGCCAGCAAATCCAGCATCAGCAGCATCCATTTCATCAGTTCCAGTACCAGCATATCGCAGATGCTGCAGCGCATTGGCAGCACTGGCGCTATTCAGTGTGGCATTGTTTGATTAATTGACATTTGTTTTGATTTTTTCGTAATTTTTTAGAAATATTTTTCATTTTCCCAAAATCTCTTCTATCTCTTCCATCTCTTCCATCTGAAGGTGATGGAATAAATTTGCTGTTTTAGGTTTCTTAAATGAATTTATTAAAACGTGTAGAAAAATGCATTATTGTAAAAATGTTGCTCGGAATTGAATACATTTTTCATATCTGATTTTTAATGTATTTTATGTTTGCAGTTATATTTTTCTAATATGTGCCATTTGTTTTATTGTGAAAATAATACGAAAAATACGAAAAAACGCATTTTCGCTTGCCTGCCCACAAGGAGTGGTGGAAACGATTTCAGTATTAAATTTGTGGCAATTTATCTTCGCTACTTCATTTTAGTGCATTCATTGTTAAGTAATTGCAGCAGGTGGAGTAGTTTACTATACTTTAATCAGGGATGACTTTTGCTGAATTTGAAAAAATAACACAAAAAAAAAATCATATTAAAAAAAAATGTCATATCTATTTGTCGACCAAATACTATATAATATTACATTATTTAAGACATCCTTAAAGGTGCAGTGACGCGATAACATAGTTCCCAGCCCCTTCTAATCTATATTATTTAAGACCTTTTAAGTTCAAAAAGTGTTTCTAAGCTATATCTTCTTATGAAATTCAGCACAATAACGTTCTCAGAAATATGAATTATTGTCGAAAATCTAACAATTATTTTTGGTTATATTCTTATCTGAGATATTGCAAAATGTCGTCTTAAAATAAAAATAAGTAGGAAAGTATTGCTGAGAAATTGATCATCTTATCTTGTGTCGTAACTCTAAATTTGACACTGACACCTCACTTCATTTTGCATTGAAAGCAACAACAATTGTAACGTGACTGCATAACATACCTCGTAACATACCTCTAAGACACGGGCATTTTAGACCAATATTGTATAGACATAATCTATATTAAAGTAATGGACTATAAAATTGACCATTTAAAATGCATTCAAAGCTTTTCATTTATATATACAATTCAGCTTCCAAAGTCAATGGAATGTATCAAGTTTTATTCTAGCCTGTATATCTTTAAATATGGAATCGCTAACTCTGATCTTGTTGACAAGCAAGTCGTCGTAAATTTTTTTCTCAAACGCAGCTAACAGTTGAGTTCTGTAGATATACCAGATTAGAGTGCTTAAATACAATTAATTTCTTAACATAAGGCTTGGTAAGACCATTGTATTGTAAAACATTATGTTGGATGTTGACAAGGAGGGCCCATCGCATAGATCTGAGAAATCTACAGAGATACCATTAGAAATTTTAAAGATAATTATTTACCATACACATTGTTTAAGGGGATAATTTTACTCTAATATTAGAGATAAAATTCAGCTCTATAAAAATGAAAGCTTTAAAGAGTGTTAGTCCAATTTTTGAGACTGAAGTAGGCTTAGTAAAATTTTAGTGTTTCCTGCATATTTTCTTTTGCATGCTTGCTTATCCCTATTGACCTTAGACAGCTGAAACAATTTATTACTTCCAACTCTTGTTCAACGATTTTTTTTTGAACCTGATAGTACCATGTATTTAGTATATCTTTATTGTTGAGAAACTTTTTGGTACTAGTTCGACGGAATATAGGATTTTTGTATAGTCAATTTAGTTTGTAAAAATTATTGAAATGGCTAAGGGCGTTTTTGATTTCTTCAACGATACATTAAAAAGAAAGCAGGATGGACCTTTTTTTGATATACTTTTTGATGAATAGTAGTACAATATGGTTGCAATTACCATATTTGTTTTGGTAAGTTCGAGATCGTTAACAATATAATTGTAGCAGAATGCTTGGAATATGAAATTTAGTCTCGCCTTTATAATAAATTGATCTGGCTATGCTGTGGGCTACGTCTCAAAGAAATTGTCTTGTATGTTATTTTGTTTAACTTATAGTATTTAATTTTTCCCTAAAATTTTTTTAAACAAATATTGAAACTACTTAAAGTTGATAAATGGATTAATTTTAAACTGACAGTATTTATTTGTATTTTTTCTGAAGATAGTATATATCTACGGGTACTTTTAATAATGTGAGATTTTTACATCAAAAATTTTATCAAAAAGTATAGAGATAGTATTTTATAGTTTGAATTAGTTCAGCGTTTCACAAATAAAATAATTTAAAAAATTTATCAAAATTAATTATTTGGTTAGAGATCTTTTAAGTTATGGCACAAAATAAAATATTGACTTTTAAATAATAACATTTATTTATTTTTACTGTTATTTATTTTTAGTAGTGTACGAGAAGAGAAAATGCGTTTGAGGATTTTTAATCTCAATATTTTCCATCTATTACTTTTATTAGGATTGATATTTCCTTTTTTACATGAAGAGGTCTATATTTAAAGTCTCATTTTGACCTGATGAGCTTTGTGTAAGTATATATTTTTTTGTATTCGAAACAATGATTAATTTCTAGAATTTTTGATACAAAGTTTATTAAAATTTTTTAAATATATAAAATTTGTAGTAATTTTAGATAAAATCTTTCTTCAAAATTTGTGGTAAAATTAGAAATATTTTGAACATACGAGTAGTAGTTGTAATTACCACACATTTTATCAATAGTTCCATAATTTCTTTAGTATTTTAAGTACATTGTTAATAGTCATACCGTCTTTTTTAATTTTTAAGAATTTTTTTAAAAAAAAGGATTTTTCTGAACTAGCTTTTAGCTTTTTTGAGTAGTTTTCACATCTTACTTTGATATGAAATTTTGTTGTATCTATATAGTATACTAGTTCTTTGCATCGATACATGTTTGGATTTCTATCATCTTGGCTAAGTTTTATAAAACTGCCTTGTTTGTACTTCTTATCAATAAATAATGTTCTATGTTTTTATTAAGTCTAATTATTAAGTAAGTCTAATTAATTTATGCTTCTGCATTTTAACAAAAACTGAATCTGACTATAGAACGAAACAATTAAGATAATCTGATATAAGATTAAATATATATATTTTTTAACCAATTATAAAGAAAGAGTTAAAACGACAGATTTTCACTACCAATCGAATTTAGAACAACAATAATTTGTGGTGAAAATCGTTAGGATCTAAACTTTTATTTATAGGTTTCAGGTAATTAATTTGATTGTTTTGAAGTGAAGACTAATCTCTCTTAAAGTACAATAGCATTTGGCACAGATGGAAGTCATTAAAGAAGTTCAAAATTGATTAAATTTCGATAGAAGTAATTCCTCACCTAAGTATGTTGTACACAAAATTTAAATATCATTCTAAAGTACCGAATTATTTCTGAAAGTAATTGATTTAACTTCGAAAAATTAGCATTTTGTTAGAGTCTTTAGTAGTGTAGATGTAATTTAGAATTGCAAATAAACCGTTTTCTCTTTACTAGTTTGCTTAAAAGCTATTCAGCATTTATTCACTAGTTTAACTTTTTGAAGATAAATTTACAATTAATTATTTAATTACAACCTTTTCAACATTAGCGATTAAATTCAACTTTGTTTTTACAGCACTCTTGTATCTAACTTTGTGTCAAAATAACACTTTCCAATCCCTTTAACTATTGTTTACAATTTACGGCTCCATATGAGTGTAGGAAATAACTGACACCAAAAAACGCTCTTAAAATGGGTGTAAAATATGCAACTACAAGCTATTAAGCAAACTGACTATATCGCACGAAAATATGCAAATTATGTCTGATACAAACATATTGATATTCATAATATTAACATCAAATAGCAAAACAAGTAAGATCAGTAAATAGATGCAGGCAACGTCTGAACCCCAGTATTCCCATTGCCATGTAGAGTTAAAAATATTTTAATCGAAATGTTGATCTCGTGGCAAAGAATGTCATGTTTAATTGTCAATTCCTTGGCAAATATTAAAATGGAAATTTAAAGAAATTTAAAACAGACATACGAACAGCAGGCGAACAGACGAAGTATCTTGTGGATGGTGTGACACATTATTCGACAGTGAAAAGACAGCCGACGGGCTACAACACACACTTCACAATTTTAAAATGATGTCATATTAAAATAAACGTAGACGTTCGAAAAAATTGTGTGAAGTATGACGAAAAGGAAGAGGTATATAATATTATTATAATTGGTGTTTTGCTAAAGCACAATATGATAAAAATGATTTTAAATTTTATGATTTTTTCCAAATTTATATATATTTTAAAAAATATGTTTTACTAAAAAAAATCTATAAAAAAATTATTTAACAAATAAATAAATTGAGTTAGAGGGAAAAAGACTTAGAGAGAGAGAGAGAGAGAGAGAGAGAGCCAAATATAGAAAGTGTGGGACTGAATGTGTGAAAGATAGATCGATCAGTAGACAGAGAGAGAGAAACAAAGATTTGCTCTACAAGTCTCATCATGCCTCTTCTGCTGCTGTTTTGCTAAAGTAAAAACTCTACAAATTAATCATTGGATAGATAAATTGAGTTAGAAGGAAAAAGAGTTAGTGAAAGAGAGAGAGAGAGAAAGCCAAATAGAGAAAGTGTGGGACTGAATGTGTGAAAGACACATCGATCAGTAGACAAAGACAGAGAAAATCAGAGAAACAAAGACTTGCTCTACAAGTCTTATTGCGCCTGTTGTGCTGTTCTGCTAAAATAATAAATATACAAATTAATCATTGGATAGATAAATTGACTTAAAAGGAAAAAGAGAGAGAGAAAGAGAGAGAGAGATAGAGAGAGAGAGATAGAGAGAGAGAGATAGAGAGAGAGATAGAGAGAGAGAGAGATAGAGAGTGAGATAGAGAGAGAGAGATAGAGAGAGAGATAGAGAGAGAGAGAGAGACAGAAAGAGACAGAAAGAGTGTGAAAGGTAGATCAATTGTAGACAGTGACAGAGATAGACACAGAAACAACGACTTGCTCTGCAAGTCTTATCATGCTTGCTCTGCTGCCAAAAACTAACAGGGATGAGAGGACATTAGCTTCATTCGAGAAAAAAAATTTTTTTTAAGATCTATGTTTCTTAACGAATTGTCAACGAGTATCAAATTAGATGGAACGATGAGCCATACAAGCTACACATTGATATAGTTAATCGCATAAAAAGTTATTGGCTTCTCTGCTTTAGTCAATAGGAAATGGTTCGGCTAGAAATGTGCGTACTCAGTACTTTCAACTGGTGATAGCAAGCCACTGATCGGTATGGCTGGCCATCACGTTTGTAATGTCTAACAAAGTAATTATACATATTTTTAACCATGAGATAGTAACTTTAATGCCGCTATTATAGCAGAAGCAAAAAAAAAAATTTTCTTTACGAGAAAGAATGGTCTAAATATTGACATTCATATTCCACCCAGGACATGTGTGCTAGTAGCCTCCTTTAACAGTTACTTTGTCGCCTGCATATTCTTTTATAGTTTCTATTAGTTCTCTTTTTACATGAGCGTTCGTAAGTAATTCTTTTTTTTTTTTGTTATAGCTTGCAATTCTGTTTTGATTTACTTTACCCCAAATTGCTAACTTGTCTAATCTTTATATTGTAGATGTATATTAAAAAAACATCAACAACAACAATACTATCAGACAGAAAACAGCGGTAAAATAAACAATAATAAAGCAAAAACAACAATAGGAACAAGAAATAAATGAATCAGAAAAAAAATATTTGCGCAATTCACACAAATCTGATAAGCATTTAGCATTAGAGCACAGCACAGCACACAACACAACACAACACTACACAGCACAACTACAACTACAACTACAACTACAACGAAAAGAACAACAAATTCGTTATGAAGCACCTATATAATGAAGATTTGCAACAACAATAGCAGCAGCAAAAGCACTTCCACTAATAACAACAAAAACAATAATAAACTTCTCGTGTTGTTGTTATAGTCAAGCTTAGTGAAGTGTTCACAGAAGTTTTAGCTTAGACTTAGCGATTCCAACAAGATGTTTTAGACGTTGTTTTTTTTTGGAAGAGTCGTAGTCGTTACTGTTTTTTTTATTTGTGCTTTTTTTTTGGTTTTTTGATTTTTTTATAAAATGCACAACATGCAACATTACATGCCTATAATTTGTTTTCACACAGCAGGACGTTTTCACTCTATAAGCATCAGAAAGAGGTCTTAAATGGTCACATTACTGCCATTTTCCAGCAGTGTTTAAATGGCAACACTGTTGTTGTTGTGTATTATATTTTGTGTTGTTTTTGAGGTTTTTAACTGGCGTTTTCTTTTTAAGACTTATTTTTGACTATTTATTTGTAGTGTTGTTAAACAAAGTGTGTACCGTTCATTATAGATTTAATTTAATTAGTTAGTTAAACTTAATGTCGTTATTATGTGAACTGTGTGTACTGTACTTTAGTGTTGGCAGAAGTGAAAGAAATTGCTTTAACATAATAGGCTGTGAAATTTATGTATTTCCTTATAAATTAAATGGCTACTAACAGTTAATGGAACCATATAGACTTCATGTGGTAAAAATTTATTGAGCTAATTTGAAATACGCATTGAATATTATGTAGGAAAAATATATAAATTTTAATAAAATTACACATTAGAGCCTCTGAATTTAATTCCTAAAAACAGTTTTCTAACATATTGTTATTGGGTTATATTTATGAACAATTGTTTTCAGAAAAAGGAGTATATGCTAATGTTAGTTGTGAATAGAAAAGAGAAATGGCAACATTAGTTTTAGAATGAAGAAAATGACATTTAGCATAAATGAGTCGACAAATAATTCCGGTGATGCTACAACGTAACCATGAACTTTATGCAATCTACCTAAAAGAAGATTTAATGACAAAAATAAAGTACGGTCATAAAGCCTACGGTGGGCTTGATATAAAGATCACATAAAGAGCAGCCTTTTCGTCTTTTTTATAAATTCTGGCAGAGATCAGAGAGGTGGAGCCTGTCTATTCCAGAATGGCATAGAACAGTGCACTTGGTGTCTACACTTGGTGATGTCGAACTAGAAGATATCGTACCGCAATCGGTATCAGTGGAGAAAATTGTGTTATATTGTATTAGATTGTTTGGTTATATACGATTGACAAAACAGTTAAATTTAAAGTTGCGAACAATATTTTATATAGCTTTTCATTTTCTTGAAAAGTTATTATATAATATATAGCAGATTTTAGTTAGAAGCTGCTAAACCATTAGCTTTGAATGAACAGATAATTATATTAAAATATTCTTAAAATCTAGTTGTTACAACTTCTGTACACATGTACAACAGTAATTTGGGTAGATCCGTTCAACTAAGCTGATTATAGTATTCAAAACTTGTAAGCTCTAACACATGTAACCTTTTAATAAACTCAAGATTATTGAACTGATGAGTTTATTTACCCTAATTGTAATAAACTATAAAGTTGAATGAAACATAAAAGTTAATTTAACAAATTTATTTTCCGTTATTACTTATTCATTCTAAGTTATTAGTGTACAGAGAACAAACATAACTTAACACCGTTCTTAGTCAGTTACTTCTTCTAATCTTAATTTTTCGTTGACTATAGAAAATGATATAATATAATACAATTTCTAGAAAATTAAATTATGCTAAAGAAAGAATACAATTTACCATAAAATAGTAAAAATTTATGATCGATTCATCTTATCTGCCTGTGTATTGAAGTAAAAGGGAGAGAACTATTTATATACACAGAAATATTCTTTCGAACGTACTTCTTTTCTTGACTTGATACTTAAAATTGATTATTGTAGTGAACAGTCATAATATTTTGTAGTTATTAACAACTCCTAAATTCTACGTTAATTAATATTCTGACATTTTCAATCAAGAGTGTGCTATAATATAGTAACGAAAGCATGCCGTTACTGCATTGAATATCTTCTTCTTTTCAAAGTTTGCACAGTTTGCCGATAGGTAAAAAGACAAGTATTGGATCGGTCTCCTCAACTGAAAATATAGTTATTGCCTGTACTCTTAATAAGTTTTGTCAATTTCTTCAAAATAGTAAAAGTTTTATTACTTCTATTTTATTTATTATGAAAATACACTAAAAAACTATTACTAAAGTAACTAGTAAGTTAATATATATATTTATAGTAATAGTTGTAGTTATATTTATATATGAAAAAAAAATATATTAGTACGAAACCTTCTGCGCCACTCATTATAAGTGTGATAAACGCTTAAGATCTGATTTTGATTGGCAAACCTTCTGTGTAAGTAATATTACACACTTGGATAAGAAATCATAAAATATAAGATTATTTTCGGAAGACCTATATTTGGGATTCTATACTGGGATAATCTATCAGAGACATCACAATCAAATCGTTTTTAGCGACTTTCAACCTAAAATGGTTTAAGGATTGTAAACCACAACATTGTAGGAATTCTAATTTGAATGCAGGTCAAATTATCACCATAAATTGAGAACTTACTCTAATAAAACTTGTAGATTTTGTAGGGATGAGACTGAGGCCTCTAAACACGTACTAGAAGTTTGCTCGGGACTAATGCATAAAGATCATAATAGATGAAGAAATAAAACTGCAAGGTAGGTTCAATTCTATAATTAATAGAGTAAATTGTATTTAAGGAAATATTCTATGTTCATAAAGAGGGCACAATATATTTCTAGGTCTCATTGCAAATTATCTAAATATAATAATTAATAATTGCGATTTGTATTAGGTTCATTAGTTAGTACATTTTCACAGTGAAATGTTGTATTGCTGTGGGCATTACGCTGGGTATTTCCAAAAAATCAGTTAATCAGTTGCTGCTTTTTATCGTCTTCTGTGTGACTTTTGTATTTCTAGTTGAGGTCTGAAGTTAAGTGATTATATGTACCTGTATATTGATGGGAGCATACAATAATATAGTCGAAATATTTAGCAGGTACTATGTCTCTATGAACTTTTTTATACACTAAAAAGAAATACAATAAATAGGTGTACATTTGTGTTAGACAAAAGTTACTTTTACTACTTCATTTCCTTACATATAAAATAATCAAATTAAATAAGCTCACTAAAAATTACTTTCATAAAAATGTTTCCCAACACTAAATTATATTAAGAGTATATATTTTTTCACTTTCAGACAGATAGGCGGACAGCTTTTTTAATAGGGAGAACAAGCAGACATTAAAACAACAAAAACAGCAACAACAATATCAGTAACAACAACACTAACAACTCCGGCAACAAAACACTCATAGCGATGCTATCCACCGACATGACAGACATTTAGATTAGACGTCCTAAAACTGTCGTCATTTGATATTTTTGCGCCGTAGCCAGTGAATGACTTATTTTTGTGGTATTGCCACCTATAAACAAAGTGCGCATTACAGTGTATCATAGATACAAATGTGTGTTCATGTTTAGGTGGAAGGTTAAACAGGAAGAGTGCCATGAAGGAGTTATCTTATTTTTGAGGATATGAGACTGTATATGAATATGTGTGGTTATTTTATTTATTTTAGATATATATTTTTTTTTCATTTTTGTATTTTCCTTGTGGAGTGTGTTGCTGGCTTTGGATTTATTGCTCTTGCCAATGTTGTTGGTAGCATTGTGGCAACATTACTATGTTGCTCTTAACATAATCCTAGATTGTGCCAATAAGTTTTTACACCATTGTTGCTGTTAATATTGTTGTTGTTGCTTTTGCTGTTTGCGCGTTGTAATCGAAATGTAAATGTAAAAATTTACTTGGACTTTTGATTTCGCTTACAAGTGGCGAGTGCATCAGTCTTTCGTTTAGAAATGTTGCAAAGGTTGAAGGTGGTCAATCCATGTCCGTCCATTCTACTTTTGTTATTTCTTTGCCAGTTTATTTCAGAAAGCCTTGTGCGTCTATAATTTTATCAGTTGCTGATCTTGTGTCATGTTAAGTTTGCATTTATTTCTGTCGAGAGTTCATATAGTCTTTTTTGTTTTTATTTTAAAATAATTTTTTTTCGGAGTTTGTAATATTTTATTTACTTTTTAATGTTAAATGGAAGATTTATTTATTAGCCACATATTTAGTTTTTTGTGTTATGCAATAAATTCATTTGCCGTTTAGTTAGATTCTCAGCTATGATAGGATTTCTGTTTTGGTTTTGGAATGGGCAACATCAATATCAGTGACTTATTTGAATGATGATTTATTTACCTTTAACGCGGAAAGTTATGTAAAAAATCGTCTTTAATTTTTGAACAATTTCATTTCGGCATGAAAATAGCAGGTTGCGAAGCTGTTGCTTTGAAAAAACGACAAAGCATCCTTTAATAAAACGAATATTTTTTTAAGTAGACTTAAGATATAGATTCGTAAAAATATATATAATTTTCATTGTAAATACAGTCAAAAAAATTAAAAAAAGGCTGAAGAAAATTTTTTAAAAATACGAGTGATATAAAGAGTTTAAAGAATAAATGACAAATAAATGCATTAACATGGCACATCCGCACGAATGACATGCTAAGAGACCTTAGAATACATCCGGTCAAAAAATATATAAGGACAGAGCCCTGAAGCTATATGCGAAAACTGATAGGTTGCACTACTTAGCACTACCTAATTTCAGAGTAATCACTAACCGTACAGAGCGGTATGTAGATCTTAGATCACTCATTGAATAATCACAAAGCTTACGAGGAATACACAAATTAGTCAGTGAGATGGGTGGGACTCTGCAGAAACCCTAACTCTGAAAAGGCTCAACCATAATAATAATTAACTTAATTATATTAATATATGTAGTATATAACACATAGGTATATAGTAATATAATCAGATTAATATTATACTATATGTATTTTATAATGGATGTATTTGGTCGTATCGAAGTGAGACCGAAGATGCTTCAACAAGTCTCTTGTATTTTTAAAAGTTCTTGTATGTTTTTAAAATATTATATAAGTTTTAGTAGTTTTTTTAATTTTGTTTAAATATTTCTTGACAGATTATTAGAATAATTGTTAAAATTTCCAATGAACGTTCAGAGCAGACCACTGATCGTTTTTTCTATAGTATTTTAGATGATTACAGACTTTCTAACTAGTTCCTTAGAGCAAGAGTGTAATGTTGTTTAGCCAGAGAATTGTTGTTTTTTTGCCGAAGTTAGGAGTAACGGAGCACACCTAATATTATATTAATATAATTATATAATTTAGCATATTAATGTATGATAATTTGATATTTGCATTTCTGATTTTTACATTTAATATCCAATTGCATTGCATATATTTAATATTAAATATACTTTAAGTTTGATTACGATAACAATCCCGAAAATTTGGAATTAGGTTAAGAAGAATGTTAAATAGTAATACTGTTGAAAATTATCTATATATCTATCGAGGATTGAAAAATCATTTAAGCTGTTTACTTTGTTGAAACTAAAATATTTGTTCAGAATATCCTGATGTTAATCACTCAGACCACCTTATCACTGCTATATCGGTTATTAAAAAGTAAGTCTGAATTTCTTATGTCTTTACTTTTAGTATTAAAACTATAACAATTTATAACAAGTCGAACTTAAAGTAGCAGCATTGTGCCTCAAAGATGAACTGAACCTAGGTACTCAAGGCTGCACAAATTATAAAGAGTTGTAATACCACGAAAGTAGATCTAAGAAATTCTGGTTTTGATATTGATATACTGACCCTTAACTTCTGCTAGAAACCTATAGCCGTTAATGGCACGATGTATTTAAGATTTTTTCATATAAGAGGTATTAAAACAGGTCATAGTTCCTGACTTAAGTCACATGGTTATATAGGTTAAACTGTTATTGTCATGTGGTCATATCATTATTTATTGATACCTTTAAGCGGATGTACTATAAATGAATAAAAGTTCACATCTAATGCAATAGATGTATTAGTGCGTACAGTCCAAGTTCTGCGTTATACGTAAAACCCAACTTAATATTTTTCAATGAAAAAGTACCTTTTAGGCATACAGGTATTGTACATACAAGAGTATAGATCAGTGACGACGCGTGCCCTATCTGGAAGGGTGTGCGGCCCTTCTTTAATGTTGTTTTTACATGTACCACTTATATTAAAATATATGAGATGTTTTATTAATAATAACTATATTATATAAGGCAACAATATATTCGCGCAATATTATATTAACAATTTATTAACAAAATAATATATTAAACAAATTAAATTAATAATTTATATACAAGTTTAATATTATATCAATATGGAAGAAACAAAACTTTTCACATAATTCTCGTAACATCAAACCAAATTTTTTCAAACAAATGAGTTTGTACTTAGAAACATACATGTTTGTGCAGTGATCAAACAAAATCGAAACCACTTGCAATGTGCGCACAAGGAGAGACGAAATGTGATAGAAATGTATGGTGAGATGAGCTGCAAACTTCAGCCGCTCATGCAGCCACTTTGGCAAATCATAATGTTGGATTCGTATGCATACAGTTGATATTCGAATAGAACAGGAAATTACTCTCATACAATTCCCACTATATAAATCTCTATTTCTGATATTACGAACGGGAGCACACGCACATTATTTTGTTCATATGTAACGTATGAATGTGCGTCCAACTTCTTTGCACACAAAGGGGAGAGACGAAATATAATAGAAATGTTCTGTGATTTGAGCTGCAAATATATGAGCACAACTAACAAGTATAGCGGCTAACAGAAGCAAATTAATTGAGTTTTCATAGACAATTATATTTAATTGTTTTTGCTAAAACTTTAAAAATATATATTTATATGGAAATGTAATAAATAATAATAATTCTTGATGTAAAGATACTTAATAAATTTATATACCTATGTTATTTAACATTTTGCAAATTATATTAGGGTGTTCACCGCACACCTCCGCACCTTAGAGCAGTCGTCACTGGTATAGATCCAGTTAACAATATTAATGTTTAAAACCCATTTATTGACATAATATTTTCGTGAGTAAGGGAACATCATCGAATAATGAGCTTAAAGTAATACTTAATGATAATACAAAATATCTTGACTGTGACTCTATCTTGACAGTAGTCATAATTTATTGTAAGGCCTAATAACTTAATTATAGAGTTGGATATACAAAAAACATAAAAAAAATGTGTTGTATAAAATGTATGTCTATTATAGCGATTTAAAAATTGTTAATTTAATAACAAATTAAAATTATTATTATTAAAATTTTACTTCACTTTCAGTAGAAAGTCTTGTAAGCTATCTTGTTAAAAGCCTTTGTTTGAGCAAAAAAAAATGTGAAAATTTTTGTAGCTAATTTAAAGTTGTTTTACTTTCTTGACCTTTGATATGAAGAAAGAGTATTAATGGTTATAATGCATACAATTAGTATATATTAAATTTGATCTTAAACAATAAAGCGAAATTTGTATATAAACAAAAAGTTAAAGCAATTTTCTTGTTTGCTTGTCAATGAAAGTCTATAAGACATTTCTTTGTTGCTCTATGTAGTACGATTTTTTTTCAAATAATCACGATTAACGATAGTATCGAAAATTATAAGAAAACTCAAATAAAAGTATAATAAAATAATCCGGAAAATTTCTTCTCAAAAAAATTAATCAACTTATCCTTTTTGACTTTTGACTTGAACATGGACACAAAATGTTGCAACAACATAAAAATATTGCAATACTGCAATATTGATACAGCAATCGATTTTAAGAGTGAGTAACGATTATCATGTAAGCAGAGGAAGGGGAAATAATTTTTGTTTTAATAAGAAATAATGAAAATTCTGTACTTTAACTGCACAATAATGGAGGGAATTACTAACGTTGCCCAACTCTTTATTGAAGACAGAGTGGCGAAGGTCAAATAACTAAAAACAGATAATCAAGCGTTGCCTTTTAGTACCACTTACCCAGCTCTTTTGGCCTATTGCTTTGTTGTTATTGGTTGTACATACACTCGTCTAAAAGTTGCTGGTAATATTTCTGCAGAATTCATATGCGAATATTTATTAACTCTAAATTAGGTTACTCAACTCTTCGAAGTGTTTTAATTTATATATCTATCATTTTTCAAAAATTTTATGCGCCCAAGTTTATTTTATTTTAATAAAAACTGTGTCAATGTATTTCGATTGCAAAAACGAAAGTTAAAATCATTTTAAATTCAGCTTAACTTAAAAAAGATTTCCAGGCATTAACTAATAATAATTACAACATTTTATCTCTCAGTCGTAATACGAAAAATATTAATTTTTTATTAAAATTGTTAGGACCAATTGCGCCGTAATCTGTACTACTTTATCATTTTTTAATATTTAAATATATTGTCATTAGAAATGATTCATTACGATAAAATAAGACTTTGAGGATGCACATTTTAATGTTAATACTAGATTCAGAAAACAGATAAATATATCTATCATTGCAGGAAAAAATTTATTATTGATTGATATTTTGAGTTCCTACACTCAGAAAAGTAATTTGGTTGATTTAACCAGATTTTAATTAAATCTCAGGTCAAAATATTTTTACTCGACCCATCATATTGGTTCATCCATACCACATATTGGTTTTCATATCTTCTTTATCATATGAGCTAAAATTTTTCTAATAAAATAATCCAGTCAGTTTAACTAGTATGTGGTTAGAGCATATTTTTCTGAATTTCCTTGTCAGTAATTTGTATAAATAGACGCAATTAGTCTAAAAGTTTAGTTAAAAACTATATAATATGGTTGGAATTTTCATTTAAGAAATATTGAAGAAACAGAAATAATGTCGACTATCTTTGGCCTAAGACTTACGAATTTTCTAGTCTGTGTTAAGACACTTTCAAGGTATTCCATTTTTACCTAGATTGCTTATGGTCCGTAGTTCTAATTGGTTCTTTAATATTTAAATTATTTCTCACAATATGGCTTTTGTCTTGTTTCATCAGTCTTTAGTCATCGTCTTCAGTTGTAGATTAATCAGTGCAACTTTCATAGTAGTTCTTATATCGACATTTGCTATATTATCCATTCGTGTTTTGTTTGATGACAAACGTAATTTCGGTTACTTGCAATTCACCAGGCACTACCATTTGGCAGATCGTTTTAGAGATTTATTTCTCTGAAATTTGAAGGCATCCTTTTGTCACACAATGTACCAGTTAAGTAATTTCATAGTTTTTTATATTCACAGATAAGCTAATTTAAAACATTAGTCAACTTACATCCCAATTTTATTTTAATACAATATACTCTACGCGTATTATGTGGAAAATATGATTAACAATAAGTTTTATTAAATAAATTAATATGATTAATAAATAAAGTCATATGATTGTAAAATCTGGGTCTAGTATTTGTGATCTAATCTAATTTAAGTTAAGAATCTAATTTGTTAAAAATGGAAAGGTATTGCTGTGACATCAGTACTGTGATTTAGTAGTTGAAAAATCGAGCACTATCGGTTCGACTGCGTTTTCAGAAATAGGATTTATTTATGATACATCATGAATATTCTTCATTTAAATTTTTATATCAGACCAATTAAAGTTCAGTTGCTCCAAGGAGTTGTAAATTTTATGTATAGAAATTGCATAGAGTAAGCTTTAGAGAAACTGGTAACAGATACATTATTTCGTTGGAAGCAATATTTAGAGTCTTACAAACACGTAAAAGATGTCATTATTGAGAAGCAGATGCTGTTTTTCAATTAATCATAATTTTTGAGCCGATTGTGATTATAATAGAAAAATCGCAGAAAAAGTTAAAGGACATTGGCATAGTTATAATGAAGTTGATAGGTCCCACCCGAAAGGCGACAAAATTTATGTAATTTAATATCGTTGAATTTTATTTAGTAATTTCAGTTACAGTGATTCCCGCCATAACATGATACTCTTACAATGCATTTTCATATTAGGTGATGTGTCATGTTTCTCGTAATCCTCCTTATTAACACGGGGATTTCCGACGTTATATTTCTGTTTTTAACTGTTTTTTAGTTACATTTTTTTAGTATGTTTTTTAAATAAAATGTTCTTAGTTTGATTTTAATAAAACCAAAAAATTTCGTGCATAACATATGGGGTATTCGCTCCGTCTTGTAAAGTCATTGCAAGGTGCATGAAATGCAAGAATGCTACGCTAAAATTGCAAAAGTGCAAGATCACCTCTGTTGCAGAATTGAAACAACAGCTGTTTTTGCAGCACACCATATCCACGCGAGAAACAACATATATCAAAACAGCTGTTTTTTTCCCTTTTTTTGTTTTGTTGCAAGCATATAGGTATACATGGGTTTAGGTATAACTAAATTGCAAGCAATTCCAAGAAACTTTGTGCATGTATTTTGTTGTTGTCCATTGCAAGCTCTCGCAATCTGTGTATTTCGTGTATAGTGTTTCCTTAATATTCGATTTAAACCTCTTTTAATGAGAAAAGGTAGACGTGAATTATTTGTACTATACATAACGCGTTACATGGAGTGTTATAGGGGGTATTACTGTACTTTGCACACTAAGTAATGTATGTTAAGTTTCCTCCTTAACTTGACGTCACTATTTTTGTTTTGCTTTTGTTTACATTATGTGTGGCAGATAAAATGTTTAACTTTACAATAATATTGAAGTCTAAAGTACAAAACTTTACCATGCATCGATTTTTATGTGTAATACTTGTGTTCTGAAATTGTGTTGAAAATATAAATACTTCAAGAAAGGTAATTTCAGAAAAGGAAAGTTTTGTAAGAGTCTTATTGTGTCATAAGTGGCGTGTACACTGAAGTATATGTAAAAATGTTTTAACTTAGCATATTTCACCCAACTTTATGGTTGTCAAGTAAAATAAATAAATAAATTCTCATTTAAACTTTTTTGTTTTTCTTAACTTTCAGTCAAAATTAAAGAGAGGCAAAAATTTGCATATTTTTGAAAAAACGTGCTGCAAGAAACGCACTTCATTGCCAGGTTTGCATTTGAAGCTCTCTACCTCAGGGTGGCAGCACTTCACAATAAATCAGTTAGGTTTTAACCTACAACTCCAAAACACATCAATCGTAATTAATAATATTTTATGCGCAATTTCAATTTTCATGTCATATGGCTTTCATTTCACTTTCGTTTATTCGTATATTGAAAGATCACCTACATCGGCGTCTGCTACGAACTATAAAAACTTTAAAGCGGCACGTATAAACTACCGTCACAAAAAATTTGCATCTGGCAGATGTTATGAGTGCCAGAAGAAGCACGAGATGACGTCAAACTAAATATGCTCCAACTAAAAAATAAGCAAAATCATAATAAATAAACAATAAACTAAAAGAAAAATATCCGAACAAAAAAGGGTCAACTTGCATAACCTTTCCTGGCAGGCGATAGTGGCACTGAGCATTAAGCCAAATGCGATAACAAAAATGTTCCATAATTTGTTTTCGCTTTCATGTATTGTGATATAAAAACATCAAACGATGAAGCTAAAAGATCTCAGATACTTGCCTACATTTGTGTGTATGTGTGTATGTGTATCTGTGTGTTTGTATGTATATTGAATGAGTAAGGTATTCTTGTGAACTAAAGAGCATGCATAATATAGATCACAAATGGTATGAAAAAATATCGAAAGTAAAAGCCATCATCATTATAAATCAAACAATTTAAATTTGCTTTGCAATTTTTTCATTCGTACATTGTATCTTTATTTACGATTTTTTAAAAGTTTTTGTTTTTTGCGACAACATTTAGCTTAGGGTCTTCCACTGCTTTCAAGCAGAGGCTTACTGCTGAGCTTAAACAGCGGCAGTATGCTTGGCACGGTATTTTCTTATTTTTTCTTAACGAATTATTTTTATGTCTCCATCTGATCATTAAGCTAATATGTATCTGTGCATTGGTAGCGCAACATGGTAGCAGGAAAGAGATTACACGTAAGTATTCCGCAATCGTTAACCGCGGCTAAAACATTTTACCGTTAACAGCTTGAAATTTCAAATTAAATTTTAATAATAAATTAAAAACAATTAAAAATATAAAAAATTATGTATAAAAATTTGATTGCAAATAAAATTTCCTTTTAATTCGTTAAGTATTTGGCAGTTATTATATCCATTAAATGGAAATCTGCAGAAGATTATATTATCGGCAATAGTCTTTATTTTAATCAAAATAAAGTGAAGCTAATTCAGAATCACCGCTATTCCATTAATATCTATACTTAACATAGCATAAACCTGAATTTTCTGAGTAAAAAATAATTAGTTGTTATTGCTAAAGCCTCCAGTGTGGAATTCTATTATATATGCTTAAAATTAGTTTTAAATACTTGTAGTATGTATCGTCAAAATTACAACTTTTGAATACGATTTGAAAATCATAATTAATTAATTTTTTCATCGTATTATTTTTATCGTATATAGAAGCAATATCAGTTCTTAAACATACTGCAATCAAATTTTATCTGTGCTTCTTAAGTTATCATTGTGATTTATTCATAAGGTATTTTATAAAACATACTATTTAGAATTTGCACGTTAATATAAAACGTTATGCCAAAATAGTTAAGGTGATGCTTTCGTTAAAATATCATCATAATTTTGATATCACAGTCCAGGATGCACCCTTGTCTCCTCTACATTACTCCTGCATTCTTCTCTGCATTTCGCTTTCCTTTTGTGTTTTGTTGTACTCATCGTTCGAATGTTGTCTTCTACATTGTCGTGGTCGTCCTCTTTGTCTAGTCATCTCTATCTTTAGTTAGTCATTCTTTCATTACTCATTCGTAGGACGTGTCCATACCAGCGCAATCTTTGAGCTTTTATGTATCGTGTTATAGTTCGACCTTCGTTTAAAACATTCAATTCATCGTTATATCGTATATGATATGTGCTGTCTTTTAAGACTGATAATTTTCCTGAGTATTTTTCCTTCGAATCTTAGCAGGTTGTTGTCGCTGGATTAAGGACCTATGTTTCACAGGCGTAGATAAGACCCGGTCTAATGACAGTTCTATATATGTACAATTGTGCAAAATATGCCTTGTTAGCTGTTTCTTAAATGATATGGATGTAATATTTCTACATTTGGTTTACATAAATAATTCCGTAATTCTTTTTCTTTTCCATTTTTGTTATATCTAAGCTATAACATTGGCTTTATTTATAACAGTACGTAAGTCTTCACGGTTTTCCTCAACTGTTCCTTAATCATTAATGTCTAGCTGTTTTAAATATGTGTAATCGGAATTTCGATTTCTGAGCAAATATTCCTTAAAATAATAAAGATCTCTATTGAAGAGAGATAGTGTTTCAGCTTTAACAGTTTATTAATAACTGAAGTTCGTGTCCTTAGTTTCTCATATGATGGTTGTGAATATATAGATATATACCTTCTATATTATTCTTATTTTGTTTTAAAATGTTCAATTATTGAGCTCAATACTGACAAGTTACACAAGTTAACATATTTCTTGTGTCTATAACTAACCTCAATTTTTTTGACGAGTTATAAAAATGTTAAATATAAGATTTGACGGGTTTTTGCATGATTTTATAACTCTAATTATTTAATCCATACTTAAGAGTTCCTATTAAAAACTTAAGAGTTCAAGTTCCGGATCGGCGAGTAACCTAAGGTTTTCATATTAATGCTACATGAGGAATGTTGTCGTCTAGGTTGCCAATTAGTGCAAAATTCATAATGATATCGTAATATCGTAATACTGTTAGAAATCTATTTTGGGAAATTAAAATTGTAGTACATAACTAACGGAAAGTTATATTTTGATGGAAAACTATATGCTGCAACTTTCGTAGATATAATGGTGTTTGTTGAATTTTATTTAGTGGGTATTTGATAAAAACTCAGTATTTAACATATTATATTAGATATACAAATGAGAAAGATTTGTAGAAGAATTGTAGTACCTTTTTCCAAAATAAATCGGTAGCTGACAGTCACAGTCTTCTTTATTCTAAATGTAATAAACTTTCTCTTTAAAAAATCTTCTGAGAAATAAGCGAACTATGGCTTGGATCTCTGTAAACTTTTTTTAGCCGAACACATATGTGTTTTTAAACATTGAAAGTGTGAAAGGTTTTGCATAATTATAGCCGATAGATTAATTATAAGCTATATGAGTGATATTATATTTAAAAATGTGGTTTTTAAAACAAGACATTGTACTTCTAAAATTAGATTCTCTTAAATATCCAGATAATAAAATAAAAACTTAAATCTATGAATTTTACTTTATTTTTCCTTTCGACAAAATATTAAATACTTTATATTTAATTGCTTTGGATTTAAATAAAAAAAAAAAACTCTGGACCATTTATGTATGTAAGCCAAACTCAAAACGTAATAATTTATAATAACGAAGGGAAATAGGCTACAATATAATAAGTATATTTGTAATTTTTCCAAAAAGTTTTTTCAAATAAACCACCTCTTAGGAATGAATGAAGAAGATTTCCACAGCATTGTGAAAACTTCATTCTAATAATCAGGGGAGAGAGGAAAAAAAATAGACTTAGTACCTAGCGAGCAGTTAATTTAGTTAAACCGTTGTTTAAATTTATTGTAGTGACTCATTTACATATATGCTATTATGGATTAGGAATTATTTTAAAATGTTTTAGCTTTAAAAAATTAAGTATAATTTAGCTTAAACTCAGACTTTACGTTATAAGTAGTTTGTAAATTTTTGTTTTAATTAGGCTCAGTCATAATATTTTACATAATAAAATAATATGTTTAACTTAATATTATTAAAACCAATAGACTTTTTCAAATACTACTATTGATAGATATTTTGCGGTATCCGAAGCAGTATAGGTAACAAAGCAGTATATGCATTAGTTTAAAATTTTTTATTATATACATAGTTTTTATTATAAAAAGTAGAATTCTTTAATTCTGGTATACCATAATTTCTGATATATATAGAGAGAGATATATCTCTATATATAGAGATATATATAGAGAGATATATATAGTACATTAAGTGTATAGCCTTTAAGCTGTTTAGCAAAGTAGATGGTCATCCCAATAATTCATTAGCTCCCCTAAGAAGTATTCAAGATTTGTTGATATTATACTTTAAAAAAAAGAAAGGTTTCGTAAAAAAAGAAATCTTTATTACTCGGCTCTTTCAGTGTTGATCAAATGAGGTGCACTCAGAGAAAAAAGTTTATGTGGTATCGTTACCAAATTCCTTAATCCAGATTTTACATGGGTAATTCAAATTTTAATTTTAAAATAATACCTTTTTGACGCGAAAGAAATTCTGTTTTATTTTAAACCAAAATGTTGGCCATCTTTCTCTTGATTATGTTCTTTTGTTTAGATAAAAGTTATTTTATTATTACAGAAAGGATAGTATTTATTTATTTATTTATTATAATTAATTACAAAATATAAAATCTTATAACTAAGACCAGAAAAACGAGCGCTAGCTGCCAGGGCCTTCAGCTCGGATATTATAAATTAAATTTTATTCACTAGGTTACAGGTTTTAATATATTTATACATTAAAAGTATGTTTTCAATAGTAATTGTTTTTAATAGGCTAGTAGGTACGATATTAGGAAAGATATTACTACGAATAGAATTAAAAGAAGGACAATCGTTAAGTATATGATCTATGGATGGTGTGCTATTACAAAATGGACAGTTTGATGTCTGATCGCCACTCAAAAGATGTTCATGAAAAAGCTTTGAATGTCCCATACGCAATCGGATAAAAATCTTACAAAGGATAGTAAAAATATACAAATAGACTAAAAAAATATGAATAATATTAATTGCGTTATGTAAAAACATTTTAGATTCATGCATGGATATTATAATTTTCGGCTTTTGTTTCAGAAATGATGTATAAGCATATAATTTAGGTTTTTCTGGAGCACAGAAAAGAAAGGTCTTGTTGCTAAGGAATATTAGTAGCAAAACACAAAACAAAACTAAATTTACATTGATATTTCATATTAGGAATATCAGTAAAATTTACAGACTTTATATTGCTTTTCAAAAAAATAATTTAATTACTTGACGTATTTATCGTATCACATATATTGCATGTGTACATATCTGTATAGAAAAATATGATTACATATAAACTAAAGTATTACTAATATCTGGCATTTCTGAATGCAGTGGCTCACTTCTGTTAGACTTAATTCCTTTTATATCAATCTGATTCTCTTATGTTCAGATTTCTCTGAAGCTTTCTGTTAAAGTTTTAAATTAAAAAAAATCAAAATAATCAATATAATCGCATTACTTGGGTATTAAATTGAATTATTGCTTCAAACTTCTTCTTCCTTTTTATTCTGGAATGCAATTTAAAAAAGTAAAATTTCTGAAATTATCTCTCTGCTTTTCCTTTTGATCTGTTTATGTATATATATTTTTTTAATCTTTTTTTATCTCATTTGTATCTTTTCTTTTTTCAATATTATCTTTAAGAATTGCATGCCTTGTACTTTTGATGACTGTTTTTGATATTCGAGTTAAATTTACGTCATAAACCGTTGAGGTAGCAGCAAGGGGCAAAAGATATATTTATGACTATTAGTACATAAGTATATACACGGGTATATATATACACGGGCATATCTGAGATACCACGAGTGCAAATTTGCGTCCAGAACTGACAAAGTAAGAGATTCAAAAATAAATTGTTTTGAGATAATGCTTTTATCTTAACGAAGTTGATTTTTTATTTGACTTTTCCTGCTTGTTCATTGCACCATGTACATACTTAATCATTTTAATTAAGAAAGTTGTTGCTTTTAAATCAATGAGAAATTCAGTTCCAAATACAATATAACTTTTAAAATCTTAATTTGTATTCATACTAAATATTTAAGTGAATTAAATGGTATTTTAGTTAAAAAGTACTTAAAGTGTAAGGTATGTATTTGTATGCTTTTATATATACACACATGTCTATGTACTTAACATATCTATAAAATATGTATTTAAATAAAATTTCTACATTTTTGTTTTGAAGTATTTAACATATTTAATGACATTTTATAAATTTTAAATACATATCTTTATTTTGAAAACACTTTAACTCTTTTGTAATTAATGTATCTTGTCTTTGGTTAGTTATTTGAGTACTTGAAACTTAAAAGTTTCCGCATTATTATTTATAAAAAAGGTTTAATAACCTGCACTTCAATTACTCAACAGAAGTTTATGTACAAATATAATTGATTTCTGTTTAAGTATATTAAAACATTCTACATAAAATTATTAATATTATTAATATTAGATTAAAATAAAAAATACAATTTTATCAATTTTTGTATACAGAAAGATTTGAAAAATAACACCAAATTAATAGTCATTGTAATACTATGTACTCGTACTACGACTATGATATATAGTATTATAGTTTTAAATAATATATTGCATTTTGATTAAAAATATATTTTCTTAGTATTAATGATACATATAATTAATAGTTTTTAAATACAAGGTATACATATGTAGACATACAATAATACATCTGTGTTACTGGGCGCACCTTGTTTTACACTTTCAGAACGCTCAGAAAGTGATACCGCGGCCTATTCTAAGGTGTTTATTTCTGCGGTTTTTCTTGATATATTTTTATTTGAATCACTTGCTTTACATTTGCTTAAACGATATTAATTATGACATAATATTTAACTACTTTTCAAACACTTATTAAAGTATTTAATATTTAGTTGACAAAATTATCGAACAACTTCTTTTGTCAATTTTATCCGATCACATAGTTTAACACTCATAATAATTTAAAGTCTGTCTAATGGTGACAACCATTTCTAAATTTTCAAATTTAAAATCTAAATTCCCACATATGTATTTTAAAACACAATATTAAAAAATAGTTGAAATTGTGAACGATCAAGAGAAGACATATATAACCTTTTCTTTCATTCAGTATTTAATACCTTTTTTAAATTTCTATTTTCATTAAGTTATCATAAGGATCCATTACGTATGGATGGAGCACAATTAAGTATGATTTATTTTGAGGCCATAAACATGATTTTCAGCATAACTTCGCAAAAAATGCCAGTAGTGAATGACTTAATTTTGTAGATTAATTCATATCATCAAAACGTGGAATTACAATTCTGAGACCTTTTTCACTTAACAATGCCAAGACAGCACGTACCGTCCGATAGCATTTTCTCCTTATTCATATAAATGTCTTAATTTTCTAATAGTTTTGTGTAGTTTTTTTTAATACTCAGAAAATTTAGCTATTCACTCCAGCTTTAACTCAATAACGAGATCCGAGATTCGAAGAACGAAAAAGGACCCAAGTAATTTCGTGGTGTACTTCGGCTAATCCTTTATTTTAGTGGGGCTACTTGTCGAACGGTGTACTGTCTCAACGTCCCACCATGTATAGCTATTCTAAGCTATCCTTTTGTGGTTTTTCACATATTGCAAACTTCAAGAGTCTATATTTCTTGATTGTTGCCATATATTATGTCAAACAAAAAGTGAATAAACTTATTCATCTATTTTTTTTATTAAAAAATCTACCGTTAATCTCTCTTCTATTACATCATGTCAGTACTATCAAAATACAATTATTAAATGTCATTTAACAGTGTGTCACTGTCCTGTTTATTCGTGTAGTTTTTTTTCTTGAGTAGGGCTAAATAAGCACGTTGACTACCCTAATAAATATTAGAAAATCAGACTCAGGAAAAATTCCTAATATAGAAAAGTAGAATCCATCATGTCGAGTTTAGATAATTTAATTAATAATTCTTTCGTTTTCACTGATGAACGGTCTGATAAACTATCAAAGAAGTTTTTTACTAAAAACCTATTTGGGCGTTCACAGAAAAAATGTGTTCTGGTTTCTTTTTCCTGCGGGTTTCCACAACTTCTGCAATGAGGATTATTATGAATGAGCAGTTTCTCTGCATGGGTTCCTATATACCAATGACCAGAAAGAATTGTAGTAAGCCTTGCAGGTCTCTTTTGATGAGTTCTGAGGATTTAATTTTAGGGGATAACATGAACACGTTTTACGTTCAAGATATCATAGCCCAAGAATCTTAATCTAGTTCTTGCAAATGCTGTGCCAAATTACACAATGTGATCTGTGTTACCCACAGATCAATGAAACATCATTGATATGTTAAATTGCTTGATTGTTATCAAGTTATCAATCTGTCATCTCAGCGACCACTAAGTGTTCTACCCTACCTATCTGTAAGTCAACATCAATAGAATTTGTATATATATAAGCTTATTAACTACATATAGAACTATCCAGGATAAATAAGTCAGCAAATTGTTTAATTATCTTGCAGATTGTTATTTTGAACAAACTTCGTAAACAGACTCCACAAAGTCATTGACCAAAGAAAGAATTTTGCAGAGCTAGCGTCGAAAATTCACTATGGAGCTATAGGCATATATCTAGCAGACCCTTCATGTGGTAACATAATGTTTACTCTGTCTGTTAAAAATCAGAAATCATAGATTTTTGTAGAGACTTATATATAGACTTCTGTAGAGACTTATATAGAGACTTATTTTTATAGAGACTGTTATAGAGACTTAGAGACTTGTTGCTAGTCTCTAGCTACTAAGTTCAAATACTGCATAATAACTTCATAATGTGATATAAGTGTTCCAATAATGATCACTTAATGATCACCGTATCTAGAATCTCTGTCATATTGTAGGGATTATTTTGTATACTACAGTCTTTTCAAAACATTAGATTCGTATGCATATTTTTCATATTTCTCTCGTATTGAATTCGTCAGTACTACGTACATTCATAGTATTCTATTTATTTATTATAGCCGTGGTTAAATTTTTTATTTGAAATTTAATAGAAAAATTATTTTGTATTACAAAATTTTTACAACGAAACTGCACTTGAACTGAGATATTTAATTTCATGTGAAGTTTAAGATAACGTAACCCATATCAGATAGGGGTGCCTTGATATGTTCAAAGAACTAGTTACACAGACGCAGCGACGAAGAGGAATCTCATAAAGTGTATTTGCTTGCGGTTTTGGCTGTTGTCAAATTGAATGTAGTACGTAGTTTAAATGTTAATTAAAACATTAAGTGTTGCAATTCATGAACATTTTCAATAGTTTCTGTAGTCTTTAGAGTATCTCTTACTAAGATGTCTCATCGAATAGGTGTGCGACGGTGTGTGCTGCATATTATTTTTATTTAATACAGCCGAATAATTCTTGAGGTTGAGTGAATGTTGTAAACAAATATTTGCGCACATTTATAAGGTAAAGTTAGTGCCAACGAAATATCATATTCTTGCGTATATTTCCTTTGTTATTTTATATATTTAAAAAAATAAAACAAAATAAATTCATAATAATTTATATTTTACAAGCTATTAAAAACCTTTGTTGAAAAAGATATATACGTATATACATATATCTTTAAAATACTGGTCATTATTCAAGATTTAAGTATGCACTTGCTTAAGTAAATGTATTTTCAAAAACGTGTTCTGATTTATTTTGTGAAAATGGTTTTTGTAAATTATGCCTCTAATTAGTGAAACAAATTACGAAGAAATCATAAAAATTTGTTTATGGGTTAAGATGAAAATTTATCCCAACTGGCCAACTGGCCATTTATATATATATATATACATTTAGGTAGTTTAGTTGTAATATTATTGTTTAATTTTAAGTCTTCAAGTGATTTCATTTCCATTTACTATAATGCACTTTTTGGGTTTGGATTTAATTAAAAAAAAATATAAGTCAGTAGCTTCATATCTTAATTTAATTCAGACAAAAAATTATGGTTAATACTGGGTAATTAGTTCAATTACAATATGAGTTTGTGCTAGATTTCAACTTCATGTACTCCATAGTGCAAAACTTCAACATTTGAAAATGATGTTCTACCATCATTAAAAAATTTGAAAGTAAAGAGAGTAACCATACTATACTGTTTAATGCGACTGACTTCCAGATGCGATAATTTTATGCCAGTATAAATTTCTTATCCGAGTGTTAAAAAATTATATGATTTTATAACACCTCACCAACATTGGTGTTACAAACACCAATTTCATACAGTAGAAGGGTTTGTTTTAGTTTTAAAAACAATTTAACCAACATCTATCTATTAAATTAACAAATGATAAGTAGCTAATATTTAATTATCATTTATCAAATTATTCATCATTTAACATATGATAAATAGATGATAGATTATATTTTAGATAAAGAGGGCGTCCCTTATTTAGATAAAAACAGATTAGGTGAGTTGCTAAATATGTACTGTTTACCAAACAGCTCAGCGGTTTGAACGATAGTAATAAAATGCTATATCAAAAAGAGATTATTCAAAAGTTAACCAGAATAAAATACGTAGAGTGCCAGAATAGAGTGATAGTAACATTAATTGAATGTTATGTATAAAAATGTGTGAAAAGGTTTAATGTGACCATCTGATATGTATGGATCAATGTGTCAAATTGAACCAAACTTCTCAAACAACTCTGTAGTTCTATAACTACAAAGCATCAAAAGTATATTTATTTGCCGTCTATGTCGCTGTAGTTCATGTGGGCCGATGTAAGTTTATGAAATAGCTACAACCGATCTATGATTATCGGCTAAAATAACAAGGCTTTCATAACAGAGTATCTGAGTCGTGGTTCATTTAATATAAATCATATAAATTGGTTGAACTCTAACGCTTTACCTAGAAGTACTAAAAGTACTTATACCATATATAGTAAAAATAATAAAAATAACTATGAACCATTACAGGAATTCTGTTAGGACAATATTGGTTATCACCTTATTATCCACCTTACAAAACTGAAGACTTGTCTAAAAGTGTTATGGGGAAACTAATGAGATCGCAGAATACGTGCTAGAAATTATCCAGCACTGGTACATAAACGAAGAAAAGAACACTTCTAGCTAAATTGATGACTTGTCTAATAGTGTTATGGAGAAGTTAGGAACTACCCGGTTACATAAACGATGAAAATACTTAGAACGGCGACTTAAATCAGATAAAGAATTTAGACCTAGTTTAATACTACAATATTTCAAGAAAACTGAACTAAGAGAAATATTCTTAATCTTTGAAGGGGGCACAGTAAATCTAGGTTTTACTAATGACTTCTATTGAGTAAAGATCGCATTGGTTTTCGGATTAGTTAAAGAACAACTATTTTAGTGTATTCGTTTCAAATGTAAAATAAATATGTAAATATGTAAAAAACTGCTGGATATAGAAGAAGTGAGCAATCTTATCCATTTATAATATATATTTATATATTTAGATATTTATTATATCTAGCAAACCAATTATTTTTTTTATTTTAAGTTTAACACCTCGAAAATAAATTCAATACAATTCTAAAGGGTTTATTAGAAGTAACATGGGCCTATAACTTTTGATTGAAACATGTTGATATGCATCGTTCTCTACTCCAACCTCTGGTCACGTCTAGGCAACAAACTGTTCACATCGGAAATTAAAATAAATGAATTATCATATTTTATAACATTTATTAACTATGTTTAGTCGTCTTTTTCGATATTTGTAAGAGACTTCACTAAGTAACTTATTATCTTTCTATTTGTCTGTAATTGCACTTATAATAATATTATAATATTATTACAAAAAATTATACATTTTATTGTAGCTTTATTGTTGTCCGGGTATGATTCCCCAATAAAATTTCATTAGTGTGATTTTTTCTATATAATACCTAATATTATATAAATAATGTAATAATTTTTATGTGTATAAGTTAATTCATATCTTAAGTGGTCTGGGGACACTACTTCTCTTCAGTTATGATACCCTTTAACCAGTGACGACGCGTGCCCTACCTGGAAGGGTGTGCGGCCCTTCTATAATGTTGTTTTTACATGTACCACTTATATTAAAATATATGAGATATTTTATTAATAATAACTATATTATATAACGCAACAATATATTCGCAATATTATATTAACAATTCATTAACAAAATAACATATTAAACAAATTAAATTAATAATTTATATATAAATTTAATATTATATCAATATGGAAGAAACAAAACTTTTCACATAATTCTTCTCGTAACATCAAACCAACTTTTTTCAAACAAAAGAGTATTAACTCAGAACCATACATGTTTATCCAGTGATCAAACAAAATTAAACCCACTTGCAACGTATAAATGTGCGGACAAGTACTCCGCACAGTCAGCGACAGAAATTCGTGGGTGCTATTGTTAAAAGGGGAGAGACGAAATGTGATAGAAATGTATATATGAGATGAGCTGCAAACTTCAGCCGCTCATGCAACCACTTTGGCAAATCATCATGTTGGATTCGTATGCATACAGTTGATATTCGAATAGAACAGAAAATTACTCTCATACAATTCCCACTATATAAATCTCCATCTCTGATATTACGAACGGGAGCACACGCACATTATTTTGTTCATATGCAACGTATGAATGTGCGGCCAACTTCTTTGCACACAAAGGGGAGAGACGAAATATAATAGAAATGTTCTGTGATTTGAGTTGCAAATATATGAGCACAACTAACAAGTATAGCAGCTAACAGAAGCAAATTGATTGAGTTTTCAGAGACAATTATATTTAATTGTTTTTGCTAAAACTTTAAAAATATATATATATATGGAAATGTAATAAATAATAATAATTCTTGATGTGAAGATACTTAATAAATTTATATACCTATGTTATTTGACATTTTGCAAATTATGTTAGGGTGTTCACCGCACATCTCCGCACCTTAGAGCAATCGTCACT
>NC_051847.1:133731007-133751569 GCF_002237135.1 Teleopsis dalmanni
TTTATATATATAGCATTCTTTATTTCTATCTTTTATTGCGTACAAATGGTGAATGAGTGGAAGAGTAATAATAATGCAAATAATTTATATTAATTAATATTTTTTCTAAAATTATTTTAAATAATATTGACCCTTACTGGCAAAAACTTTTTTTGTCAATACTATTTTTGAAAAACTGGTGGTGTATGTAAATAAATATAACAATAGCCTATTTACTAGACCCAACTTATAGTAGCCGAAGTACATTGATATTTACTATTAGTTAACAGCATCTCAATAATTCTACAATATATACGGTATTACTCTATACATTCAAATTAAAAAGCAATATCAAGACTTTTTTAGAACACATAAGCTATACAAGCAAGTAGTTAATATTTTTTAGAAAAATAATATTTTTTTATTTAAAATGATAGTATATGATTTAATTGTAAATACCACACACACATTATGGTGTGGCTGATAATTTCGACTCAAATAAAATTTAAAATAAACATTTAAAAGATTTTGAATTGGGCAATACTATATGCTTTACTTCTGAAGCAGTTGCATAATTGCTTAAATAAAGCTCGAAATGTTATATAAGTATGCATATCATTTCTTTTATTTCTAAATCAAGCGTTACTCTGAACCATTTAAACTTATTACTAATTTCACAATTATAATCAGTAGTATAATTAGATATTTCTACATGTTGAAAAGGAAATACATAAAAATTTTTTTTAAATTAATTTATGACTAATAAACGAAATATTAATAAAATAAAAATGTTTACAAATTTTAGAGACATAAAACCGAAAATATTTATGTTTTTTATAGTTTTATTACAAATTTAGCATACTTAAATGAGGAAAATTTCAAACAATAATTATTGTACTATATTTATAATATATATGTATATTGTGGGATATTAAATGGTATTAGTAATTTTATAATATAATAATAAATATATTAATGTTTAATAATTATATAAAACATTGCATACATTATAATATAATGATAATTATATTATATTATATATAATATATTAATACTTATATTATAATGTATTTATTACAATTTTTTTTTACTAAATTATTCGATAATATTACAATTGTTTATTACAAAAAACTTTTTTTCTATTTCTATATTAATAGGTATTTTATTTATTATTGTTGCCTTATGCCACGATAAGGAGTTTAAGGAACAGTGATGATGATAATTACAATAATTATTGAAAAATATTATTATTATTAAAAAAGAATAATTGAAATTAATTTTGAAGTTCTATTCAGAGTTTTTAGGTGCATGTGATCTTCCATAAACTGTTGGGCAACAATGGTTGTTTTTTTACTGGCTTGTGGGATTATTTATGATATATTTGTACGCAATATTATTTGATTTTAAAAAAATATTTGTATATCTATTTGATTTAGCAATATTTAAAACTTTTAAGCAATTACTATTACTATCAATAATTTTTTCATTTACTTGTTTTTTGTTATTTGATTTGTGTACTAATATGCTTGCACGATGACTTCTTTAACATTAAAAATTTTCAAAATTTATATTTATGTATATTTATTGTGTTTATAATTTGTTTACTATTTTCTATTTTGTGTTCTTTTAAAAATGGTTTTTATGTTCATGTTGCAAATGTAAATGATGTAATAAATTTCCTGAATAAATTTTTTTTTATTTTTAGTTTTGTTTTTGTTTTTTGATAAATGTTATTGTTTTGCATGTCTGTACTATAAAGTTTATTGCTGCTAGAGGGGGGTTCTTTGTAAATTAAATCTTTAATTTAAAATCTTCTTTCATATATTTTAGTTTTTTTTTACTTAATTCTTCCAACAGCACTCAAGTAAAGTAGGCAACATACAATAAACTGAGCTTCAACAAAATATTTTTTTTTATTTGTGTGTAGAGTTGGAAGGACAAACAAAAACAGATATTTTTAATTACAATTAAATATAAATATATTTCGTATGCTCACTTTATATATATTTACTTTTTTTGTTTTTTTTTTTTTTGTAATAGACTTTACACCTAAAATTTTAATTTACTGAGTAATTAATAAATGATTTTAATGTTTTTTTTATACTTGAATCAAAATGATTTTGAAAATGTACTTTGAAATTTTTTGCATATTGTTTCTGCTTTTGAGGTTGCTTAACGAACTTGCTGCTGTTTTGGCTGGAGCAACTGCTGCTACTACTGTTGTTCTTCTGCTGGTTGTTGTTGTTGTTGTTGTTACTTTACTGGCTGATGGCTAATCGATGAAACTTTGCTCCACACAGGCTTTCACTCGTTTCTCGTATTCACGACGATTTTCTTTATAAAGTTGTGCAGCTGTTGAATTAGCTGGCGAGTTTGGATTTGGATCACTCAACAGAGACTGAAATCATAAAAAAAAATATTATTATAAATTGTATAAATCATAATATTATAAATTATATTATTATATAAATTATATTAATAGCTTCAACTTTTATTAAAAATAATTTTTTTTTAAATATAATTGTTAGCATCTTGAACACGAATTTGGTTTAAGTTGAAATATTGAATGAAATAAAAATTAGTGTGAAATAATAATATTAAGAAAATACGAAACTATTAAATACAAAATTACAAAATAATAATTTTGGTTGTAAAAAAAATAAATATTCATTAACACTTATGTAAATTAACAGAAACAGTTTTTTTAGTTTTCATACGCGAATTTATTTATATAGTTCATTCCTATATAAATTATAAATGATAAATTTTAAATATAAATTTATAACCTCTATGTAGTTTACTCTGCAGTATATGTTCTCTTGTCTATATTTTAGGCCCTGTAATCTATACGGAATTTATTTTGCAGCGTGTTAATTCTTGTATATAGATTAATTGTAATTCACAAAAAACGACGAAAACCTTTTTCTTGTGTTGTGTCTCATCCCCTTGAGGTAGCTAGGTTTCTTCGGCTAAACTCTGGTTAATTTCAATTAACCAATTAACAAATATCTACCCCCATTTCCTTTATTCCTTAAACTATAACCCTACCTATCTACTCCCTTACCAATGTATTCGTCTTGTATTCCTTACATGTTATCTGCTTTCAAATACTGACGGGCTAGAACAACAAGACCTGTTTCTAACACCACCGCCGCTTATTAACTAATGCGAAGTTTGTGAAACTATATGCTACATATAACATATATTGCGTTACATTAGAAGACGTGTTTCTACAGCTTACGAGGAAGTGGTGTTCCTATTTTACAAGAGAAACTTTTATTACATCTCAGGAGAGTGTAACTACAACTCGAGTATATATAATCAAAAACACCACATCTAAGTCCGTCTCGAACATAAAGGTTCTTAACAACATAGAGTTAAAGCGGTACTATAAAATCCGTTACTACACCTTGAGCACACAGGTTCTTTGCACAAAGGAAGAAGATACTATAAAATCAAATACTCACATCTAAGTCCGTTACCGATTTCTATTGAGGTACATTATTTGTTATAAAAATTAATATTCAATTCCAAGTTTTTTTGCTATTTTATTTTTCAGTAAAATCAAAACCAGAAAAAAACTATTTAATCAGACTAGCAACCTACCGATTAGATAATCTTACTGTTATATTTTAAATGAAGAAGAAGAAATGCGCTTCATTTCTAATGATTTGTTTTATTTCTGATGATTTAATGATACATTTAATCAGCATGTATATAGCTCATACTCATACTCTGACGACCACTTTTAACGACGATATTGCAAGATACAAGGATAAAAAAGTTTAGGATATCGACCTGGAATATAAAATGAATGAATGCATATTAACTTTACCATTTATTTAATGGTTTCATTGCCATTGTTGTTGCTCTTGTGAATGTTTCTTATAGAAAAACCGTATAAGCAAAAAGTACAAAGAGGTTAGAATATATCACGTGGAAATAGAATAATTAATGTGGAATAAAGTAGAAAACAGTAGAAAGGACTAAGGGTGTCGATGAGTTCTTCTGTAGTGATTGTAATGATTTATCACAGGATGTCAATAGGTTGTTTGGACTACGTCTATCAAAATCAGTAAGCAAATAGTGATGTATTATCATTATGATGATATTGCATTGAAATATATTGAGTTAATCAAGGTTTCAATAATTACCAGGAGTACTGCTAGATATTAGGAATTGACTGAAAGAGGTTGCACTTTCGTTTTAAGAAGATAGTCTTATATAACAAAGTAAATAAGCAACATTTTCCTTTTCCTCTTCTAACTCACAGCTGCAACAGTAAATACTGGATGGAAATTGACTGCTGTGATTAATATGTAATGCATATTATCTGGGAAAATGACAGAAGACATAATCTATCTAAAGTTTAGCATAACAATTCATGCACTTCGAGCACTTCACTGATGCCAATGTAGAACTAAATTGGATGCAGTTCTGATATCTCACGTAATCAAACAGTATTCTTAGTCACATTTTATGCCCATATGGAGCTAAATATTTAGTGTTGAGAGTGCTTTTCGCAATCTCATAGTCCTTAACCTTATAACCTTGCTAACACAATAGTAATCAGTTTCAAGAATATACTTTTAAGTGTCTACAAATATGCGATGTGTTGAATGGTAAGATTTGTATGCTACTATGATACTAAGGTACAATACAAGTATTGCCAACTTAAAACAAATTCTGATTAATAAAAAAATAATGACCTTTTAAAAATAAAAATAATAAATTAATAATCGACACAATGAAAGACCACCATTAGCAGTTAAAGATGTTTTTTAAAATTATTTTTACAAATGTTTAAGGGTTAAAAGATATGGCACGCAGAGCTTCCAGAAACTATTAATAAATAAACAAATCCATCTTACAAAAAATATTATGAATCACGTTAAAGAAGATGATTCATTACCAGAATGATTTCAAAGTAGAGTTGGTGATTCAGTGTGCTATATTTATGCATGCCTAAGACATAACACAAAACAATTAATTACGCATATGCATCAGAAGATATTAATTTGAATACTTCTTTAAGATATATAAAGCTTATATAAGGAGTACAATTATTATTTACTAAATGAATTTTTATAACAAATAATATTATATTATGTTCTACATACTTGTATAGAAGTTAATATAGCAGAAACATCATATGTGGGACTCCACCGATTTTGTAAAATGTCCAAACAGATTCCACCATCGGCATAAACATTTGGATGAAATACCTTAGATACAAATCTAACTGTTGGAGGCTTATTGGGATACTCTTCCGTAAATTCTATTGTTAATTTAAAGGTACCATCTTCGAATGGTGTATCATGTGGACCAAAAATCACAGCATTCCATATCATAATATTATTATCAGTTGGTGCGCCAGAAACTCCCGTTGGTGGATCTTCTTGTAGTCTATAGGAAGGGAAGTAAATATTTAATAAATTAATAAAATATAAAGTAAATTTTTGAGAAATAAAAATTAAATAGTAAATACAAATACTAATTTCGAATTTTGAATTAAATTACATACAGAATTAATACTATTGAAAGTGCTCTTTAAATAGTGCGTACTAATATTTAGGAAACTAATTGATATCATATATATAATGTTATAACCCCTGAAAGTATGAGTGGGTATGAGTAGCTCCTAGATGTAAACACGAACGCTTTAGTGTCTGATCCATTGGAATGACTAAGTTTCCTTGTCTCGAATCAATCTTTACCCAACCAAACCCATCGCATGTATTTATGTTTATAATTACTTTAATGATTCCTGGTATATATTTTCATTAATTACAACGACCACAACATAAAAACAATGAATTTCAACAGATATCAGCTTTATATGCTAAAGCCATTTATGAAATTTAATAAACATATTGGACTCTCTGCGAAGTTTAATCGAAAATAACAAATAATTAAGCAAATATTAAGAGAGACATGATCACTTCCTTAAATTGCATGATAAGAGATTTTGATATCCTTACTGAGTAGTAAATCAAATCAATAAATATTACATATTTTTATGCTATAAAATTATTGATTACATGCAAGTTTCTTCTTCAGATTCCCTAAAATTTTTAAATTGTTAATAAAAAATTTTAAGAATGAAATATTTTTTATAAACAATCATAAAAATATTAAATTTTTAAAATTTTTTAGGATCATTTAAATGTTTACTAAAGAGACTAACGTAAACGTAACACTTTTAACATGAAAAAGTACTGAACTTTGACTATAAAAATTTATATAAATAAATAAATCAGTTTATAAACAAAATTCCATGATTAAGAATAAATTAAAATAAAACATTTTCGCTCAAAGGTTGCTCAATGAAATTTCCGCAAAAAACTCATTATATTTTAATGATATTCACAAAGTTTACGAGAAAAATATAAATATGCTCGCTTATAATGGGTTTAAGCACTTTACACTTCAATGAGGAATGAATGAATTGTTTTAAATAAAGAAATAAAAAAGGAAATTAAAAATAAATGCAACTTCAATATACATATCTATGCATGTATTAATCTATTAAATAAAAGACCTTTTTAATAGGAAAACAATACAGTTCGATAATCTCAGATATGCAGAATATAAGCACTTGTATAGCAGTATGACCCAAGAAACGACACAACGATCAGTGAACAAAGAAACTTTGTTAATATAATATATTATTTCGAAAAAAAATTGTAATCGGAGATGTATAACAAACAGATTTTAACAAAATATAAAAGCCTTGACGTTATTATCACAAACATTAAAAATATCCGCAGATTCATTTTAGAGTCTCCTAAGATAATAATCTAACATACATATGTAACTAATAAAAATTATAATTTATAATTACTATTGACTATCTTATTAGTCAAAGGGAAAAAATATCCACAAAAGCAAATAACACCTTAGTTGCTTAAATAATTTCAGTAATTTCGAATAATGCAAATTTTATAAGGCTCTGCAATATTCAAGGCATTGTAATAAAAATTATAATATTAACTTAAAATATTTTCATTACTATCAAAACCATATTTATATGTATCTATAAGACATACTTATTAGACATATTGTTCAAAGCAAAAAATGCTGCTACTCTTTTGCAACACTAGATTATAATAATTACGATTATTTTGGTGCCTTGGATCAAGGAATATATCTCTTAAAAAATTCTCCACTGAAAATAAAAACCCTACAAATTAGTATACACTTCTTATTATTACTACTAATTACTACTTCTGAGATCGACACAATCGGATTTTTGTCACCAAGACAAAAATCATCGTTGTCCAAAAAAAGTCGATCACAACGATGCAGGGAAAAAAAACGTGGACTTACAGTATCTAATTCGAGACCAAGATTGACTCACAACAAAGTTCACAATAGACCACGCCTAACGTCTCTCAGGAAGAACGGCGTCTCCCCGGTGCAGCAAAAACTGCCCTAGCTTTATTGAGATCAGAATATAACCAAGCGCTGAACAGTTACTAGTCAAGAATAAACACGTCTATTTCTAAGATGTGCCCAAACTACAGCTTTACCCCCAAGACATCGTCAATCTGTGCTCTTGTCTCACTACACACACAACCTGCATCCATTCGACCATTGAACTCACCCCACCGGGTTGAGTTTAATTTAAATCCCACCCATATTCAGTTCACCCCTTCACTTTTATTCCCCTCCTCACCTTTAACCATCACCCATAGCAAATGTGTTAAAACAGCGTTAGTGAAAGAATTAATATTCTTTTTCATTTAAAAATGATTTGATTCACTTACATTTCAACAAACTTTTCAAATTCATACTAAATCTATACAAAACACAAAGCCACGAAAAAGATAATGATCAGCTCGTTTTATCAAAACCGATAATAGAATCGTTTTAAACATAAATTGGAAATACAGGACAATAACAAAAATCAACTCCCACAATAATCTATTTATACGATATAGCTGATAATATCAATCTAAATTTTTGAAATAATCAAATATTCTTTAGGTGAAATTAAATAGGTCAATTTCGAACATTTCGAAAATTTCGAAAATTAGATGACCTCGATTGATTATACTGTTCACATAAAGTAATTTGCAAAAAATATCTTATATTTTATTTATATATATAATTGTATTCATTTTAAACAATATCACAGATAATATAGTAAGTAGCTCGTAGATTAATTCGTAACATAAGTATCTGTATCTTGCTTGAAATTTCAATGAAACAAAATGTATTTCGCAAAAGTATATTTAGAGATTTTCTACATAAATTTTCAAGCTTGAAAGCATTTTAATCCTTCCTTTTTAAATTATTCTGTATACTTTTAAGTTATGTTTCATTTTAATAATTTTTTAACATATACATTTAAGTTGAAGGCTGGTCGAGTTAATAAGCACAAGAAAATTGCGTACAGAAAAAAAAAGAAAACTTTGGAACAATAACGATGTTGTATTGAGTTGAGGACATAAGAGAATAAGCAGCAGCAATGCCATTGCAAAATATATAATCAAAAACTAAGACACAAAAATTTGAACAAAAACGATGTTGTTTTGTGTACTATAGAAGTGAGTTATCATATATCACCACATGCTTTTAAGTGAATAGTGAGAAATAGTAAACTACTTCTCACATCATTAAATATTAAGATAATTATTGAGTTTCAGTATAATAATGTTTTGTTAATTATGATAATGGAATAATTTTTAATAAGAATTTTTTCAAATGTCCGATTTAAATACTTTATATTGAGAATAATTATTTTTTGTATTTATTTAAAATTTGCAGGAACTGTCCAACAATATTTTTTCTACATACGAGTACAAACTGTAAAATATTTTGTTGGCAGCAAAATTTCACTGTCACGAATTGCACGAAATAAAAATAAAAGAAAATATTTATGAAAAAATTTCTTCAAAACAATACAAAAATTTATGAACAAAAACAAGGAAAATATTTACGGAAATTAAAAATAAAAAAAAAAATTAAAAATGTATACATTGAAGAGGATTTAACCCGTTGCTACATATACTTGTGTGAAAGATAAATATATTTGTGTATATTTATGTGCTTATATACTAAAATAAAGTATTAAACAAATAGCAAATAGTAAATAGAAATATAAATGGTTAAATGACAGCTGATGAAAGCGTCTTTGTACCGAGAAACATGAACTTGCAAAATCATCAAAATGAAAAATGGCATAAATCAAAAAAATAAAAAGAGTGCCTATCAGAGCTAAAAATGTAAATGATCTCACTAACAACAATCAGTATAAAATTCTAGATCTGCTGAGCGCTACTATCAGAATGTAACATAAACAAAACAGTCATAGAGCAAAACACGGCTTAGTTTTACTAACAAAACAAACAGCTGATTTAGCAAAATTTTTCGCTTGTTTATCCTATAAAAGTAGACTGTGAGATTTCAGAAATGATGGCCCAAGCGATGACCTAATACTAATTTTATTTTTCATTTATAAAAGCGCAATTCATTTACTACACAATTTTTGAATAATAGCCAAAAATGTTTGTCGTATTGTATTCGTTTCATTGTTTCATTGTAAATATGCATAATATATATGCGTCACATTGTCGGATACTCGTACATTATTCTAGCCTAACTGATTCAATAAAAAACGCGCAAATTTCTTGGGAACGTTTTGTGTGGGTGTCAGTTTATAGAGTTCAATGCACAAACACTATCAGGTGTATTATTTTATAAATATTTTCCATACATTGTTAATAACAATTATTACTACTTATATGACTCTTCCTCTCTATTGCTAATAAAATGCAACTTTTTATTAGTAAACAATGAGGAAAGGTTAAGAAACTGCATTTTTCTGTAAAATGCACATTAATTAAAAATAATTAATTTACTCTTTATATTGTAGATACAGTCGATGAGATGTTATATTGAAAGTTAGTTGATATAACTTAGCGAGTACAACATTAAATTACTATAATTCCGCAATAGAAAATTTATGCAATGACTACTAGAGAAAGAAGGGTTCATTTACTATACCATTGGTTTCTAAACTTATTTATTGGATTTATAAATTTTGAAGAGGATTTCAGAAGTCTTAAATAGGGAAAATATATAATAAATAAAATATTATATTTAATATTTAATTTAATGTTATTTAATTAATATTACACATAAGGTATATACATAAGATAAAATAACTATACACTGCTATTTGTAGTAGTTAATATAATTCAATAAGTCACATGGTACAATATAAGCAGACCTCAAAGATGGGTTACAAATGTGCCTCGATGTGAATACATAACTTTTCGACGCAAATATCTAGTTTCAGCGTACACGTGGCGCGACCTGGACAATGCATCAAAGGGTGAACGATACAGTATTCGGTAGCCATTTGATGTAGCAAATAAAACGGGAAGGCCAACATAAGCTGCTTCAACGTATTTTGAAGTTAGGTCAGTAAGTTTACATGGTAACAAGTCAGAATACTATGTTTTGGAGCCAGTGGCGCAAGAATCTCTATAGGAGATCAACGGCACCAATCGTAACCTTAGAAGTAGGTTACTAACAAAAACAAAAGCTTCTATTCATGTCTGGCCTAGAAGAAGATTCAGCGAAGGGTTTAGAACCCACCCTCGAAAATCCATACTGTAATGAAACCACAGAAGCACTAGTCTACCCAGGACTGTTATGCTAAGAAAGAAGAAGAATCTAGCAAAGATGCTAAATGGGGACTAATATTAAACACATACACATAACATACTATACAAAAAAACCTAAAAAGAGTGAACTGCAGAGGTGTGATTGAGTATTGAATACGGGCTGACTTATGTTTTAGAAGTCGACTTATTGTGGAAGTTGTGGAGCTTATTGCATAGGAATATAATTATTTTCAATCAGAAAACTATAACATCATTTTAACAAAAACTACTTAAAGCACTTATAGAAGATGTTGGATAGTTATTTAAGGAAGTAGGAAACTATAGTGTGAAGATGTTTCCACAATCTCGACAAAAATCATTATAGAGTAGACTCAGCCTCATAACATGTCTTGCTAGTACGCAAAAATCTGTCAGCAGCGATCCCGTAATACTAAACAAATTTCATCTTAGTTGAAGCAGTTAACTAGTACTATTCTAGCCCAGTAAATCTTGAAATCCAACTAGAATTATTCTAGCTATATTCAGATATTTTTTCCTAATTACCGGCTCAAACGTTTTAAGTGCGGTACCAATGTTTAAGAAATTAATATCGAAGTTGAGTACCCTTGGCAAGCTCGTCTAATCTGCTGTTACCAAAGATGTACTGTGTCCATGTACTTATGTGATTTGAACATATTAATCACATAAGTACTAGCTAGCTAGTTAGTTAAAAGAACTATTAAGGATATAGCTAGCTGTAGTGTTCACCAACGATTTGATAGCAAATTAGGTGTCCGAGAAGAATAAGAATCCACAACAGACATTATATAATAATTTAAATGATATCCTTGTATAGTCTCAATTCAGTAGTCTCAGTTATAAATAAATGTAACACTAACATTAATTAAATGTAATAAGTAACAGTGCATATATTAGAAACGTCCAATTTTGAAAAGTACTCTTGAGCAATATGAGTGTAGTAGTAGTAAAAGTGTAGCTTCTAAGCTGTTGGTACTTGTAACAATAGTGTCTATACAGAGGAACATTTCCCAGATTAGTGAAGAAAGTATTAACTACAGGAAGATGCCTGTAAAAAATCAAAATTTTAGTATCTTCTTGAAATTGTATTAGATAATGTGTTTAATTTAATAATAAAAATTATACAATAAATTGACCCATGTTATCACGCTTTGATAATTAGAAACAAATTGACCGAAGATTTATGGTTGCCTACATTTTATCTCAAGATTTTTTTAAGAAACTTTGATTTTTTTATATAGTTATAGATACATATGGTAATTACAAGTAACATATGCCGAACAATAGACATAAGCGATACAATATATGCATATATACATATATTGTGTATCATACGATAAACAGTACGATAAACATAAATGGCACGATAAACATAAACGGCACGATAAACATATATGGTAGAGTAAACAGATGGAATATAGAGTACATATGGGTTATAATAAACAGAATTAAATATAACCTAAAAACAACGATTAAAAAATAATATAAAACAAGTACTTTGTTTATCTCAAGTGAAAGACTATTAGCGCAAAAAATACAATTATAAAATATGATTAAAATCTACTAGAATACTACAAGATATGAACCAAAAGATGTGCTTAATGGATTGCATTAACCAAATAGATGTTATGACTAATAATGTACTATTTTGCCTTTTGAAATTAAAAAAAAACTGTTTATAGTTTTAGAAAATGGAAAATTAATTAAGAAAGCTCAAACACAAAAGATTTGTTGGACAACAAAAAGAAATTATTGAAGGTTAAGTCAGAGAAAATACTGTTATTACACTAATTATTTTTTATAAAATATAGATTAGCTATCTAAAGACTATTAAAAAGTGATTTCAATAGCAATACCTATATCGAACTTGTTACGCATTTCAAAAACATTTTATGACTGCTAACTTAAAGATAGAATTTCATATTAAAATTTATTATCTGCTCATGCTGATATGGTACATTATGGTATGAAATTGAACATATTGAAAATCTTTAAAATAGACATATGACAAAGCGAAAGCGTGTTATATTCGAAAAAGATTTAGATTAGTCACAAGTGGCTGATGCAATGTTTATAACACTCAAGGGAAGTGTAATTATAAATTTTCACATACATTATTTAATTATAATAATATGTAAAAGACAAACAAAATTTAATTAACTACTTTTAATGTATTAAAAAACACAACTGCGTTAATATATAGAGAGGTAGATAATTTTTTGTTTATAAAAATATTTATTTAATATGTTATAATAACTTTTTCGTAAAGAAGTGGAAAAAACTAATACTAGCTACAATTAATAATTTCCTAGGAGCGGACAATTCTATATTATAGGGCCACTTTTCATTCATTTAGGATACTATAATAAATTTTTCGTAAAGAAATCAAAAAAACCAATACTAACTACAATCAATAATTTCCTAGGAGCGGACAATTCTATATTCTAGAGCCACTTCTCTGTACAGACGAGCCAATAATGCTTATTCTTCCCATCAGGACCACGGAATTGTATTTTTAGCCTACTATTAAAAAACGCAACTGTGTTAATATATAAGAAAGTAGATAATTTTTTTTATAAAAATATTTGTTTAAGATATTATAATTAGTTTTTATAAAGAAGTGAAAAAAACTAATACTAACTACAATCAATAATTTCCTAGAAGCGGACAATTCTTTATTCTAGAGCCACTTCTCTGTACAGACGAGCCAATAATGCTTATCCTTCCCATCAGGACCACGAAGTCATTTATCTGGGTTACAACAACAACAAAACTAAAATTTATATGTCCAACAAAGCCATATTTATACGTCACAAATAACGAAGACACAATATTATATATTGAAGCTGAGATTAGTTTTTTTTCTTTAGCTCAGGGGTTATGTTTTTAGCTGAAACCTTTTTTTTTTTTGTAACAAAGAAGAGAAACAGTCATTGCTAATTCTCTACTATTACTAATTATGACCACATGCTCCAAGCTTAATTTTTCTTTTTGCACTTTAATATCTTCAAAATAGTAATGGAAGACCTGTCAGTAATTAAATCGCGCTTAATCATGTTTTTCGCAAGGCCTTAGGGCACTTGACCTTATGACTGGCAATAAAAACTGTTTATCTGACTGTTATGAAGAAAAATGTTCAATTTTTGCTATTTATTTGTTTAGTTGATATAAAACGAATGCAACAACTTTTTGGGCTTAAAATCCTTGATAATTATATTAGATTTCCTTGAACGCCATTTAAGCCATTTAACCAGTTAAGGTGAGTTGAAATATAACAGATTCAAGGTCAGAAAATAATATTAATGCGTTGCTATGACATTAAACGTAGTCAATAATTTATTGGAATAGCAAGGATTTATTCCCAAGTTTTTGTATAATTTCAACATATTTTGCAATAAATACATATATATCGCCCGTTTTCTTCAAAACCTTTTGTGTAATAAAAGCAAAAATAACGCAATGTTTTTTTTTCTTTTTCTTTTTTTATGAACTATAGACATGAAGTCTGTAAAGTGGTAAAGCACTTAAGTGCCTGTGTATAGGTAGTTTCACTACGTAATCAATATTTTCTTATTTTATTTTCTGCAATACAATTTCTACAATCAATTCCACACATAAAATTTGGTTTATATTTTCTATTAAACAAAAAGTAAAGCGCACTGTTGAAATTTTTTAAATTACACGTAATATTTGCCAGAATATTCTTTTGAAGAAAAAATTTTTTTTGTGTAGCATTTTTGCGTTATAATTTTCTTACCTTTTAAAATCTCTCATAAGGCGTCTGCGAGCGGGTGTTGACATATTTAACTAAAATTTTTTTTTAGCGTTAACAAATTAACAATTTGATTTCTTTTCAATTTAGGCAGTAGGAAAATTTTTTATTGCACGATTTCTCTTATTTCCTTCCGTCCTTAAATTTTAATATTCCTCGTCTGCCTGCTTCTTCTACGTTTCACTTCCACCTTTATACACCAACTAATTTTTTACAGTTTAAAACTTCCAAATAAACGTGTATAGTACACACTGGCAAGAATAGCACAACTATATTTGCAACCACAGTTATACATGCACTAAAATAGAACAAAACTATGAAAATTATTTTTGCACAATAGGAAATCTATTTGATTGAATTAATAATTAATAAACCATATTATAATTTATTTTTCTTACTTTAATTCGATAGCAATGCTTTTGCATTCAATTTCGTTACAAACAATTTTTTAATTATTTGTATTTCACTAATGTATGTGCAAATTACGCTGCCTATGCTTCTCAGATATATATCAAATACTTTTGATTCGCAAATAATGTATTTCTTTTTTTATCTTTTATTTTAAATAACTTCCCAGTATATAAGCTCCTAATAACGAAAACTAATTTAATTACGACTTTTAAACCAACTTTTCGTGTTGGCGATATTCAACCAGCTGCACAACACAACAATGAACTGGGCGAAAATTTTTCTTTTAAAAAGCAAAAAGACTGAAATGGCAATATTAAGCTTATGAAAAATCATGTGTTTTTAAAGATTATTAAGCGTAACACTGAAAAAAAAATTGCAAATAAAAAATTTAAAAAATTTGTTTGCAACACTAATTAGCGTAAATATCAGAATTAAAATAATATTTATGATAATATGCGACATAAAAATTAATTAATATAAATTTACAAAAAAAATCCATTAAAAATAAAATAAATAAAACCTGTGTATTGCAAAAGCCGTGATATATTTCAAAAATGTCAGTAAAATATATATGAAAAGCAGATAATTTGAGTTTTGTGTGCCAAAATATTTTTATTTATGCTGTAAAGTATACGAAATATATTAATTGTAACTTCAATTAAGTTTCACAATTATTAAAAAAAAATTTCCAAACTAAATATCAATTATATTTACTAGTTGTTTTAAAAAAATAGAAGCCAACTTTATAATTTTCATACTCAAATAAATCAGAAATTTTTGTCAAATTAAGTATTTACATTAGTACGTAACTACATACGTAACTACGTACGTAACTACGAAATAAATAAACAAAAACGAATATAAAATATAATAATTTCAGTGAAGTATTATACAAAAATAAAGATAAAATGCTAGTTTTAATATCCATCTAAGAAATTTATAACTTTTTTAAGAATATCAAAAAAATTTAATATCTACTAAGTTTTAGTTTTTAAAAACAATTTTTAAGGCCAGCGAAAATGGGGTGACTGTAGTATTCCGAATATATCATTGCAAATGCATATTTTATAAACTTTGTGGAAAGATTTATAAAAATATTTAAATCTTATTTCGTTGATTTAATACAAATATGGGCGATGAAATGGTTTTGAGTATCGAAGCACTAATCCGAACCAGTTCAAGAACTGAATCGATTACAGACGTAATACAAATATGCCATAATATGTGTTTGTTTGCTATGTACACAAACGAATTTATTGAAATTTTATGCCTTATAATATTAATAATATTATTACATTATTAATATTATTATTAATAATAATAATCTTAAAAAGCTTCTTTAAATGCCAGAAATGTCGTCAAGAGCAGCTACTAATAGATTTTTGTCAAATTGCAAATTTTTTTATCAATAAGTCTATAAATTTTTCCCCAATAGCCAGAAAGCATCAAAAGCGACAAATGTGAGACTTGAACACACTAAAACCAGATCTTAGAAATGCAAAATTGATAAATTTTGGCTATAAAGACCGTAAAGGTCAAAAAGTGAAACCCATTTCCAGTTATCAAGGGAAATGTAGCTGTTAGGTACTATCATAATTAACTCAAGAATTGTGCACGAATCAATTATATTTTTTTTATACAAAATTCATAAAAAAAATATACCAAAGACATGGAATTGAAAACTTTACATTAATTATAATAGGTGTTTTCAGCAGCTCGCAAAAAAACAGCAATTGGTTCGCTTAAAGTTGTTAATATCTATGAAAAATAACAACACTACTTTCTCTATCTAAACATCTGTTGTGAAGTTGCGAAACATTTAAGCAACTACAGAAAAATATGTTATCAACGCAATAAGTGAACTATTATGAACCTTTATTAGAAATTTCAACGAATATTCCACTCATGTCTCAAGAGTTTTTAACAAAAATTCAAACAAATTTAAGTTTCATAAATTTAAACATTGTGGAAATAAATTTTTTTAAAAATATGTAAAATTGGAAAAATAAATATTCTAAATATATAAGTATAAATAAATACAAAAATTTTTAGAAGTACGTGAAGAGAGTATAATTGATAAGTTAATACTTATAAGGAATAAGAATAAATATTCTAAACTACCATATTTTAAATTTTATTGTAAAACGAAATTTCAAAATTTTCTGCATTCTAAACATTGCTTTATTAATTTTTTTTATTCAAGATGTAATTTGCTTGCATCATATGCACATATGCAAGATTTATTTTTTACGAAAACATAACATTTGGCAGATTGCAACAGTGATAAGATATTTGTATCATTGTTGCAATCTTAACGCATAGAGTAAGCAATATGCTGTTTTTTGCCACACTTAAAAGCAACCGAAAGCATCTGTTGTTTTGGTTTTTAACTTTAAAAAAGTTGGTTGGATTGTTTTGAAGTGCAACCATGAGGTGAATAAATATCATAAGTTGTCTATTCGATTTAAGAACAAGACATTCTTACCCACACTACGTAATTTATCAACACAACGTAAGACAATGGAACTGTGTAAAATGAAGAGAAACCAAGGAATGACATGAAAAGGAATAACGTAAAGCATTAACGTATAGAAACATTTAAAATTGTAAAAATATTTTTAATTACACAGAAATCATAAAACATCAAATTATTATATTACAAATGTAAATAAGCTATAAAAGTAAAATTGTTAAAAATAAAAAATTAAAGTATTTCATTTGTTGTGTCGGATTTTTGCTTGTTTTGATAAGGAAGACATTTTTTTTTGTTAATTTTGTGCTTAAAAAAGATTTGTAATTCCGTTTAAAACATTAACTGCATTAGCTGAGCTAATCTCTAAGCAACTAAACAAGGTAATACCTTATTTCGTTATATGTATGAATAAGGTATGAGTATCCTATTAATCGCGAGTGTAATAACTTTAATTAAAATGACAGGATTCATTAATGTCATATATGAATTCACAGAACCAATCACCAAACCAATCATAACATAAATTCATTTTTGCTTTCATATCCAAGCTTGTGACATATTATAATAAATTGTATGTTCTTTATAAGTATTCCTTTTAATCACCTCTAAGTCATATAACTTATGAGAGAGAGAGAGTCTTTAACCGATCTTTGGTACTCAACATGAGGCATTTTATTTATTTTGTTTATACGTTGCTTGATTTTTAAAAACTTGATATATTGACAGTCTGTCTCAACAGAAGTTCAGATTGGATTAACTCATTACATACAATTAAGAGTATGCGATTCATTCAAAACTACTTAGCAGATCAGATAATACGAATAAACGTCAAAACAAACTTCTTTCCGAGAACTCCCTTTACCCAACCATTTCGTAATCCATGTATTTGTATTTTTAGTTCCATTTATTTGTGAGACAACCCTTTAGCATTCTTCGGAATAACATTTACTCCAATAAATAATATATGAACGATTTTATATATAATATAAAATAGATAAAACAGTTTTCCTACATCGTTTATTTCAATAAAATTTAATTTTATACATATTTATTTTGACATAAATATTTATTTCAATAAAAAAATTGACACAAAATTTATAAAAAAATATTCTATTTTTATGGCAATATGTATAAAGTTTTGCCATATGTGCATAAAAGTATTTAAGGTCACTTTATTAATTTTACTAAATTTTATTTTAACAAATCTAATTGGTAAAAAGTTTAATGCATAAAAATAATGCACATTTGCACAAATTATTAACCTAAAGGACGGAATGTTTGACTATAAGTCTAGAAATATTATTCGATTGCGATATAAAACATATATGAAACTATATAAATATATAGATACATAAATATGTATGCACAAGCAATATATATGTATAAATACATATGAATGTACACATAATATATTATTAAAGACAAATATAACTATTTTTATACATACATATTAATTTTTCTATAAAATTTAAAGCAAAAAATGCTTTTCGGAATGTTGATTTAGATATGCGATTCTTTTCATAACTTAAATCTAAATATTTTATGCTGCATTTCAATACGCATAAATGTAATATATATACACATATATATGTATATAAATTTCCTAAAGTTCAAGGCATTAGAAGCTCAATATTCGGATTTTGTAGTATCAGGAATATTTGATATTGTGAAAACACACAGAGCCAACAATAGATCTGCAACGAAAAAATTTTTAAGTTTCAAATATTTTAAATTTGTAAGATTTTATTACATTGTAGGCCATCCAACAAAAATTCAACAATGCTGAAAGTGTTTGCTCCAGCTGAAAGCATATATTTTTATGTATTAATAAACAAAACAAATTTTAACTGAATTCAACCTACATATATATAGTAGCCACCAATAAGCCAAAGACCAAATACAAATTGGAAAAGTATACCAATTCCTGCTAATATCAACCAAGGTAACAGCCAACCACGGGTGCTGTAAAAATAATTCAATTAAATTTAGATTTAACTTAACTTTTTACTACAAAATACTAACCAAATCTTTATGCCAAAATAAACTAAATAAGAGGCTAATATAAGCAGTATGAAATATAATATAAAAATGCCACCAAATAAGGGCATGGAGTATCTTTTATCCGTTTCAAATAGTGGCGAGTAGAGTTGCGCTGATTCACCACCACACAGCATATATGTAATCTATAAAAAATAAATATATTACAATTTTATTAAATTATATTTAATTTGATTTCGTTCAAAACTTGCCAATGTGATGAGCACAACTGATAACGCTGCTGTGTAAAAAGCTACTGCTTTGCTGCCCGTTTTAACAGAATTTGACCATATGAATGGTGACCAGCAAGAACTTAGTACCACCATTTTTTCTAAAAAATTTAAATCTAGATTATTTTATAATCACATTACATTAAATTTCATCAAAAAGAACACAATTAAATAAATTGATTCACATTGAAGTAATTTACACTTGGGTGCGACTCGTCTTGTTAATTAATACTTGCAGCATCACAAGTGTCCACGCCCAAGTTTCTTATTAGGTGAGAACTGCACTCATTATAATTTTGCTTGTACATTAACAAATTAAATATATTTTTATTACCGTTTTATTTATTCCTCTTTAGATTTGTAATAAATCAAATTTAAATATATATTAATTTAATTAAATTAATTAATTAATCACATAAATTAAAAACATCAACAAACCAGCTCTCAGCAAATGCCAACGAATAAGAATTGACAAACTGTCAAAAAATGATTCTGAAGGCACATGACAGGGGTGTTACAAAATGTATAATGTGTGCATAAAATTTGTCAGACTCGATTTGTCAGATCGTAAGTGAATGCGTTGATATAATAGTAATATTATATAAACAATTAAAATAAATGTTGATTGATGATTATTTATCTTTGAAATCAGAAATATGGAATTTAAATACAATATCGCTTACATGATTTTATTTACATGCGTTTTAATACATAATAATGAGCACATATGTTATTTTGTTACACAATTATTAATCTGTTTAAAATATTATTATCAGAAATTAGTTTAACTAAATTCAATATACTCTTTTTACTATTATGTCTTGTAAATCATTAGCGAAGCAAAGAATATCAAAATTATTTATAATTATACCATGTTCCCACTGAATCTTAATCAATTTATGTTGTAGTACTTTTACACTGTTTTATTTAGGCACTTGCTCATTTATTAAAAAGTGAACGTTCACATTAAAATGACCTCATTTATGCAGCTGATAGAACTGTATA
>NC_051847.1:133751669-133760799 GCF_002237135.1 Teleopsis dalmanni
TTTCCCGTTTGTGCAGTTTCTACTGTATTTACTATGTCTTCTATAGCTCCTAGTGTTGATCTGCCATTTCTGAAGCCATGTTGTCTACTTAAGAGGCCGCCGGCGTCGTTTATCGCCGCAGCGAGTCTTGGTTTTAGTAATTTTTCAAGCAGTTTACCCGCGGTGTCTAGTAAACAAAGTGGCCGATATGCTTCTGCTAGCTCAGGGTTTCCTTTTCCTTTGCTTATCAGAGTAAGCTTCTGTTTCTTCCATGCTTCCGGAAAGACTCCGTTAACTAGACATATGTTGTACATGTCCAATAATATTCTTGATCGGTCTTTTGCTAAAATTTTTAGAACTTCAAAAGGAATCCCATCCGGCCCTGGAGCTCTATTATTTTTTAATGAGTTCACTGCTTTTATTAATTCTTGCTCTGTAAATTGCGGTGAGCTTTCCTCTATATGCAACTCTTCATTGTCCTGTAGTGGAACATGTGTCGGAAAGAGTGAATCAACTATATTTTTCATTCTATGTGATTCGAAAATAGGGGGCGGTTGTCTAGACCCCAACTTTTTTAACACGATTTGGTACCCCAGCCCCCAAGGATTATTGTTTATATCATTTCGGAGCTCTTCCCACTTTCGTTTTTTGCTTTTAGCTATTTCCAACTTTAATGTCTTCCTGGCGAGTTTATATTCAGCTGTTTCTGCTTCTGCCAAATTTCTTCTTCGGGTCCTGGAAAGTCTTCGCCTACATTGAAGGCAATTTCTTCTTAATTGAGCAATGTCCTCTGTCCACCAATAGGTAGCTTTTCTGTGAGTTCTCGTTCCAATTTTTGGCATTGATGCGTTGCAAGCTTTTGTTATGATTTGCATAGTTTGCGTTACTCGTGTTCTTGCATCATTTGCGAATTGAGTTTCTAAGGTGCTTCTGTCGAGAGTGGTGAGAAAATTTGTGATATTTAGCTGCTCGAGCTTCCATTTTCGTGTTCCTCGTCGTATATCACTCGATACTTGCGTATTACTAATCTCAAAATCGTATTTTATATATTGATGATCGCTGCCGGTGTATTCTTCAAGTACTTTCCAGTTCTTGATTGCACCTGCAAATCTGTCTGAAACTAAAGTAATATCGGGAATTGTGCCTTCACATCCGGGTCTTCTGAAAGTTGCGGTGTTGCCAGTGTTTGCTATTGCCAGTCCTAATCTAGCTGCCATGTCCAGAACGCGTCTACCTCGAGAGTTTGTCGAAGATGAACCCCATTCTATTGCCCTTGCGTTGAAGTCGCCTGCAATAATTACTGGTCCTTCAAACTCTTTGGCTGTATCCTCAATATTATTGAGTTTTAATTGAAATTCGTCTATGAGGTCGTTTGGCGACAAGTAGCAACTCATTATTGTGCAGTCTTGAGTTTTAATCCACACGTAACTATTTTCGGCACCACTGTTTGTTGTAATAATAGAACCGTTCGGCGGTAGCCAGAGGGCTGCTGTACCAGTGGTATCTTTGAACCAGTTTCCTGTGGGTATTTTTTTGTATTGCTCACTGATAATCACTACTTTTGTATTTTTTTCAAGTACCATTTGCGATAGAAGACCATCTGCCGTTTTACTTCGATGCATGTTTGCTTGAAGAATTGTCATCTTTTATTAATAAGCGATTTCCTAGATTTAACGCATCTTCCTGTTCCTGGTAAGTGATCGAATGTTTTAAGTCCTTCCTTCAAACATAGGCAGCACTTTGGCGGGTTGGTACAATCTCGCATTTTATGGCCATTTTCTCCGCATCGGATGCAAAGTCCTTTTCTGTCGGGCCCCTTGCAGTTATGCTGAAGGTGTCCAATATCAAAGCATTTGAAACATCTCTTCGTTTCCTCGAGTGGTTTCATTCTACACCTGACAAGACCTACTCGAATACGGTCTTCTTTGAGCAGCTTTTTCGCTGATTCCGCAGAGATGGATATGTATGCTCTTCGTTGTTCTCTGGAATTTGCGCCAGATAAACAGAGGTAGATTGTTAATTATTACAAATATGTAATTAGATAGATAGATAGAAAGAGTTATATAGATCTACATCTCTAAACAGAAGCAGAAAGAGTTACTAGACGTTGATAGAGATAAATTATAGATAGGCTTATAGATAGAGATAAAGGATTTATGCTATAACTGACCTCGAAAAATTTTCCAAACAAAAAATATATAGTGTTTTGACCCTGACAGTTACGGTTAAAATGAAATGTTGAGAATTTCTAATTTCATTACAAAGTTCTCTACTAATTTATAGCCCACTTTAATTTTTTATGTGTTCTATTTGATAACTCCATATACCTTGTGTAGTAAATACAGTATATACTCGTATGTTAAAATAGTAATCTGACTTATTTAAAAATACAACGTTACAAAATGCCTTATGATCTATGTATGTATATTGAAGAATAATGTGGCAATAAATTGGATAAAAATTTTTATTGATTCAAATTGAAAATATTCAGTTTATTGAGAAATGGTCAAATTTTATTAAACAGCACTAATTTTGTACGTGCGACTATGTAAAATATTCAAAACAATGCATTCAACATTAAAATTTAGAACGATTTTTTTAAATAAATATTCACTAACTTAACCACTATCGTTGATATGAGTAAGATTTTCTATAAATGAGTATAAATAAATTACTGATAATAATAAATAGAAATAGTAGTTCATAGAAATATATATAGAATGGAAATAGAAATGTTTTGAAAAGCAATGAAAATTGAAAAACTATTAGAGTTAACTCAAAGAAAATTATATACTATGCCACAACTTGTGAGTAATTAAATAAAGTAGGTCAACGAAACTGTGCTCGACATAAGATGCCATATAAAGTGCTTCCAACATTTCATGCGGATATAGATATATATTCACATAGAAATATATAAAGGCAATTTTTTATTTTAAAAATAAATTAAAAAGAGATGTGCTTTTTATTAATGAAGTTACACACTTATTACATTTAAATTAAGAATATAGAAAAAAAAACTATCTAAATTACATTGGAACACAAAACTGTATACAAAAATGTTTATTGATAGCAATCATTTGAAGTAAGATAAGCAGTCTTCAAAGCATTTTTAGAATGAACTTGTTTATAGTAAACTACAATCTATGTTAACGGGTGATCTGAAATACTTTAGCAATTAAATACTTTATATCAATTTTGTTTACGTTGAAATTTAAAAAGTAAGAATTTTCAGAAAAACCCATTTTTGATAACTATAGATCAAGAAGATGTTTAAAAAATGTATTAGGTTGTTCGAAAAGTAATTCGTTTTTTTTTTTGTGTAAATGAAAGATAGTTTTCGTATAATAAACAAATACTTTATTAAATTATGTATTGGCCGTTCTAGTCCAACACATTTTGCCATCTTTCTGGTAGTAGCATAATTCCACGCTCATAAAATTTTTGGTCTTTGTTGGGAAAAAAGTGATCGAGGCGGTTTTTGACCTCCTCATTTGAGGTGCAGATTTTACGGTTTAAAAAATTTTGGAGTGACCGGAACAAATAATAATCCGATGGTGCCAGGTCTGGAGAATATGGCGGGTGTGGCATAGTATTCCATTCATGCTGTAAAGACTTTTGGCGAGTGACTAAACTTGTGTGAGGTCTCGCGTTGTCTTGGTGAAACACTACATCTTTCCTGTTGATTAGTTCTGGTCTTTTCTGTTAAAGTGCATCATTCAGTTTGTCCAGTTGATAACAGTAGACTTCCGAATTAATCATTGTGTTATCCAGTAAAAGCTAAAAAAAACGATTTTTTTTAAAATCCCACCAAACAGGCTTTGGAAATGGTTTGAAATGGTCTTTTCTGTTAAAGTGCATCATTCAGTTTGTTCAGTTGATGACAGCAGACTTCCGACTAAATCGTTGTGTTATCCAGTAAAAGCTAAAAAAACCGATTCCTTTAAAATCCCACTAAACAGGCTTTGGAAATGGTTTGAGCCGGTTCATATTTTTTGCTCCATGACCTTTTGCATTTGACGTTGTTGTATACAACCCATTATTCGTCCCCAGTGATGATGCGCTTCAAAAATGGATCATTTTTGTGGCGTTTGAGAAGCGAATCGCAGACGTCAATGCGGCGACACCGATTTCTCTCTGTGAGAACATGGGGAACCTATACATTGGGCTTCGAGGATAATCCCAGGCCTTTCAAGTGATCATAAACTGTTGAATTTGATAAATTTAACCTCAATCCGATCTCAAGTGTTGTTATTCGCCTGTTCAAATCAACTAATGCCTTTATTGCGTCTTTATCAGCTTCAACCGACCTTCCCGAACGTGGTGCATCTTCGACATTAAAATTGCCGGATCGAAATTAAGCGAACCAGTTCTGGCACTGACATACTGTCAACACACCTTCTCCATACACATCGGTTAATTTCCTTCTGGCTTGAACAGTATTTTTACCCTTTCTGTAGTAAAATAGTAAGTAAGATATGTCGAAATGCTGCTTATCGCTCTCCATATTTAAAAGGGCACCAACCAAAAACTACTGCGTAGAATTAATTGGAATTTTTTACACACAAGCTTTGCTATATGAGCTTTCAAAGCATATAAAAATTAAACGGCTTAAGTGTGAAGTTGGATGCAAAAAAATACAATTACATCCTCTGTCGGGAAAAAACGTAATTACTTTCCGAACAACCTAATATAATTTTTACTTTAGCGTTTTAATTTTAATGAATAATACTACCTAGATACTACCTAGAAGCACTAACCTTTTCACAAGAATATTGGATATAAGATAGCACAGATTTCAACTATTTTCGCACGACAAATAATATTAGCGACACGACTAGAGTAACCAACAAAATTTACATCTGTAGATTTATAGTATAAGTCAAGAAAAGACTATGAAACAGAATGACAAAGCAGTATTAGAAATTTTTAACAAACAAGTTTTCCTCAATTTTTTGGAGCTTTTCGAATCGACAACGAATACCGCATCGATACGATGAATCAATAGTAAAAAAACGCACGAGAAATCTATATATGCAGCTTGATTGAGTTCTTGAAAATACTAGCCTCAAGTTATGTACAACACTCGAAAAAAGTGCATAGTTTCCGGCAACGAGTTATTAGGGTTAGTATTTTGGATAAAAGTAATCATATACTAAACAAAAATATTTATTATTAAATATACAAAAAACAAATACTTATTAAACCATTTTATAACAAATTAAATTTAGGGTGAAAATAATTAGAAACTTTGTTTTAAACAAAATTGTTAAATACCCTTAAGTATAAATCCATTTTTTATAAATATTTTCTTTAACTACTAACAATACAAGGTGAGATGAAAAAACTGCAACCAACTTCAGACTGCTGTCATTTCTAAACCGCTCGTCCCACAGCTGTCAGATTTATTCTAGTGACAGCTCATTATATTGTTTACAAGCGCACAAAAGCATTTTGGTGGGAATTTTTCAAAAAAAAAGTTATTTGTGATGGAATTCAAGCGTGATAGTGTGATTGCTTTGCATTTGGCTGGAAAACCACAAGTGGCTATCGTTAGAGCCCTCCAGCATTTAGAAGTGAATAAATGTTTTGTGTCTCGTACCATCGCTCGTTACCATGATACTGGTAGCGTAGCCCGACGTCAAGGAAGTGGACGAAAAAAAACAGCAACATCGGCAGAAATGGTTCGAAAAGTGAAAAAGCGAATTGAACGAAATCCGCGTCGCAGTGGACGAAAAATGGCTCGTGAGCTGAACATATCGCAATATGCCATTCGGCAAATATTGAAAAATGAGCTTGGACTAAAGCCATTCAAGTTCCAAAAAGTGCAAGATCTTACTGATGCGCAAAAAAAAGTTAGACTCGAAAAAGCTAAAGAGTTGTTTCGCTTGGCCGAAAGTGGTGAACTGCCGAATTTGGTTTTCTCCGATGAGAAACCATTCGTTATCCAGCAGTTTGTAAACAAACAAAATGATCGTGTTTACTTGCCAGAGAGGTCAGCTGAAAATTTGCAACTTCGGTTGGCCATCACAACTCAAAAGCCGGCCATGGTGATGGTGTGGGCCGCCATAACAGCCGATGGTCGCTCGCCGCTCGTATTCATCGACCGTGGTGTCAAATTAAATGCGCAAATCTATCGCGAAAATATTTTGGAGGGAGTTCTGAAGCCCTGGGCACGCAAACATTTCGGCCGCAGACCTTGGACATTCCAACAGGACTCAGCACCATCGCACTCAGCACGCGCCATCCAAGAATGGTTAAGAAATGAGGTTCCTCGCTTCATTTCCACCGCACAATGGCCACCAAAATCTCCGGATGCCAATCCGTTGGACTATTGTGCCTGGGGTATTTTGGAAAGCAAGGTTGGAACTAAAAAATACCAAAGTGTCGATCATCTCAAGCAAGCGCTTCGCCGAGAATGGGACAAAATACCGCAGAGCCACTTTCGGTCAGCGTGTGATGGTTTCATTGGCCGTTTGAAGGCCATAGTTTGTGCCAAAGGTGGCCAATTCGAACAAATCTAAACCGATTCTCAAATTTGATGTTATTTCCGACATTTTTTGCTTTCATTCAATAAAATTTAAAAAAAATGAAAAAATTATGGCGTTTTACTTTGTTGCAGTTTTTTCATCTCACCTTGTATATGAGACTTTGTATACTATAAGTTTGGTTTCCACGATTGGTATCTCGCAGCGATTGGTATCTTATCAACTTCTATAACCAAGTATCACTCACTCAACATTTTAGCCGAAGTTTTATCATTCGCTAAGAAACCGAACTAAATCAGATTCCTAAGAGCGGGTTCAAACTAAAAAAATAACTAAAACATTATTATTGACAAGTACTTTTACTCGACCACAGGATTTTCTAGAACCCACTAAAACTTACATTATTGCTAGGTGAACGTTCTAGAATATGGCAATAACAATGACTTAAGCTTTATTATTGACAAGTGCTTTTACTTGACCACAGGATTTTCTAGAATCTACTCAAACGTATATTATTACTGGGTTAATAGAATATGGCGGCACAAAGAGTTCAATTTACGCATTACTTTATTACACAATTTCCACTTCATCTTCAAGATGCTCGAAAGAGGATCAATATAAATCATATTTATATGATTGTTTTCGTTTCTTGAATTGAAGAAGTAAGTCTCCATAAGTTAAAGGTCTTTGAAATGAAACATTAGATATATGTAAGCTAAATTGAATACTGACTAGTTTTCGCTTAGAAAAGAGAAGGGAATTTCTTTATAATTTAGTGGTTCTCAACCGGAGGTTCGCGAAAAACGGTCCGTAAATCAAATTAAAGAGATATGGATACATAGTTTGTAGTTTGTATACTTAGACCTCACTTATTAAAAAATAAGCACAAAAAGTTTACAAGTAATTATATACCTATTTTATAGCCTCTATAATGTACCTATGCACTTATACAGTTCATTATGCATTATGTCAGAGATGCGTAAAACCTATTAAAATAATCATACAGCTTATTATTCTTATACTTTGTGGTCGCTACTAAAAACAAAAATATATATCATAGTTGTTCTTGGTCAAAAAAAGGTTGGGAAGTAATACGAACTAAATGAATACAATGGCAAGGAATTTTATGCACACTGTGTATGACTTAATTAATTCAGTAAATTATATTGGGATTTATTTTTTTTTTAACAACCGAATAGGCAAAAAAGCTATAGCAATATAATTTTTAATAAATCTTTTTTAATTATTGAAATTTCCTGAGAAAATAAAACATTTTCAGGGAAAATGTCCAGGATCTAAAGTTATATTTTTCAAAGACACAATTCTATAAAAGCAAGAAATAATTGATTATATTAAATAGTTTTACAGACAATGCTTGGGAAATTTTTTTGTTAGCAATACTCTTTTTTATAGAAAATACATATTAATTGTTTTTAGATATAATCATTCCGAACTATCCGACAATCCTTTGAAATGGTGTTCTTTAATAACACAATATTAGTTATTATTTATTTTAATGATTTTATTTTATATTTATTAGTAAGATTTCAACAAATAAACCACAAATGAGTTTTTTTTATGTTAAGATATATATATTATATACAAATTTAAAAACAAAACATTAATAATTAATATTTATACGTTACAATATTTTTTTAATTAATATCTTTTATTTCCTGAGTTTATAATATATTAAAAGGAAGTAGTCTTTGTATAAATGATATTTATCAGTAAAAATAACTTTAATTTTACTAAGTTTTGACAAATATGTAATATTTAACAACATATACGTATAAATATTGTTAAATATACAAATATTTTACTGTAGTTAAATAATATATATTTGTGTTAACAGTTTCTATGGTATAGGGTTTAGTATTACTTTTTACTCTTGACATAAATTTATTCGCTTCCTGCTATTTGAATTTTTAATGATTAATTAAATCAATGTATGGAGAGGCATATGTTGAAATAAAAAAATATCTATAATTTTATATTATGTATTTACAATCGAAATTTGAATTTTAAATATAAATAATTGCACAATAACTGATTGAACAAAATATACTTTCAGTAAATATTAAATATCAATGCAAAATGTATTAAATAATCAGTTTAGTTTAAGCAACTCAAAACAATAGCATACAGAAACATAGTATCAAATTTATATTAAATATAAATATAAGAACTGTATAAAACAAACTTAATAAAACTTAATATAATTAAAATTAGTGTTTTACAGATATAAAATTTTCACTAATGACCCCTTGAGAAATTTATTAAATGTTAAAACCAGCAAAAACAATTATATAAATAATCGGTTTGGGTTAGGCAATGTCTGCAAAGTATTTGAAGTTTATTGTTTTTGTTATTTAATTGCCATAAAAAATTATAATTTATGCAAAACTAACCCATAGAATACCTAAAATTAGAAATTCAACTATAATATTTCCAAAGAAGTAAAGGAAACGGCACATCGACATTGCACCGCACTCTAAGCACATAAACAGTGTGTGGAAAAAATATATTAAAAATTGAATCACGTACTATATACGATGAACTTTTTTTTATAAGTAAATATATACATATATCTACAACAAATTTACCAACCCGGTGCTGAACATATACAGCAGGTTGCATTACGTACAAATTTGAAGAAAAAA
>NC_051847.1:133760899-133762461 GCF_002237135.1 Teleopsis dalmanni
ATACCATATATGAAGAATATAAATAAATAAAATATTAAGTTAAGTATTGTTTGTTATTTTTAAATACCCGTTATTATATTAAATAATCGAGAATTAATTACAAAAGCTATACAATGATGTTAGGAAAAGGTATGATAAGTCATTAACTAAAATTTTCCTCACTTCGTGATATGCCGAAACTATATATAAATATATTTAAGTCCACATTAAATCAATTCAGTAAGAATATCTATTATATATATGTTATATTATGCCATACATATACAGAATACAAATACAATACATTACATTTATTTATATATTTATTATTTATAACATAAATTGTATATTTTATTGCATTAAACTTAATATATAAATATCTACTAAGTTGAAATTAATTTCTGCATACACATTTATTTATACATACAAATAATTAAATACTAAATCTCGCATCGTATTTAGTTCCTAGATTAGGTTCTATACACAAAGAAAGAAATAAACTCATGCGATAAAATAATGCCAATCAAAATAGTATTGAAATTTAACAATAAAAAATAAAAATACAATTAATTAATTCAATTATTCTACAGTTGGTTTATGATTTCGTTCTAATATAAACACAGCAAGTAAAATTGTTAATAAAAACTTTCATAGCAAAAGTAACAAAACTCTAGAAAAATGTGCGAACATAAAAAGTCAAGTACGGCTTTGGGTCAGTTGGTTAAGGTGCGCTGACCCTGAGCTTCAAATTTGGTAGGACACGAGTTCAGTGCCTGGTAGTTGCAGTCTCAAAAAAATTATTTACGAATAATTAAATACAATAATTATTTCCAAGACCAATGCTGATGGGTATTTGGCAATACTCGAAACAGCTGAATGATCGGCCAAAAATTCAATTAATTAAAATAATATAAAAATAATTTTTGTTATTGTAGCTCACTACTATTCGAAACTTTTTTATAAATAATTCAGAAATTAAACTTTCATGAAATATTATTTTGATCAAAAAGTAAGGTTACGACAATGTTTGCACCCGTTATGAGGGAACTCTTAAAAAAAACAAAAATATTTTATTTCTTCAATGAAAACATCTTTTTTTTTATAAAAAAGATTTGCTCAAGAGAGCAAATCGTACTCAAACTGAAATACCAGAACAACGGTCTACAATATACTCAAGATATGACAAATATTTTATAATTATAAATAAACGTTAAATTAAAAATACTAATTTATGTTGAGTCTTTTCCCAGTTAATGCATCTGTGCACTTTAACTGTTTGATAGGGGGGGGTTTTTACAGAGTCCCACCCTTCTCACTGGCTAATTCATGAATTCCTCAAAATATTCGTGATTATTCGATGACTGATCTATGATCGCGTACCGTCTCGTGGGGTTATCTAGAGATTAGATAGTGCTGAGTAAGGCAGCCATGCCAGTATTTCATATAGCACAAATTCTAAGTACTTTATTTGAATATACATCAACCTACTCCAAGTAATAATATGTAGTGTAACATAAGATATATCTTTGATCTTCAGGTTGACATCGTTGTAGTTCGTCATAGCGATGCCAAAGTAGATAAAA
>NC_051847.1:133762561-133869713 GCF_002237135.1 Teleopsis dalmanni
AACTCTCATATACGAGCAGCATTTATCAAATAATGGTGTTCACATGGCTTTGTGAGAGAATGCAGGCAGGACCTCCAGCCGCAACTAAATAAAATCGCACCAAAAATCTACACATTGGAAGGACAATGCAGAGTAACAAAAGCATAAGTAATGAACTTGACAAATTATACATCGCATCAATGACTACTGAAATCGTAAATAATGCAACGAAAAAAAAAATTTATTATCTGAACACAAATTCTGTTGCGAAAATAAATTTCACGCGACCGGAAATTTGTTATGCGTTTTGTTTCCGTTATCGCCATGTTTTCTATTCTAATAGTATTTGAAAAAGCTTTGCATTTATTGTCGTAATGTATGCTAAATAACGAAATATGAATGCCGGGCATAATTAGTGAATATTTGATGCTTTTTGTTTACGGCTCTATCTTCATTGTTGAAATTCTGACACAAAGCCAACATATTTCACTTTGATTTCAAAGGAAGAATTAATGATTTATTAATGAGCGAGATTTCAATTTTTAATTAACTTTTATTTTGTTCGTAGTTAAGAGTTTTTCTGTCAAAATATAAAACAAAAAGCGTTACAAGCTCTACGATTTACTTAAAAGCGATATGAGAAAATTAAATTAACGCAACAATCAATGCTAAAATTATGAGAATATGAAGTGAAAGTTACACTAAGTTTTTCGATTTTCAGTTTATTGGAGTTGATTGAGTTATACATATTATCAAAAATTAACTTATCTATTTACTCTTATAAAATCATCAGCACTAGACTTTATTAATTGAATAATGATGTTCAGTATGACAATATATAATGTTCCTTACCTCTGGTTGGGGAAAACAATATATAATTGATGAAACATTGATTATAAGTCATTAACTGATTTTATTTTAATTTTGTTTATCTTTTATACAAAATAAAAAACAATCATAATTAATTTTATAGTGCAAGATATACCATAATTACTTAAATTAATTTAATTCGCATAATCTGCTTACTAAATAGTAGGTGCGACCAAACATTAACTTATAACCTGATTCTTAATTTTTTGTTGATTCGTAAATTAACGAAATTCAATTATAAATATTTTAATTTTTGAATAACAATTAGTTAATACACTGAAATATAACTGATTGTGTTTTAATCATTTCTATGCGACATGATTTTCTAAAATTACAACATATTATATATATAAACAGCGTTGTAACTTGACAAAAATTTTTGTTGTTGTCTTTTTATTTCTATTCTAACCCCTTCAGCTTTTAAATAATATTTTTTCGTCATAAGATACGTCACTTTCGAAAAGAAAAAATTAATATTAAATTTATGTATTTAAAAATTATACTTTACACATTTCAAAATGTTACTTCTTCTTCTTTATTTGCCAATTCGATTTCGAATATTGGTGACCATATAACATGACATAATACTATATTGATTAATTATAACATAATAATATTAATAACATAATAACATAACATAATACTATATTGTTTGTTTAGTTTTTAATAAACACAATTCCAAATTTTTAACTATTTTTGCGTATTGCTCTCTGCATCTAGCTATATTTATAAGGCTGCCAACCTCTCAAAATGTTACGGATAATTTTAATTTAAAAATTATTGACGCTTTTTATAAATAAATAAAAACAGTACCGTTTTTTTTCCCTGACTGTATTGCCTCTAGAATTTATTCGTATTTTTCTTTATCATTCATAATTTATTCATAAATAATACTAATAATAATAATAATAATAATAATAATAATAATAATAATAATAATAATAATAATAATAATAATAATAATAATAATACCTAATAAATAATCATAATTTTATATTTTGAGTAATCAATGCCTCAATACCGTAAAGCAGATGGTTATGCTATAATATAACCTTTTTTTTGTTAGCTAAATAAATTTATCTTTCATTCTTTTGAACGGCACAAAGGAAAAAGCAAGAGAACTATACTAAAAAAAGCAACCAATACCATCACAATTTAAAATTCTTTTAGAGACTTACAGTGAATATTATTATATACATTTAATTATTAGTGTAATAGCAAATAGTGTACCTTAATTCCAATAGAAATCTAAACTATTTATCTTATTACTAGGTCACCTAAACAAATCTATATTATTATATTCCTTTTTTCTAAGGAGGTTTTTTTTGAACAGTAGTGAATTACAACAACAAAAATTCGTTTTATAATATTTTAATTAATTGAATTTTTGGCTGACCATACAACTATTTCGAGTATTGCCAAATACCCATCATCAGTGGTCTTGGAAATAATTCTTGTATTTAATTATTCGTAAATTATTTTTTTTTTTTGAGACTGCAAGTACCAGGAATCGAACTCGGTTCCTTTTTTCTTTTATATACCAATATTATATACCAATATACTATGACCATTTATTATTATTAAAAATATTTTAATAAAATAAAACAATTAATTAATAAAATATAATATAATATATTAATTTCAACTTCTATTACCAAAAGTATTATTTATGATACTAACAGTTGATAATTATGAATAGAAACAAAAATTTTAAATTTTATTTTTAATAAATTAAATTTTTGCTTCACCAATCAGTTGTCTTATATGGCCAAATACTCATCACTAATAATCATTGAGCTTATTTTTCAATCTTGTTTTTTGTATAATAATTTTTTATATTATCGAATACTTCTGATTACTAATTATTCAAAATAACTGAACGATCAACCAAAAAATTCTTTTAATTAAAAATAAACTTCATTGCAGTAATCAAATTTATTTATTATTTACAATAATAAACTGTATTGTAATAATTTAGTATCTTTGCACCATTTTAAATTAAAAATAGTGATTTGCTCATACATGACTTAAAATAAAATTTTTTTATAATAATTTAATTTATTTTAAATGTTACCTTTTAATGTAAGCAAAATGATTTTATTATATATTAACCCATTATATAATTATTGTATATTATGTATTGTATTTATTAAGCAATATTTTCAATATGGCGCGAAAGTTTTAAAAAATATTAATATTTTCATATTCCAGTTAGAACTACAACCCCTCCATTTAACAGATGTTTCCTCACTTCCAAAAATGAATACTCGTTTTCCAATACAAAATGAAAATACTGTGCTGTGAACATATGGCAAAGCTCTGTGTTTAAAGCTTTTGAATGTTGAAACTCAAATCAAATTTTTATCAAAATTTAATTTTAATTGTTAGAAAATACTTTGATTAATTATAAAAAAAAAAAAATAAATAAACAAAAAGAAAAATTTTTTATATAAAAAACTTCATTTTTTTAGTGTGTAAACCACATTCATTTAATTCTTCTACTATTTTACTTCAGACATTGAATGACAACAACAAACACATATGAAAAAGAATTGTATTTAACCTAGATATTATCTTTTTACTGATGTTTGAAAAAATTAACATCAAGTCACATTTAAATAAATTAAACTATTACGAAAACATTTTCTTAATTTGACATTCATCAGTTACGATAATAAGCTGCTAATGTACGCTTAATTTTTATTTTTGCCTAATAAGGTTTTTCGAACAGTAGTGAACTACAACAACAAAAATTCATTCTTATATTATTTTAATTAATTAAATTTTTTGATTGACCATACAGCAGTGATCTTGGAAATAATTCTTGTATTTGATTATTCGTAAATAATTTTTTGCGCCTGCAAGTACCAGGAATCGAACTCGTGTCCTGCCAAATTTTTGACTAATTATATATCTTTATCAAATGGATGCAAAAATAATATAAAAATAACTATATAAAGATACAAAAATAACTAGCTCGACAATTTGTAATTAGAAAGTAGGAACCTACAGATATCTGACTTATTAGTAATATTAATAAACTTTATATTAAAATATTCAATAATAAATAAAGAAGATTTTCTCGCAATTATAAAATGCTTACCTTTAAATATCGTAGTATGTTTAGAGTGGTCTATCTTAAGAATAATTAAGTATATATAAAAATGAGATCAGACTTAAAGACAATTGTATGTTCTACAACTTTTGTAGTAAATTTAGATCTCATTTAAAACAAATGAAACGATAATTTCTAAAAAACCAATTTTTGTAATATTTGATCGTCAATAACTTGACTCGTTTATAAGAGATTCTTTGCACCTTTTGAATCAAATTATAAAATGCAGAAACAATAAAATACATGTAGAATAAAAGTATTTTATTCTAAGATTGAATCTTAGTTTGATTAGACTATTTCTTTAATATCCTTACCATATCCCAAAAACAAAGGTTTTTAAAGGTTCCAAACAAAGGCTTTTATGCTTGTAAAAGTTACAGATATTAGTAGTGTTCGAGTGTGATTTTTAATCACTGGAACTTTTTGTTATCGGATTGAAAATATATATTAATTACCTATTGAATTAATATATATTGACAATACTGTAAATAACGTAAATATGAATAAAATGTAGTCAAATCGGAATATTGACGTCATTTTTTATTTTATTTCTCTAAACTAAGCAAAATACTTATTTTAATCACTAATTTGTTATAGGGGTTGAGCTCATTTATAATCGCATTTTTATATTTTTGAACCTGCAAAATGCCAAATATAGTGATAGAAAAAATTAAGTATCCAAACTATTAATACTCTAAAAAATTGTCTTTTTAGATAAATATTATGTTGCTATAATAAATTCAACTATATATTAACCATTAATCGTTGAGTTATCACCAATAATTATTTTTTTTTTATATTTTATTACCTTATTTTTTTTAATTTTACAAATATAAAATACATTTACCCAAAATACCATACATAATTCCAGAAATTTTAGTTTTTATATTTACAAATTATTACTTTGTAACTCTTATTGACAAAAAAACATAGTTAGAATCAAAGTTAGTTAGAACAACTGTAGTTAGAATCAAACATTGGCCAACCGATATATGTATATGGATCATCGTTTTACAAATCGGACATGTTTTTTACCTCCGGTTTAGCTTTTTTTTTTATGAGCTCCTATTTAAAAAACCAATTACTCATGCACCACAGAGTCGATAATTGACTATAAAGATTACCTACACAACATGATTTGCAGTATTTCAAGCACAGACTGTTTTTTAGGAATCTGTGCCAAATATTCTGGAACAGTAAACATCAACCAACAACTTCTGCAGATCTTTGATGAAAACATCAAATCAATATCAAGAATAAAATATAGCAGCATATTTTTTGAAAAAACATTTAACGGATATATAGTAAATATGTGATTGATGCTGCGGGGGATAAAAAAAATTTTAAAAAATTTCAAAAAATAATACCATTCTGAAAGTTTTGATTTCTTAGTAAAATTTAATACTAAATTTATATAAAATGTAAAAATGAAAATTTTAGGGATCCATTTGCAAAAAATATTTTTGTTTGGTATTTAACGGTTAGTATTAGTAACATACTTAAATTTAAACAATCTTAATTGTTTAAACTTTTTCAATATAGTTCATTCAATTATATTTAAGACGTTATTTTAATTTTCTATCATTTATAGAGCCTCAGATATGGTTGTTTAAGAATGTGTCTACAATACTTATTTTCTACTTTTTATATAAAATTATCATCACTGATAAACTTCTAAAAAACTGAACGAGATATATGATAAAAACTAGGTATATGAGATATATGATGAAACTAGATGATAAAAACACAAACATTACAGTGCTTATTTTCAGAACTCCATGGACCAACAATCTTTAAAAAGAATTTCAAAATTTTTTCCTGAAATACGAATCTTCTCATTTTATGAAAGAAGCTCATAAAAAAATTCAGCCAAAGCGAAGGTGATATGGTTTTTTTTTGTTCAAATCCGTCAGATTTGTAAAAGAATGCCCGGTATATATATATATGCAATATCTATTCAGAAAGTTATAAGCAATTATATAAAAAATTATATACCTTAACGAAAATATGGCAATCAATTTAAATTAACCAAAGTGAAGTTATCCATACAGTAAATGAAAGATTTTAATGTTTAAGATATCACATATGAGTCTAACTATGAGTCCTCCGGAACAAGTTCTAGGAAACTAAAATTGCCGTCTATAGTTAAGTTTTGACTTTATTTCATTTAATGCAGTAGATCTTTCATATACAACTTTAATCTCTATTTATAAATTTTAGAAATAATTTATATGCAAAAAAAATTTATAAACATCATTCTAATTCATGAAACAACACCTGAGAAAAGCAAACTACATTATTAGGTTATTGTGGTATATGTGAGTACGTATGATTATTCAATAGTTTGGTATGAAAACACTTTTAGTAATAAATTTTAAGTTTTAACATCTGTGAAAGCCATATTTTTCATTACAACAATATTAAAAAGTTCTCAAGATGAATACCTACCACAAGGAAACTCCTACAATCATACCTAATGGCTTTCTATTTATAGAAGTTGAAAATATTTTGACAAAGTGAACACATTTTAAGGGCACTAAATTGGAGAAAAATCCTAATTTATTTTTCTCCTTCACTTATTTTGTTTATCTAGAGATAAAAGGTTATTTTTAACATAAAAAGTAATCTAACTAAAGACACTTTACGTCATAACCACAAGAGAATTAAGATAAATTTACATACTCATTCCTTACACAAAAGACAGAAATACTTAGAGTATGTAAAGCCACTGCGATTGACCACTTTACTTCAGTTCAAAGGACTTTCAGTCTATAATTGCATAAAGTTAATGTCCTGTATTTTAATGAACTTCTGATGTATTATTTACTTCAATTAATTAATTTTTGTTTCAATACTTTAAGTGAACATAAATAAAGAGAAAAATAAATTGTTCAAATAATTGTTAATTTTTAACATTAATCGTTTGATTTAATACAAAGTAGATTTAAGATAACATATATAAATTAGTGAGTTAAGGAATACATTGTTCAAACATGAACTACAACGAAAATAATAATAAATAATAAATAGTAATAAAAATAAATAATAAATGCTAATTTTAAAATTGTATTTGATTTAAAAACATAACATTTCCAGTTAATTAAATAAATATTGATTAAAAGTAGATCAAAATAAAAAACACCTGAAATTTATCTAATGAAAAGCTTCACTAAAACTAGAATAGCAATACCTGGAATGCCTAATAAAAAGTTCTTAGCAGTCTTCAAATAGGTTAAAAAATGATATAGACCTTTAATAAAAATAAAAATTTTGGCTAAAAGTTTGTAATGAAAAAATATAGAAAAAGGCATGTTCTGTTATGCTTAGAAATAGTGTAACAATAAAAGACTGTCTTCTCGTCATGACCATGAAAAATATTATATAGAGTCTCAAATCACTATTATCAATTTCATAACTATCACTTAATACTTATAGATCGTGTCTAAATTTAATAGTATAGATTTAAATTTTAATAGTATTTCTTGTATGGATTTGCTTACATATCCACTCAAAAATACACTACAGAAAGTAACAGATATCGATGATCATTAGTGAACAACACTATTTTGATGAACACGGCGAAGCACAGAAAGGCTCGTCCTCGTGATCATAAATTTATGAAAATTTTTATTTTACTCTAATTTTTAAAATTTAAATTATTATTGAAAAATATTATTATTATTGACTGTTTGCATAACATGGCCATTAAGCAAATAAAAATGAAAAGCAGCGTTTAGAAATAAAGAGAGTTTGGCAAGAAATAAATAGAGCTAATGTAACACCAGAGCAATGTGCAGTTTGCTCAAAATATACTTAAAATCTTTAATATACACAGTATATACTGTGCTGATTGTGAGCGTCGAGGAGGGACAATTGATGAAGCATTGATCTGATACTGCACACCTAAGAAAAACTACAAGCTAGAGAGGCTCTACTTAGAGAATGAGTAGAGCCCGGGGGTAGTGCTCCCAAACGACCATAAACTAAACAATCGCCTGGATAAATTTTAGTTTCCGTAGTTTGGGATTCAAGTGTAGTAATTTTCATATACTATTTGAAAAAGGGAAAAACAATAATGTCTGAGTACTATTGCATATTATTGGATCTATTGAATGAGGAAATCGAAAAAACTACCACATTAGTCGAAGAAAAAAATTTTGTTTCTACAGAATTAAGTACGCGTAATTCAAAATGAATTGCTTCCTTACACACCGTATTGTTCAAATTTGACTCCCAGTGATTATTATATGTCTCCGAACTTGAAGAGATGTCTCCAGGGAAAGAGATTTGCATCAAGTGATGAAATGAATTGGAAAACTGAGCTATATATTGGAGGATCAATTTTAGGCCGAGTATTTATCAATTCATCTAGAAGTATTGGAAGATTATTGATTGACGTAAAAAAATCTCATAGAAGTTCTAGGCATATTATAAGGAAATGGGAGCAATATTTTGATTTTTTTGAGATTTGAGTTTTAAGAAGCTATGCATCCAATAGGTGCCGCATTTAGAAAAAATGCAGGAAAAATATATTTGAATGCTAATTCATTGTATTAGCAATATCTGAAGTATTTTAGAGAAATTTATAATAATTATCTTGACCTTGCTATACCACAATGATTCTGAATGACAATCCCTCTACCTTTGGAGTATAATCCTAATCCTACTCCTTTGCTCTAAATATAGTATACCTCTAAGAATCGTTCATTGCATTGTTAATAATAATAGCTTTTGAGATACAAAGCTAATTTTGTTGATACACTACCTACAAATAGACAAAACAATAAATTTTTCACTAGATTTAACTGTCCGTGACTTCTGCGACTTGTCACACCTGAAAAATCTTTTTAATAGAAAATGACTTGTTTTTTTGTTCCTTTTAACGCAACAACAAATACAAACATAAACCCTACTTTTTTCAAGTATTTTATTGTTCTGCAGTGACCTTTTTGATGAAATGAACAGTATACATGCATATCGTTTTCAGGTCTACTCGAGTTTTCTCACAACGGATCTGCTAAAGCCTACAAAGAAATCTTTTCGTTTCAAAATAATGAAGGATAAAAAAAATCAATTAAACTTATTTAATTTTCAATTAAATAGGGCAAGAGCTAATAGTGTTGGCTGATTTCCTCTTATTGTTCAAATTATATTTAGTCATGACTTAATATCATAAGATATATCAGAATAAATAAAAAAAAAATCACAAAAAAAATTAAAATAATAATAATCACTATAGTAATAATTAATCGATTGTTCTTATGATCTATTAATTTTAATAACTAGTCAATTTCTATTTTATTTAAATTTATCAGCAGTGATAATTGAATAAATAAAATTAATAAATAAATCTTTTTTAAATGAAAGATTAAATTTAGTTTTGAATTTATTTAGTGTGATAATATTTTAGAACTTTACTCTACGCAATAAAAATATTAAATTAACTGAATTTCCGCAAGTTGAGGCAAAAACAAAAACAATTAAAAATTTAATATATTAAATTAAATAAAGTTTTTGAATTAGAAGTTAAATGAAATAAATTCATTATGGTGTTAAAAATAATTGCTATGTTAATTATAAATTCGTATCATCTGCACATAATTACATGCGCGCCTTGCACAGTATCACATTATTTGCTAATATTAATATTAATTATTTTAACTGCATTCTGAGGCGAAATAAAAACATTTTCTAAATATGCCCATAAATTATAACAAATTAGAATTAAAATTAAATGCATGTAATTTACGCACATTAGCGAAGCAATCCGATTATTTTATTTAACAAAATGTACGAGTATTCCTCGCTGTCTTATTGTACTCACAAAGCCGCAACCCCATAAACTTGTACCATAGAAAACATATGTAAATTATTTTGCATATATCAGACACACCTTCAAAGAATCTAAAAGTTAAAGCCAAAAGATGAATTATTTTATGTCACAAATGAAAGCAGCTTGAAGGCTTATTATTCTTAACAATAAAAATGAGAGAAGGAAGAAGGTTCTAAATTCGATGTCAGATACAGTGAAGAAAATGTGATATAATTTTCAATATTTTTAACAAATTTAGAAATCAGTGAAATTTTTTAAAACAAGGCTTAATCAGGAATTAAACATATATAAATTATTTTACATATATTAGAGACACCTTCAAAGGATCTAAAAGTTAAAGCCAAAAGATGAATTATTTTATGTCATAAATGAAAGCAGCTTGAAGGCTTATTATTCTTAACAATAAAAATGAGGGAAGCAAGAAGGTTCTAAATTCAATGTGAGATACAGTGAAGAAAATGTGATATAATTTTCAATACTTTTAATAAATTCACAAATCAGTTGAACTTATTTAAATAAGGCTTAGTCAGGACTTAAACATCATTTGAACATGATTTGAATATGGTTTAAATATGGTTTTAACAAATTAAATTTGTAAATTTTATAAAAAGGTTTTTAGGAAAGAAGTCAACTACAACAACAAAAATTCATTTTATATTAATTGAATTTTTGGCTGAACAGACAGCTGTTTCAAATATTCCCAAATACCCATCAATAGTGGTCTTGGATATATTTTTTGTATTTAATTATTCTTAAATAATATTTTGTTAATTTTATCAAAAATTAAACTCAAATTTTATGATCTTATGATTCTGCTGTTAATTTTTAATGTTAACGACATCGTTTAATTATTTCAAATGTCAAACGACTTCCTATTAAAATTTTTATTCTTGAATCTAATTTCAAATAAATTCTGAAGCTTTTAAATATTAAGTGAAGTCAACCCTTTTATCGCTTCCAAGAAGGAAAAAAACTTCAACGAGTACGACTTTTCTTCTTATTCTAATTTTGCATTCCAAAGAAGGAATTTACTAAATATGTGTTTGTTCCAAATCCTTTTATTATAAAAAAATATTATGCATAAAATAAATGGAAAGGATTTCTCTCGGCATGCATGACACATGCTTAATAATAATGTTTTGGTATATGGAAAAACTCTGGAAAATTTTGCTATTCACTGACGCTTTTTGTCGCGCACATATTTCACTCCCCTGCCAGCTGTTACGCTAAGTTGCACATTACAGCAGCTTTAAAAGTTAAACTAACAATTTGAATTTTTTCCCTTAATTCAAAGGATTTGTTTTAAATGCATTCAAACTCGCAAAGTACGAAGTATACGAGTGTATGCACTATTTCCCAAGAAGCTGGAAAAGTTTTTAAATTCATTAAAATATTTTTGAGCGGAACTAGCTCACATTCGTCATGTGAAGTTTTTATTGAAAAAATATGTAAAATATTTTCCTTCTAAAAATACCAGATTGCATTATTTATTTGGTACATGTTTGAAATAATTTGTATTCTATACATGTTCTTACGAACATTACATGACAAATCTAAATAGAAATTAAAAATTAATATTTAAGATTTATTTGAATCTCTCAACGAAATGAAACTGCTCAAATACATGTAAGACTACATTACTCGCTTGGTTATCTTCATTTTCAAGTGTTAAAGCAAAACGATTAACACGTATAAAGACTTAGAAGCAAAGAAGTGTATAAGGAAAGATGCCTCGTATAAGAATATGATACCACGGATTCAATTTAAAGCGTTTATTACCAGTCAGACTCAAAGAAGATATTGTGTTGTTAGATAACTAACCAGCAATTTAAATTTAATCAGATTTAGGCGATTTCACGCAATAATAAATCAAGTGTAGTACATTTCATGTATTTAAGGCGCCTATGATATAAAATTATTTTTATTTAGGGCACAATACTATATCCAAGTAGCGAACAACTCTAATTTGTTTTTTGAGCCTTAGACTTTTGAAACCAATGCATAAAAGGCATACTTGACATCATTTAAAATATGTGTAAACAGGTGTGTTGTCTTAATGGAAAATGATTTCTTTCTCTTGTAAACCAATTATTTTTTCACAAACTTTTTTATGCTTAATTTTATACTTAGTTTCAAAACCTCTCTACCCATTACTTAATTCATTCAAAATATTTGAATATTAATCCCAGTTTATTGTTTCACCAGTTTAAAGGCACTTTACAAAAGACCATGTTTTGCAAACGATCAAATGAATCTCGATCATTTGTGGTTGTCGTAAATGCTTTCAATTTTTTAACTTAGAGATAAAGCAACAACAACTCTGATGATTGACCTTTATTACTTGATTCTGAAATCTAACTCACTTTAAAGCTAAATACTTGAAGGTCTAACTACTTATTTAATTTTTTGATTAAGAGACTTTTTGGTAAATCTAGTCTCCTCCATAATTTATTCGTTCTAAAATATTCCAGATATTGCTGGCGAAGATCGATTCGAATGAGTTTTTGTTTCAGTGTCAGTGCATGAAACACCTACACTCATTCAAAACCTAAAACTCAAGTGTGCTTAATATGTTTACAGCTTCTACTAAGGCTATATTCATTAATCGACACATACAATATTTGATACAATATTTAGCTATCCTTTATATGGATAGGCGTTTATTCTTGTAACATTACATTTAGACTTGTAACTCATTGTAATCATTGTTAATAATGGTTTGAGTTTTGATTGCCTTAAATTTTTATTAATAAAGATGTTATTTATAAATTTAGCTATAAACTGTTACTTATGGCGTTTTCAATTGGTAAATCTGGATTCAATTTGGATTTACTCTAGATCTATCAAATTTTGTTGTCCAATCGAACATTTTCTAACATTTTTGTAGTAGTATTAGAAAACATTCATATTTCTCATAAATACGTAATATCGAATCAAATTACACTTTATTTTTAAAGTCATATAAAACAGCTATTACTTTCACGGTGATCTTGCTACTTTGGCAAAATATCTAGAGTGTTCTAAATTAATTTCGAATCTGTTATACATTTTTCTCGAGATTTACTAACAGAATATAAAAATTGCACTAAATTGATTGAAAGAGTCACTCCAGATATACTAATCGAACACGGCATTACAATCTAATATCTGACTATTTCGTCTGATGGGTTTTAATTTATAAAAACAATATTTAGAAGATATTGTTATTCAGGTTATAGAGACTACCTCATATAACACCCTGATGGGCCATTTTATCATTTTGCACATTCAACTACCATTTTATCGATCGATTTATTATATAAATTAAGTTTAGTATACTGCTTTTCGCTGCGTTTCAATTGAAAAACATATAATTCAGCTAGCGTCTAATACAGTTAGCTCAACAGTTTTTTAAAGTTAAATTATGTTCTTTATATATTATTATTAGTTCCATTATCAATTCACTCAATATATTGCGATTTATACCAAGCATAGAGATCCTAAAAACCTAGTAAAGAACATTTATTTTATTTTTGCTCTCTGTGATTGAATTTATTTCCGTACAACCCCATGTTTTTTGTTTGAAACTAGAATGTACTATCTTGCTTAAATGTTACTTATTATTTTGCCAAAGGGGAATGTTTGTTTACTCTAACAATATTGCTTAATAATTTTCAGTTATCCATTACTACAAAAGAATCTTATTGATATGAATCGGTGATCTTCACTTTTTCACTTCGCTTCATGATCTTAATATTCTTAAATTTATATGATTTTTCCACAATCACTTTAAGTAGTTTATTAGTGCGGTAATGTACCAACTCCAAAGTTATGTATACATACAGATCTAACATTGTTTTGAAGCATTCTCACAGTTGCTTTAATACTGCACAACAATCAAATACAGTAGCGATCATTCAAATAAATTTTAAATATCCAATTATTTACAACAAATTGTGACCACTGTTGCGTATGATATATCTGTGGCCTCAACAAGATCACATAACTCAAGCAAGGTTATATTTATGACAAACCATATATGCTTTAAAATCAGTTTAGTCAATCTGGGAGATTCTAATTCAAACTAGCTCCCTGTAGCGTAGCTTAAACTTTCAGTTAGTAAAATAAACTAACTCTTACCAATACCACCAATAACTTAATGATATATAATCAATATGTTGTGTATGTATTTCACAAGTATACATGTATCACATATATATTTTGGAACTTTTATTGCATTTTTGCTTTATGAACGTCATAGTTTATAAGAGGGAACGATATGGATATTGTATGATATTAAACAGAGAAATCGAATAGCTGAACTTTTCCTACGAGGTGCCAGTAACCACTCTTATATCAATTTTATTCTTAATGTGTTATTTACAGTAACAGCTTAAAAGAAACTAAATCACAGCAGATATGAATTCACTACGGTTTAAGTTTCAATTTAAGTCCATTTCTTTTCAAAAAATATTAATGAATTTTTGGAGATATGTCCAATCATTACAAACTTCTTGATAATTATAGTATTTATCAAGCAAAAGTTTAGTATTTTTAATCTCAGTCTTGTTTTAAGCCTTGGGTTCAGTTTGAATACAGTCAGCTATGGTGTTTGCTGGATATATTGAAACATTATAAGCTGCCTGGTACTTGCAATGCCTGTTAAGTATAATTTTTAATTTTAGCTAAATTAAACCTTGCCTTACAATCTTGTATTGTAAGTAATTAGGAAAATGTTTATACTCTAGTAAAAATCAGTCTTTTGAAGTCTTTTTTTTTTAAATACCATGTACGATAGTTTTCAACTGCAAAACGCTTATGAACGAAATGTTGAAAGACTTGAATGTTTTCCTTCTTTCGATTTCTGGCCACAGCGGTATCTCACACAAAGCCATGACGAATTAGCTTACACTTGATCGGCCACAAAAGGTGCCGATAAAACTTATTAACTTAATTTATCTTAAACACTTGATCTTTACTCTAGAGTTTTGTAAATATTGATTTAAATCTTGATGTAAAAATTAGTTAAGCTCGGTACAAGATTAAAAGAGGCAACAATATTTGTAGGCAAATTTATTGATCTTAAATGGAAAAATATATATCAATAGTAATAGATGCCTGTAAGAGTATCAATCTTATAAGAACCCATATTAAAAGACTGAATATTTCTATTTACGATAATTACTGTCGTTTGATAAGAACACTCAAAATGCGAAAGCACAGAGTAAATTCTGTAGACTTCTATAACATCTTTATCCGCTACAAGAGATTGCAAGGACTCTGCAGAACATATAATTTTGTGATGCCTTATCAAGACTTGTTGTGGCTTTGAAAACGACGAGAAAAGTATAATAGAGATGTTATGGAATTACTTATAGAATGGTCTAGACATCTTACATGATATTCTAACGACACTAAGACCAATTTGGAGAATACAAATTTCAAAAATTTAATTAAAAACAAAGTAAATAAAAAATCTTTAATTTCGAAGAATAAATTCATACATATGTATTTCAAATAATTTCTCTTATTTATAAACTGTTTTGAAGTTAAGATCAGTTACCGTTTCAGTTGCACTTTAAAATTTAAATTTATATTTAATATTAGAATTTATATTGATTTTTATTTAATTTAAATTGTAGAATTGTTCTATATGTAATTACGTTATTTAAATTCAGTTCAGCTTATGTTTCAAATATAACAACATTTAATTAAATTTTTAATTTTTCTTTTAATTTCATATAATTTATACAACAATAAAAATTTTAATAAAATTTTCAATATTTAAATTTAATCAGAACATCAAACTGTTGTAAAGTTTATTCAAAAATTTTATTAAAAATTATACATAATTAAACGTTTTTATGTATAATTAACACAATAATATTTTTAAATTCAATTTTAAATTTTGAATTTTAAATTTTTATATAATAAATATTTTATATTAAATTTAAATTTTAATTACAAGCTAATTAATTTAAATATATATTTCATTTTTAATACAATTTATGAGAATTTAAGATATTCTAAAATACAATAGAGTTAAAATTTTATTACAAATAATTAAATAAAAAATATCAAACTAATCGTTTTATATATTAAAATATATATACAAATAAATTTTAAAACTAATAATAATCATAATAACGTTATTAACAAAAATTTCATTTACAATAAATACATACATACAAAACAACTGCTTACAAATTTTTATAAACTTTGAAAATTATATTTTAAAGCTAAAGTTATTGATTTTATATATATACCTATAAAATAGCTTACATAGCTTAATTTTATATAATATAAATTATGAAATACCATACATTTTTTTTTTTCAGTGTAAAAAATAGTTTTAAAAATATATATGTATATATATTTTATGTATAGAGTACACTTTTTTTTGCTTTTGCAATAAATATGTATTTTTATAGATTTTAATATTTAATATTTTTTTAAATTTTTTATATAAAAAAAAATTTTAATATAATCTTGTTTTATTTTAAAATTTATATGGGTTTTATTTTTAATTTCTTAACACAATTTAATTGTTGATTAATTAAATAAACTTCTTCCAAACAATATTTATGGCTTTATTTATTAAAAGATTCATTTTCTAAATGTGTTATTTCACAATCAAAAGATTATAGTATAAAAAATGCTTTCTCTCTAAGTGTTTAAATTTGAATTAAGAATTTAACTAATATTTGAGCAAACTAATAATATTGTACAATTAATTTATATAAAACATATTTTTTATTATTTTTATATTTATTTTGTTGATATCTTTTATTTTATTATTTTACTTTAACAATTATTGTGTATTCTTCTTATTATTTAAAAATTTATTTTTGTTTTCTTTGTTAATAATGATAATATTTAGTGGCAAATAAATAAAAAATATACATATTGCAAATGTTTCAAAAGGAAGATATATACTCCATAATGGCGATAATATTTTTCTGTAAAATTTTTTATTACTAAATTTACATTTTATATTCATGCTAAAAATATTGAGTTTTCTGTAGTATGAAATATAATATATAGGAAAAAACTATTTCGTTAGGTAAAATTGATGAATGCAACTATTAAAAAAATCTTTTCTAAATTACTATGTATAAGCAAAAATTACATGTAATAAAAAAAATCAATTTAAGAAATTTTATTACAATTAAACTTCAGTATATATAAACGAAACCAATTTAAAAATTAAACATCATTAAGAAGATAATCTGTTTTGAATCTGCAGGGATGTTATATCCTTTATAATATCGCTATTTTGTGGTTAATTATCTGAACCATATTTTTCAATACAAATATTTTCCTACTTTTTAATTTGATTTGAACTCAATGTTGTATTAAAAAGTTAAATTTTATTATGTGAAATATTTTTTTAGAACGCTAATTGTTGGAGTCTGTTGGAGAACAGACTGGAAAAATTCTTGCTCCCGAAAAATATTTGTATTATAAAAATAATAAGCACTTATATTACAAATAAGTGTTCCAAACTAAATAATTCATAATAATGCTTTAAAATTAATATATACCTTTTATTTAAAAAAAAACAAACTGAAATGGTAGGTTACATTGCTAGAACAAATAGTATCTTTGACTAAAAATAATTAAAAAAAACTCAAAGGATTTAATATTTCAAAAGATTTTTAAATGTAACATATATGTAAGAAATACATTTGAAAATTACCAGAATTTATATATTGTTCAACTAAAAATTATAAAGAAGTTTAAAATTAATCATAATTAAGCATAATAATGCTTATTTACATCCTGAAATAAAAAGATAAAATGATTAAAGTTTTAAAAAATTTTTTTAATTGACCGAATTGTGTTAAATTTTAAAATTTAAAAATGTAAAACAAAATAACTAGAATAAAAATAACTAAATAAATAAATAAATAAATAAATAAAATAAAATAAAATAAAATAAAATAAAAATAAAATAAAACTTATAAATTCAAATTACTTTAGTAGCTTTTAATAATTTTACTTCAAACATTTGATATTTATTATGTCCTGTTCAAACCTAAGATAAAATTTTTTAGACAAATCCAGTACACTGTAAATTAGCATTTTTAATAATTTAAAGAATTATTATACTATTAAAACAAATTAAAATTATAATAAAATTAAAAAAAAAATAAAATATATGAATATTTAAAATTTTTGAAGAAAATTTTTTGTTGCAATTATTAATTATTTTTTGTTGTGATTTATTTATCTTATACCATTATTTACTTTCGATATATTAATTTATATAAAAGAAACTTATTAACTCTTTTAATACAACCTGTGTTTAAATAATTAGATTTTTATTTTTTTAAATGTAACTTTTATTTTAACTGCAGGGGTCCTCATTTCAAAACTTATATTATCGTATCCGTATAAAATGATATTTATTTTTATATGCCATTTAATTTCATTCTCTTTTTATTATTCTATTTTTGTTTTTTTATTTTTTATTATTTATTAGTTTTTGTTATTTTGATTTTTTATTATTATTTTATTATTATTTTGTGTTTATTTTACACACATAACTAGTAATTATCACTTGTATTTAAAATTTTTTTTTTTAAATTAAATTACTAAAACCATTAATATATATACTCGAATATTTTATAAGCCTTAAGTAATGTCTTTATATATTTTTTTATTTGTTTATTTGTTCATTTTGTTGTGTATTTTTTTTGTATTAATTATTTTTTACTTTTATATTATTTATAATTTTTGAAAAGTGTTTGTATATATTATTTTACTCATTTATTATTTTTAACGAAATTAAAAGTATGCATTTTAATTTTTATTTATTTCAATTTAAAATGTATATATCGCACAAAAAGTATCTAGAATTGTTAAATATAGCACAATAACAAGTATTCATCAATGAAAATTTGCTCATTTATAGGATTTGTCAAACTATGCCACTGCTTGATCCAATCCTCTATATATTTTTTATAGGCTGGATGGGAAATGTTTTTACCTATCTTTTTTATGACTGCGCTCAACTCAAAACGCTTCCTCAAAGTGAAAGTTTAAGCTTCGGGAATAGAAAATGTCAAATACACTGCATTCAGATGTACATGGTACTTTCTTAATCAAGAAAAACATATCTATAACGATGGCTTTATGCATAACGCTGAGCACTTAAAAGTATAACTGCAAAATTATATGTCTTGAATACAAAAGATAACATATGCTCAAATATCGGTGAAAACACAATAAAACTTCCAAAAAAAATTGTACCGATATCTTTACCTACATTTTACAAATTATAAATTCTGGATACTTTTTATTCACAGTATATATTATTTTTCCTATTTTAACTAACCTTTCTTATAAACATTTATTTGATATTTTGATGAAACTTAAATTATACATTTTATAATCTTTAATTTTGTATAATAATCAATATTAATATTAAAAATTATTATATCATACTCTAATAGAATTCAATGTGTTTATTTTATTATTGTTTATTATTTTCTTTTTCTTTCAATAAAACTATTATTTTCATACTCTTTTTTATTTTAATATTATATCTTTAAATTTTTTTTTGTTTAAATTATAAGTTTTAAATCTTTTTATTTTTAATACAAACACCTTATTTTTGGAATTTTAAAAAATTGGCGGAAACCATTATCGGTGGGTTTTACAACCAAAAATTTTGGCACAATTAAAAAAGTGAAATATATTTTGGATATTTAAAATAAATATGAGAATATACTTATAATATACAGTTATAATATTTATTCATTGTATTTATATAGAGATTTCTTAGTACATAAAAAGTATAGCCGCTCGTATCTTACTTCACACTTTTCAATACTTTATGATTTATTTAATTTCTTATCAAGACAATTATGAAAAAAATGATAATTTGGTTATCTATTTTGGTTACTTGATGTAATTTGTAGACTTCCATATTATATAAAAAACAACATCATAAATATTAAACAGTAAAGATCATTTCTGTACACACAAAAATTTATAATATCAGTCAATACCTACAATGGATGGGTATTAACTTACATTTAAATTTTTCTATCGTCTACACTACATAGATTTTCATATACATTCTCTTTTATTATTGATACTATCAATAATTTTTTAGCTACTCTGGAGAACCTAATGTCAGCTTCGCACATTTTGAATATAAATTTAACGTACTAATAACTAATGGTTAATAATTACGAATTAATAATACTATTATTAATAATAATATCATTAAAACCAATAAAGAAGATATAAGAATAAAAAAATTGTGTGTCTGTAGTCTTAAAAAAGATCAAAAGTTTTACATAGTAAAGACAAGATATATAAATGCTTCAAAGTTAGGAGCTCAGGAAAAACATTTACAATCAGTTAAATTTCTTTTCTCTGTTTATATTCGAATGAAAATTTAAGTCGAAAATTTTATAATAAAATAAATCAAACAAATTTAGGTAATATTTCTTAGAAAATGATTGACATTCATTATTTTCTTAATAATTTTAGCATGAATATAAAATGGCCACTAAAATACTAAACTACAAAATGTCTGTAATAATGAAATGATATATATGAATTAAATATTTCTTATACGATTTTTTTTTTTTGATTTTCATTTAATTTGTATATCCTTAATACACATAAATATTTATATAAAGGTTAGAATATGTTACTTTTGTTATACTACTGTGATTGAATTCAACCTTTTTTTTTGTTTGGAACTATTTTTTTTTAATTTTTAATTAAATTCGAACAAATCTTTTACTTATACTATATCTTAACTCTTTTTATAATAGAATGTTACAGTTTAAAAACTTATAAAGAAATTATTAAATATAGAATACATATAATTAATTCTTAACAATTTTAAACTATTTTTAAAAACATTTAAATTCAAATTCATATTTGATTGATATTATTTTATTAGTATATATTTCTATATATCGCTTAATTGCTAAATCATTTGAAATATATATAAAAGTATTTTATTGTTCAGTTTTTAGTTACTAAAAAATATTTTTAAAAATATACAAAAAGGTAAAATATGTTCACACACTTGAAAAAGTGTTTTGTTTGTTTGTAGTGTATAAATATCAGGTTGATTGATTCATTTTTCAGTGTAGCAAAGGAAACACATTTTGGCACATTTTCAGTTACTTTTGATAGTAAAATTATAATATATTCTTAATATTGTTCACGTTTTTACTTAAGTCATATGTATTTTTATATATATGCACATACAGAATTAGTATTCAATATTTAATTTATACAGCATAATTATATTACAAAATTATTCTTAACAACTTCACAATTCTATTATTCTTATGAAGACATTAGATTTTTTACAAAAATTTTTAAAAATAAATTAAATAATAATAATAAAATTAATTATCTTATAGCTTATGTAATAATAATAAAAATTTATAATAATAATAACAATAATTATAAATTTTTTAAAATGTTAAACTTGTATTTTAAAATATATTAAAATATCTTTCCGCTTGAGATTAGCATTTCACACTTCAAATTCAAGCCACTTCATATGTCGTTTAAGCCCTGTTTCCGTTCCATTTCTTTTCATCTACACTATTAAATTATTATCAATTGTTATTTTTCCATCGTGAAAGTAGTTCCTTCCAACGATTTTTGCGTCGCCTACTTCAAATTTGCCATATAAGCAAATGGTTTGTACTGTCTTCACGGCCAGCAATTTCACTCAATGAATTTGCGCCGGAATTTCGGAAGTCTTCATAACCATCACCACCCGATATAATGAGAATGTTGTTGGACTCATTTTTCGGTTTTTGATTTTTAGATAAGCTACTAGAATAATAAAGAAAACCATTGTTAATACATTCTTGATCTATTTAAGAATATTTATTTAAATTAACAACACATTATACCTTTGATTTTTGTACTCTGCACTGGAAATACTATCACTATCCTTTGTAGCACCAAGGCTACTATTATCACCCGTTATGCCTGTTGTTTCCACAAATGTTATGAAACGTACATGTCCAGTATGTCCATGTGGTATACCGGTGGGTACTACATTTGTAGCGTTACCCTTTTCATATCCCTGTGCTGGTATAGTCAACATCACGCCTGCACTTGTACCAATCCATATTAAATCCTTACAAGACAGCAACGATGTTACACGTAAGCAAGCTGCCTTATGTTGTCGTATTATTTCATCACAATTCGAAAGCATTTTATTCACAGCAGGCGCTAGATTCACTTCAGTTATTAATTGATGGCTGAAGAAAAGAAAAAAATTATGAATAAAAGAACGTTAATTTTAATATTACAAGCAGTTTATATATTTTTGTTGTATGTAATAAACATAATGTAATTATAATTACCATATTATACTTTTCTACTATTTTTTTATCGTGACATAAATCCACATTTATTAAAATTCAGACTTTTGATGGACTAAACATGCAGAAGAATCAGTTCCTAATGAGAAAAGATTTAGACTGCTTGATTTTTATGATTAAATACTCTACTCAAGCCAGAAAAACTTCTTCCTTCCATGCATTATATGAGTTTATCCGTTTCATAATGTTATGTTGACAGTTCTATTTTAGTGATGTGTATTAAAACAGAAAACAGAATCGTCCGGGGCATTAAAGATTTAGTCTAAAGTTTGACTTTATTCAAATGCGGATCTGAACTGATTTATGCGTTAAATGATTTAAATAAAATAGAATGGTAGAAGGTATTTAATTTTGTGGAGAGAGAATAATTATAAACAGATGCTTTCTTATAAAGAAATTAAAAAATACTTTTTTTTCAACAATGTCCTTAAAATAATGTCGTATTGTGTTCTAAAATATTGACATACACTTATAGTTTTAATTACTCACTAAATTTAAATTACTGATTACTTTTAACATTTAATATTGATTACATAAAAACATAAATAAAGAAAGTCAAAATCTTATGTAATCCAAATCAACAAATAGTGTTATCACACTTTGAGAACAAACATTTATCAACAGACAACCAATTGCCATCTATCTGCGGACTAGGCATAGACAACTACCTCGAAAGAAATAAGTACTATAAGATGTCCCATGTAGAACATTTAAATTATAATGTAGGTTATACTTAATGACAAGCTCTAAAGAATTAATATTTTGATTGAAATCTCAACTATAAGTGTGATACATTTACTTTTAATTTGGAATGGAATGCTGTGCTTAATTTACAATTCTCATTTAGTATGAATCACTTGCAAGAATCCTACATAAAAAACTCAGTGAGCGTTTTAATGTAAATGAAATTTAGTACACGTACATTTATATAAAATAAGTGTAACATATTATTACAAAAAGAATATAGTAAAAAAGAAACTCAAATTTTAAATTATTTACGCATTCTTTTATAAGATATCGATTTATAAGTCTCTTTTGGTATATGATTAGATTAATATTTCGTTCAATAATAGAAATTTAATGCTTGAAATTCAGAAAGCAATAATGTACTGAATTTAAGAATGTAGTAAAAATGTAGTAAAAAAGTTTTATTAATAACTTATTTCTTATATTTCCAAAGTAATATAACATAGTCATTCCTATTTTATAAGTATTACTATCTTTTAACTGAGAAAACTTCCCAAGGTATTTATAGATCTCTTTCAAGAAAATATAAAAAACTGTTTCGCAACTGAATGCAATTAAAATCAATGAATGCAATTATTCTATTATTGTATGTTCGAAAGCATGTTCCAACTTACCTAATGGAATGAAAACATTTGATATGCGCTGAATTCTGTATTGATATCCATACATAATTATTTGAAACAGTCATATTTGTTATTGGCTTTGAGTCTGATGATATTTGTATTTGATGTACAACCTAAACGATATTTGTTGAAATTGTTTGCTTCAATATTATTGTGTAATATTTACCAATAAAGTTTCTACGTCCAAAACTTTTATTATACCCTGTATTGAGCACCACAACTTTCCATGTACATTTAACAATTTTGTTACCGGACTTGTTACAGTACCTATTGAGAGGCAATGAGATGAAGTAGTGTTCCACACCGCTGTGAATTTATAAAAATTATAATTTAATTATAATAATTGTATATTATTAAAACACACAAATATACATACTTCCATCTCGTAGATAAACACATATATCACCATTAGCTAATGCTACAAACACACGATTGTCTAAGTATCTGAAAATTGAAACAAATAATCATTTATTATAAACAGGCAAATTTGAAATAGGACATTTCTGAGACAGATATTTCAAAAATTTCCTATAACATTAAGGAATTAAGATATTGTTTATAAAGGCATATCTAAAACGGCTACCTTTTTCGTCATTAAAGTATATAAGATCCCTGCACAATAACTCTTTCTGTAAGAGGTTTTAAGAATAATTTACAGAATCTGAAAATTATTTGAAGAAAGCCTACTACATATATAAAAACAGCTTCTACTTAGAATTACATCTTATTACAGATTTCAGCACAGATTAGAAGTTATAAGAAGTCTATTAATAAATAAAGAGAAATTTTTTTATGTGAGAACTATTGAATATAAACCTTGTCATTTGTTCTAATAATATTAAGGCTTTATACCGAAATTTAATAGGAAATAAATTAAATATATATGAAGATATTTCCCGTATTCCTCACTTAAATTCTCATACTCATTTTTTTGTCTAAGAAACGTAAAATACAATATGTAGCTTGCTTCAAACAACGATTAATAGATGAAAGCTGATAAAAACTGATGTATAATTCAAGGATTTAAATTGACAACTTTTTGGGACATTAAGTACGACATTTTGGCTAACAGAATATTTTAGGTGAATTTTTTAATCACATTCCATGTCTTGATAAATATTGAAAATGAAATCATTTCTAACATTTTCAGGAATTTTCAGAGTTTTCATAGAATATAACGTGTATATAAATAATTTAATACTTATTTACTCACAATATAGAATACACAGCCGAATGATGTTCAATTTTGATTCTATTTTTCTTAATTCGAATATTGTCAGTGCTGTTGTAAACATGTATGCAACCATCTTCAGTACCAATCCACATCGTTGAAAGATTGCCTTCGCTTTCTTCAGGATTAGAGTCCTATAAGTGAATTAAAAATTAATATATGTATTACATTTAATATACCTACATATTTTATATTGGTAAAATATCAAAAAAGTTCAAAACTTTTATATACCTGCTGTGAATGATAAGGTGTACCAACAGTACCAACTATAGCAGTTGATGCTGTTGAAACGGTGGTTTGGGTTGAGGGTGCTGGACTTGGTATACGATCATTAGCGCCACTACTGCTGCTAGTACCAGCAGCTGTACCACCGCTACCAGCATCAGTTTCATCATCACTTGAGCTTAAGTTTAAGTCTAACTGGATATCACTGTTGTTGCTATTATTACTGTTATTACTTGTACCACTACCATTGGAATTGGCTACCATTTGCAATTTCTTCTTATCTGAATTGCCAATTGATGTTGATGGTGCGCAATTGGGTGAAATACTTTTACGGTAATCGCGCAATTGTTGTGTATAACTGTGATGTTGTGGTGTTCCACTGCGTTGCTGTTGTTGATCCAATGAAACTGAGCTACCACTATAAGCAGGGACCGAAGCCACACATAATATACGAGCATTACAAACTCCATTACAACTTGTCACATTTGGTTCAGGATGTAAGGACATTATACAAACTTGTCCCACATAGCCATCGCTGTTACACACCCAAACATCACGTTTATCACTAAGTGTGGCTGCGGCGCATGTGAATTGCAGCCCAGCTCGCGTTTTTCGTATGGGTATGGATGTCAGGAATTCGGGAATTTGATGTCGTTCTAATGTAGCAGCTATACCAGAAAAAATTATTGTTAGCAATAATGTTTGATTACTTTTATTTTTAAGTTTTTGTTGTTCAATATAGTGATCAATTAATTTTAATTTTAATTATTTTATAATTATCACTAATTCTGACAATAATATCAGTATTATTAACAATTAAATACTGATATTGTTTTAATTTCTTAATTTTTATTTGTTTATTTATATTATTATTATTATTATTATTATTATTTACCTAATTTTTGTTTAGCTTCGTTAAATGTTTCCTCCCATTGTGTGCGTTTTTCGGTTTTATTGAATACTATTGTCAACTTTTGAGTGCCGTTCCTGTACAGAATAATATTTTTTAATAATTTAAAACTTTAACTTTTCTATTTTTAAATTTATATAAATTTCAATAAATAGAAATAAATAAATAATAATTTGACTACTTATCAATTATTTTAACTTATCTGAATATTTCCACAATATTAAGTAATATGAGGTATCTAATATTCAGTAACAATTTATATTTGTAGTTCTAGTCTATGTGATAACTAGTTCGAGAGTTTTATTATTGCTTCATAATTTTATTTTCAAAAACAATTAATCCTTTCTTAAATTATATATAGTTAGATTTATTTTGATTCCTACTTATATTCCTATTTATTTCAAACTTCTTATAAAACAAAAATTTCCAATATTACCTCATATCAATATCCAATACCATCATATTATGGAGTAAAGATATGGGGGTTTTATAATTATTTTAGTTGATTTTATTAACTAGTCATAATAATTTTGCATTTTATACATAAAGTTCAACAGTAATCTATTCCTTCGCAATTAATTATATTTTAATAAAATATCAGATATATATATTCAAAAAATCCAAAGTGCAACAGTTATCTATTCCGTCGCAATTAATTATATTTAAATAAAATGTCATATAAAAATATTCAATAAATCCAATACAAATGTTTCTTTAGTCCCATGCTGTACAGCAATATTCAATTGGAAACATATAGCTGCTCTGTTATAATAAATAATATAATTTACTAACTTTGCATATATCAGTTTCATGATTTATCATGGAAATATTTTAAAATTCTTAGTTACCATATTAGATCATAATTAAGAATCAAATAAATACCAGCCATACAAATGCCAGTCTTCATCACAGAATTTCTTAATATTTCTAGTTTCATATTTATATTTATTTCTTTTTGCTATATCACAGAAATCACATTTATGCACTTATACCAATATTTCACTATAAAAGAGTAGTAAACTATAGACTTCAATCCCTCATATATAATATATAAACTTTTTGAAAATATATAATCATATTAATTTAGTTATCTTTCTTACGGTGAATTAACTGCCAATTCCAGCATATTCAGTTGTGCATCATTGGTTTGCCTTTCAGATAGCTGACGTTGCAAATCTCGATGCAGTTCTCTTATAACATCCTCAAGATACTGATGTGGGTGTTTAAGTGTTATGGTTATATCCATAATTTGCTGCAGCTTATTGCAATCTTCAGCCAAATTTTCAATTTCATTCATAATTCTCTTAAGGTTTTCATCTTTAGCTGACAAGAAGATATATCGTTAGTATTTCATTTTTTCATTTGTTAAGATTGGTAAAAAATCAATTTTGGCTTTTGAAAACAAACTTATAATAATTACATTGCACTACTAATAAAATTTAATTAATTACAAATTTTATATACGATTTGTTATGCAAAATAGAACCAAAATTAATTTTTTTTCAATTGATTTCATATTTGCAAAATTGTGTGCGACTTCTCACTTTTGACAATATCCAAACAATCCAATGAGATCTTTGTAAGGAACTTATATTTATTAGTATCCAGTGTAGATGCTACAGTGCCAGGACAAGTAGTACTATAAAACATAAAATTTATTTAAAAAAATTAATAATAATTAATCTACAGGATGATAATTTAGAGGATTATTTTATATCTTCTAAAATATGAATAAATTACATATTTTATATTATTTTTAAATATTTCTTAAATATGAGCTTAATATGCATTAATCAACTTACGGGTTAGGTTTTCTGATTGTACCACTGCGTTTCTTAATACTTGTTAATACAAGCAGATCATTAAACAAAAAGAAGCCTCGTTCTTTACGTGCACCTTGTCCAGATGGCATTGAAACTAAATCAAAGATCAAGAATTGTCGATCGGGTGCAATCAGATCTGTAATGCCCTCAATGACACCTTCTAATTCACGCAGTGTAGCCTCACGTTGACCATTCTCTAATATTTCACGTTCTTTGCAATTTATATGCACCAATATTTCATGTACTAATTTGAGAACATCTTGTAAGTGCTTCTGATCTGGATGATCGTGATCGGTATGTTTAATAAGTCTTTGAAAAAGCATCTCATAGCTACAAAATAATATATTTACTTGTAAATAATACTTCTTATAAAAAAAATATGTAAACTCACTTTGGAAACTTTTGTACTGGCTTTATCAGCAAATTGTCTAATGTTAATTTCCCTTTATGCTCTCTCGACGTTGCCTCCAAAAACTTGGCAAATGATGGTCGCTGATGCTTAGTGGTACGTATGGCGTTCTTGGCACGATTGCAATTATTTACAAAGGATGTGTAGACTTCAAGCACTTCTAGTTTCGAGAACTATAATAATTTTATTTATATTATTATAAAATAAAATAAATTCGAAAATAAATTTGTTTATAACAAAGCTTACCGTTTCCATAAATGCATCACCCACTTTCTGTTGTGCGTTCCAGTTATCTAAACGTGATTTTAATTGAGCCAAAAACTTCTGATGTATATCCAGTATATCTTGTACCATGAAAAAAATCTCATCAACAGTGCGTGAATCTATCATGCCTGCATGTTCTGGTGACTTCAACACTTTTAAGTATTTTGTTACAACTGTTTCCAAGGACTCAACGTAAGACTGTTCATTTCTAAAGATTTCTTGCACTACATGTGTACGTGTGTCCTGCAACGAAAATAAAGATATTTAATTTAAATATTATAAATAGATTTCTATTTATTGAAAATGGATTTATTTTGATTTTTTTTTTTAAATAATCTTCCCTTAACGAAAAAAACTTACACCTTCATATCCTCCTATTATCCATCTACTTGTCATTTCATAGTGCGCTCTACGCTCGGAATCATCTTCCGAGTCTGAGCATGTTATGGATTGCATTTTTTTCAAACGTTCGCACTTATCATTCTGGTGTGCAGCCACAACTCTATTGAGTCGAGTGACTGCAGTGGTGATAGCTTGATTGGCCACCACGGACATGGTTTGTGAAACGCTGGAAGCAATGCTTGTATTCGAGGATGCTGGAGAGTTTTGTAAGTCGAGTAAACTTAAGCGTAGATTTTCGCGATTATGTGTCATTTTATTAAAATTTAAATTCTTAAGTTAATTAAATTTCATAAAATATTAAATTAATTTTTGTATATTTAGATATATTGATATACTCGTGTATAAATAATTTGCACTTGTTTGAATTTTATTGCGACTAGTTTTTCTTTAAATATTTAACAGCATTATCTTTGATGAGCTCTAAAAGTTGTTGGATGGAAAAGTTTAAATTTCAATATAAATTCATTCGCGATTTTATCGATTTTTTAATAAACAGAACTTTTCTATTAAGAAAATAGTTTAGTTGATATTTTCTTAAATAAATATTGGTCGATAATTAGTTAGTTATAACTAACTTAAAGTTTTAGACCTTGTTAAAATATTCACATGAGTTGAGTTTTGTAACAATATTTGTTCTGATGGTGCTTTTGAAACAAGAACGTATTGAATTCAATGTACGAAATAAAAGTTACTTAAACAGTGAATGAGCTTTCTTCAATCAATCAATTTAATCGGATATCAAGTTAATTGCTGTAGATGATTTTTTTACGAAATGTTGATATTGAATATAATTTAAGAAAGCTTTAAAGTCCGCCCGATATAACTATCGCCCAGTAAATGGTCAATTGATTCAAATACTGAGGTTATCCGAATTTTATAAGTCCTTATATGCAAATATATATGAAAAAACAAAGTTAATATTTAACTAATTTTTTTTCGAACTTTAATTCGATTTCTATATATATTGGAAAAATTCCAGACTTTGAAAAAAATTTAAGTCGCCCTTTTTGAGTAAATCTCAATTATTTAAGTATTTCGTTATATGACGGTATAGCTTAGTTATCAATATATCCAGGTGAAAACATTGAAATTTTTACATAAACATTACCATTGTCAAGGAAAAATCATTTGAAGAGCAGTACAAGAGTTTGAAAATTTACAATAACCCAATTTGTAAATTTAATTTCATCCTTACTAAAAAAACAACTGTTATTGAACTCCATGCTGATAAAAAAAGATGAGATAGTTAAGGACTATATTCTACCAACAAAAACTTCTGCTACAAACGAAAACGCATAAGAAGGGTATAGAGTTATAGTCAAATGAAAACTATAAACCCTACTAAAACTGTAAACGTTTAAAGATTTTAGCACAAAAAAGCTCTTCCAGCTCTAGATGTCACCTCTTTTTTGAAAATAAACCAAAAACGCAATCGCATAAAAATTCTTAAAATTCTATAAGAATGGTTTAAGTATTTTAGTGACACTTCATAGCACTTATCCACGACTACACTAAGGCGACCAAACAATAATTAAAAGAGTTGATTGTAAAAGATAAAAGGGCTTCCAAGTATAGGATTCAAACTTTGTTTTAAGTTGCAAACTAGAATAATTAAAACATACCAATCAACATTACTGACTTCGTAATCATAATTTACAATAAAATCTAAAGATTTGGACATTAAAAAAATGTGATTCATTACGCCAACACATCGATCCACATTTCAAGAGAACAATTGGGTTTTGAATTAACTAATCATTACATTTTCTAAATCCGGTCTCCAGTTCTTGTTTTTTAATTTCAAAGTTCAAAATTAAAGTCGATAAGCAACAATATCAGCAAATAAGGAACTCATAATCACCATAGATATATGGTATATTTTTAAGTTCTTCACTATTTAGACCATTTAAAAAAATTTGATTATCATTGAGAAAAGTGTTAGATTAAAAGTAATGTCAAAATTATCGAGAAAAGAGGAAACCAAGAAAGATCACAATTATTTCTGTTAATGTTTTGCAAACGTCTCTCACAACATTGAAAACAAGACTGAGTTACATAGGGACATATGCAAAGGGAAAAAATGGGATCTAAAAATTAATCTAAATATAATAAAGTCTGTATTGTGATTATTTTTTTGGTTTTGTATATTGGCAATAAGGTAATGCTGTACAATGCCATTACCATCTGGATGTATGTAAAAAACTGCAAAAATTACAAAGCAAAACCAGCAGACAGATTGTAAAAACCCCGTGGTATGTAAAGAATGCCATTTATCAAATGCATCTCAATATACCCATATACCCAGCTATCTGATATCATTTAAAGTTGTATGGCAATGTATTGTTTGCAAACTAGATACGCATTCAAGCATTAAAGCCAGACAACTGCTTATCACCGGCATTTTGTCTAAGTAAGAAACAGCTACTTAACCCATAGCAGATTGTAATATAAATTACCTTTTCTTTGATTAATACCTCAAAGCATTCTCTGTTTAATATGTATCCTCACCTAAGTTTTAAGGCTTGGTATTACTTATTGTTGATTTCAATTAGAAATATTCAATTAAGCAAATAATTCGAAAAAAAAAATATTGTGGAGATATCATCTACAAATTTTGACTATTAAAATTTACAATCATTGAAGGAACTGGTCATCCTTTAAAAATATCTCTAAAAAACAATTGTAGTAGAGTATGCTTTAGATTTAGAGCAAAAAAATTACATAAATCACATCAAAATGATTGTCAGTTTCCTGATATATATATTGCACTTATATATATATCAATACATATATAAATAAAATTGCCTCTAACTTTTGTGCGTAAGGTTAGCAGCACAATTTTTGATTTTCGAAGAACAAAGGATGTGCACTTGTACTGCTGAATGCGGTCTTTCCAAGAAGGTCAACACATTTGCATCCTTTAAAACTTTAAAAATTTAAATAGGAATAATTATCTTATATTAACGATGTTAGAGAGTAATAAGACAACAATTTTCATTTGCATGCCCAAGATTATATTCCCACTTTATTATATATGAATTTCTATTCAAGTTTATCTTAAAAAACATATCTTAGTCATAAGTTATACTATGTAAATAATTAACAATTTTGTTATTTTTTTAATTCGGGGTTATTGTTCAACAGCTAAATAATGATCTTTTAAAATATTTATTTGTTTTTAAAGATTTTATTTTTACCAATATTTCGACTATAATCTATAGTCATCATCAGGGTACTATACAATTTAAATACATGTAACAATAATTTGGTACATATTATACAGAAACAAATACATTAAAATCGAAAACATGAATCATTTATATATGTATATATAGAAACTATTTATACAATACTATGACAATAGATATAAAAATCATATATTTATAGGAAAAATATATTCATCCTCTTCCGGATTTGTCGAAGGTGTTTTCATACACCTGAGCACAGTGTTGTATGTCGCTTTTGAAGTTCAGTCTTGTGTCACTAGGAGTTTGGAGGATGTATAACATCTCTAAGAAAAAGCGTTTTTGTTGATTATTTTCTTAGTGTAATACCTTAATATTATCAAGGTCTGGCTCATGTTTTAATGTAATACAGTGTGATGCCAGTGCTATTTTTGACTCAATATTATTTTTATATTTCACACTGTGTTTATGTCCGGATATACGCGTTTTTAACTTGTTTTTTGTTGTACCAACATATACTTGGTTGCATATGTTGAATCCGTCACCTTTACATTTAATTTGATAAACCACATTGTGTTTATACAAAGTATCTATTTTAGATTTAGAAAACACCAAAAAAATATTTTTTTTAAAAGATCACTATTTAGCTGTTGACCAACAAGCCCGTATTAAAAAAATAACAAAATTGTTCTTAAAAAAAAATTTTTTGGTCATTAAAACATTAAATTAGTAAATAATTAACAAAATAAACAGTACATAATTTTTGTTTAACATAATTAATCGCGTGAATGATGTTAGTAATACGTTGTAGCTAAATCTACATTTTTAACTTTTAATTATTTTAATAAATAATTGACCTAGTTACTTTTTTATTTTTAGTTTATTTGTATCTATCGCATACCCAAACTGATTTAACAGCGAAGTCCAATCGTAATCCTTTTTTGAAAGCATTGCTTATGTCCATAATCAAGTGAATGCTTTTTTTTACAACTATCACTTAATCCTAAAACATATAATTCACATGTATCTGTTCAAACGCAATTGAAACACACTACTGCAGTGTCCTTGCCAATATCTAAACGATTGTAGTAGCAATCTGAGGTGAGAGCATAAATTTAAATGGCTTTTATAATATTGTCCATGAATATGTCAAAAATCAACATGTTTTTCATAAAATAAACGTAAAATAAACAAAAACATTGTTGTTTTTATTTATGAAATATCAAAACAATAACTAAATTACATCAGAATAGCTTCCTGAGCTTCCTGCATTTATGCCTGCATTCAGAGCAATAAAGGTAACGAGAACAACAACGTCCACAAATGCGCTTGGAATGATTCGCCAAGGATATGCACTTCAAGTCTTTCAAACAATTGTTTTTGTTGTTTACCACGTATTGTTGATGTAGTATTTTTTAAATTGTACTTGCATAAACTAAACGACATAATCAAAAAGGAAGTTGAAATTTCTAACAAGAAAAAATACATAAATACATATGAAAAGTACGCACACACCTGTGACCGATGAATATCCTTGACCGGTTTAAAATGTAAAAAAAAATTAAATTTCTACTGAACTTGGAAAGTTTGCAAGTTCTAGAGAAAGGAATTGCATAAATTGCTAAAGGAAATTGGAAAAGGATATCTTAAAATAATATTCAATGAAATTGAGGAAACCATAAATACAAATTGTTTCATGACATGAGGTCAATTATTTGAATTATTCGAACTATGAAATTGTTTCAAATGTGTTGCATTCTTTTGTAAGATATTTCTAACTTAGTCAGAAATATATTCAAAGGTGAATGAATTATTACATATTATCTTTAATAAGCTTTATTTGAAAGTGCAACATTTAAAAGGTAAAAGGCACAGATAGTGAAAAAAGAAAAATAATATATTAGAAACAAGCAGTACATAATAATTTGGGTTCCTGGCCACAGGAATATCCCGGGGAATTGTAGGGTAGACGACCTCGCCAGGTCTAGCGCTCTTCTCCCTAACATTAACTTCTCAGATATAGGCGTTTCACCTGCTACAGTTAAACTGGCAATTTAACAAAAATAACTGAACATAGTAAGCAATACTGGGCTGACGAACCTTAATGTCAGATTTTTAGGATGACTTGGTCCACTTTAGACAAGAAAAGAACTAGTCAGCTACTTTAACTAAGACGGAACCTGCTCAGCACCACGGTATTTGTGCTGATGGGATACTGTGTAATAGGAAGGCATGCTATGAGACTGGGTCTTCCCTTTGATGATTTTTATCGAGGTTGTGGCTCTGAGGATAAGGATGAGGAGGAAACCGTTCTCCATTTTATGTGTCATCTCATATCCTTCCTTAGCTAGAAGAAGATTAAAAACTTTAGGATTTCCTTTTTTCACCGATCTGACTGAGCTGTCATTCTGTAATGTTAGGGACTTAGCCAAATTTATAGAACTGTCAGGTTGGTTTTCCTTTACCTAATGGGGGAATCATTACCTTCGTTCGGCGTTGAATGTATACAGATCTAAATCTGTGTACATACCAACGTCACTCCTGTGGTACCACAATGGGCCATCATTTGAGCTCAAGTGGACTTTTTGGAATAAAAGGCCGTCACTCCAACTATTGACTAAGCGAAAATGTTCGCTTAGTCATTATTATAAGATTATACTATGGAAAACTCTTAAAACAAGAATAAAAGTTTAAACAGTCCTTACTAGAACTTAAACTTTCATAAAAAGATTTTGAAAATACATTTATTAAAGCTTTGCGGTATGAAATCGTAGGGTTTGAAAGTAATCTGGTAAAAGTATTAACCAAATACTTCACGAACATTAAGCAAATTTCAATTTCATAAACTTTACTTAAGCATATAATCCCTGCCACAAATATTTAATCAAAAGAAAATAAGAAAAGATTTTTGCACAGATCCATAACTGTTAATGGAACAAAGATCCACTATTACATTACACAAATGAAAATGTAATAAAAAAATTGAATTGATTTGGAGATAGATCCACAACTATACTCCACAAAACAATATATAATCAAAAGATTGAAATAAAAACGTGAAAAAGATCCGAAGAGCAAAATAACTGCGCTCCCAACAAAAAAACTCATAACTATTGTTTTTTTTTTGGAATAATCAAAAAGTTTTGCTGATCTGTATTCTTGAAAATAATCATACTGAGGCATAAATTATTATATTTGCAACAAAGTTTAGTTTTATGTAGGAAATGTACAGATGCATACTTCCTAACTCAGTATAGTTAAAATTTGTTAATTTACGAAAGTGAGAACTTGTCTGAAACTAAAAGATGGTCTAAAAACCTTTGTTATAAAAATGTTTAATAAATTGTAATTTAAAGTTAGTTATGACGGTAGTGACTAAACTATTGTATTTTTTTAGAAAGGTTTCGAAAAGTAATGTACTACAACAACAAATTGTGATCATCAATTCTGGTATCATTTGTTTGCAAATAAAAATTCAGAATTTCGAATGAGTCTTCTACTTCATTCTTGGAAGGCTGATGAACAATTTCATCCACCAAACCCTCATCATCGAATATCAGCAAAAATTCGACTTATAGAATGCACTTTTCGATATTCCTATTGGCCGGTGACAATATTTTTATTCGAATTATAGAAAATTTGAGTTATAGAAGTTCGAGTTATGGAAATTTAACTGTATTTTTTATATTTAATTATTCGTAAATAATTTTTTAAGATAAAAATGTTCGAAAATGTTTTAGTTAATTAACAATATGTTAACAGACACGAATTTAATAATCACTGTTTGTTGATATAATTGATTAATTTCAATCGAAAGATATAAATAAATCATTTACTATATGTGTCGATTTGTTTCTGTTAAGATAACTTAACTTTTTTTAGTTTATTTAAAATACTATTTGATAAGCAAACATAAATTAAAACATGAAACATTTATCCTTTAACTAAAGTTAAACTAAAATTAATATTTTTCCCTTCGCGTTATTGTTGCTTAATTAAGCATAGTGCCCACTTTAAGATATAAAAGGCAAACGATTACTCGTACAATTTATTTACCACGAAACCCCATAAATATTATTTTCATAAACTTAGCAACAAGTTCAACAAATTCAATAATAAAAAAATACAACAACAACAACATATACAAAAACAAAAATAGTAACAAGAGCAATGGCAAGATAGTGACAATAACAAAACCGACACAGTTACACACTTGAGTAAACAATACATGTGCTCGCACACAAGCACATGCACCATAACGTTTTATAGCTGTCAGCTATAATACAACAATAATATGTGCTTGGCTTAACTTAAGGGTAAATAAATTGTTGGATTTTGCTCTTACACGCCCGTAAATGAAACAATGCAACAGCCTGTTATGCTAATGCACATATGTATGTATGTATGTATATGTGTGTTAATATAAGTAGAAAAGCCTGTGCTACAATAGACAGTACATATATTATTGTAATAAAATTACGTCTTACTTTACTATCAATTTATAATAAAAACAAATAATTATATGTAATACCAAGAAATATGATATATGTTACATAAATGTATGTGTATTGGATTATGTGTATAATGAAATACATTATTTTTAGCTACCCGTAGAACCCTACAATAATAATAAAGTGAAAATGATTTTTTTTTCAGAGTTTGTTTTGAGAAATTATTTAAACTGTATTAACATTTTCTCTACAATGAATTAAATGAAATTTAAATTTTAATAAATTTAATAAATGTATCTATGTTCGATGTTCGAACTCGATGTTTTGCAAAATCAATGTTAAGTACCACTGTACTAATTTTTTGGCAAACCTGTTTAATTTAGTTATTAGTTAATTTACAAAAAAATCATTTCCTAAAGATATATAAAAAAAATATTGTATAATAGAAAGCTTAAAAAATTTTTATTACAATTAATTTAAATTGCTATTATACTAACTTATTTTGAAAATAGTAAAAAGTATTCATCCATATTCAAAGATACTTTGGGATAAAACAAATCCTTCCATACTTATATCGATTATCCCCACAAATGATTGATTCCCTCATAACCACTGCTCGTTTCTATAATAGTGACATTAGCCGCACTTATCGTAAATGACTTGTCCTCCCACTAATATTCAATAAAAATACTTCTTAATATAATTTACTCACTCACTCGCATATGAGTATTTTACTATTTACTTTTAGCTATTGACACTTTTTTTTTATCTACTAAAGTAACAAATGTTAATACTTTTTAGACCCACAAGTACTATAGAAATTGCTTCTCTTAGAACACCCCATGATGATATAGTCAATTTTTATTACCGTATGTAAAAAAATTACCTTTTTAATATATAATTCGATTTTTAATACTAAAAAATGTTTTTCTAAAACTATTAAAATTTATTCCCTATTTATTAAGTCATAAATATGGCATACAAAATTGTTGAGTATAGGGGTAAGTTCCTTTACAGCTTTCTTTTTATAGTCATATTCATTATTACTATTCATATAACTTGGACAACATATCGTATACTTGATATTTTATGCAGTTTTCGTTGCAGTTCTCGTAGTTTGTATTAACGCCATTTGCATATGATGTTTACTACATTTTTTATCTATTTTTTTAAAACTCATATATATTTACTGTTGAAAGTTACTTCTTGAATCATTATATCCTTTTACATTATAATCAAAATAAAAATATAACTTTATACATTAATAATACACAAAAGAATTTTTATATTTCAAATGATTAACAAAATTTTTAATATTAACTTTTCCTAACTTTAATATATTAGTATAAGGATTTTATATCAAGTTTATCAATATGTTTTAACCAAATAATGAATTCAAACCCATTTCATACCATATTCTTCATCATCATAACAAAATGAAACGGTATTCGGCTGTGTCTCTGGCTTTTGTTTTATCCATTTTATCTAGTCATGTTGCTATATGTTCGTTTGAATTGTCTGTTCATCTACTTAACTGTCTACCTATCTGTCTGTTAATATGCCTATTAATATACGAAATTATCCAGAATTCAGACAATATAAAGTGATAAAAATAAATAATTTTTTTCTATGAAAATATATTCAATCTATATGACATATCGAGTAGCAAATATATTAAATTTTATACGATTATTATATTATACGAATTCATCAAGTACTGAATATAATACTATTACCACTACTTAACTAATATGACAACTATTAATTATAATTAACTAAGTTAGGTCATTCGGAGGAATACTTAAATTCCGATTTTAAAAAATATTGATATGCTACAAGTCTTTCATCAGCTTTAAAAACTGATTGACAAGTCATCGTTAAGAGATCCATGTCAAAGTATCTAAAAGTGTATATGTGACTCTAGATATGTTCTTCTTTGCAATACAAATATCTTAACAAACTTAATATGATAAACACAATAAAATTATTTTTAATGAGTAAAATTATCAAACAATGTTTATGTCTGTGAAGTTTGAGCTAAAAACTTAATTTATACAATGTTATTATTAATTTTGTTGTCGTTACAATTAACTTAAAATAATACAAAAAATATAACATTCTGTGGGAAAACCCTGTTAGCGTGTCCTTAAAAATCTAAATATGTGGAATTGCATGGGCTAAAATAGCATTTCAGGAAATTTATTATTGAGAATAGTTGCAAATATTTGATTTACTTAGAACTGTCTACACTCATATCACATAATGAACAGAATAAAAACGTAAGTAATCAGTATAGTTGCACATTAATATTCATTTGAATGAACTATTTTTCTGGTAAAGGAATTATATAGTTTTGCATTTTAGGTGAGTTTTATGTGAACTGATTAGGGGAATTCTCAACTTTAAACTTTAAAAAAAATAAATAAATAATTTAATATAATATGGTTTACTAATATCGTTATTGAAAGAATCCTTCTACATTCATATATGTTTCCAAATACGGTAGCCTAAAAGTGAAAAATATTCATACTTAACAAGATCTCGTGAAATGAATGTTTGTACAACAATTATTTAATGTTATAGACGAATACGAGAAATATAAGATTTAATTACTAAAAATCTGAGGAACACTATTATTTCTTCTATATTTTGATGCTGAAACATTATAAATATTTTTATCTTTGAAGTACAATTTGACATGCCATTTGCCACATTTTGTAGGGTCAGAGAGTAGCATATAAATAATGTCTTTAAATTTAGATGAAATATGTAAATTAGTGCAATGAAAAAGGTTATTTCTAGGCTAATCTTGTAAAATCTATCGTGGCATGTTAAAAAAACATTTGTTTTTGCTTTAGAACAAGACTTGAAAACATTTATTTACAAAATTTTTTCCTGGATGGAATTAAAACAGAAGAGTGTAATAATATATTTCAGCAGGAAATCACAAGTGGGTGTTATTACAGCATTCAAAGACTTCAGTATGCATAAATTTTTCTTTTCTGGAGCTATAACACGCTATAAGAAAACAAGAGTGGCAGTATCCAATGGTAAAAGAAAAGAGTGAAGGAACTGTTGTATTTTTTACAATAATTGCAAAATATAGTCCTTTCTGGTGGGAAAAATTTGCTTCTTGAGCAATTCATTAGGAAACAAAATGATTAAATTTACTTAAAAGAAATGTCGTACGAAAATTAAGGTACTACAATAATCACAAGTATCAAACTTGGTGTGGTTTGGGTAACCGTGTCGAATTATGATCGATCTCTGTTAGCAGTTTTGTACCGTGGTCGCATTTTGGTAGCCCAAACCAAACATTTTGATAGGTGAGATTAACCATTTCAACAAAATTTTGCATTATCACACAAGCCACATGTTGCATTTCTCGGTTTGTAAGAAGTGTTTGAATATTAAAACTGTGCTGGTCACTGTCTACTTTGCTCTATTCCTGATTGTGACGCATTTTGTAGACTAATGTCAGCAGTAAAATATATCAGAGTATTAATATCTTTAATCAAAGAAGCTTTTCTCGAAGGCATGAAGAAGACATTCTACATTCTTCTTAGCCAACAGATTTTAAGTTATAGTTCGCTCTAGATATGACCATACTGACACTTGAAATATATTACAAAAAAAATGTTTTCTAACTTGTTCTAACATGTTGCTTCAATAAGTTTTCAATACAATTTTAATTGAAACACCTCACAGATGCTCAATTACAGTTATTTTGTATGTACTTATAGTTAGTTATTATAATATATATATGTATTAAATATTTTAGTCAGAAACTATTCTGAATGATTGAATTTTAGTTCCTTGCAGTAAACTTCGGATTTTAGTTTGTTTTCCCACGTGTATAAGCAATTAATTTTTTTTTATTTTTCCTCAATTTCTTTTTTTCCTCATTTTTGCTATTAATTATACTAAATATAAAATGAAGTGTACACAATTCAAAAATTTTAACAAAAAACGCAAAACAAATTCGGTTAACCCCTCTTTGTGCTAATGATAATTCCAAATAAAAACAGAACCATAGACAATTTATCTTAAATGTTTAGTATTTATTTATTTATTTTGCTACCATATTTATTTTTGATTTCGTTTTTTTTGTTTTTTGTTTGGAAAATTCATTTGTAGATGTGTGTGGATTTATAGAAATCAATTGAAATGATGCTGAATGTGTGGAGACGTACTGGACTGACTAACTCAACCCATAGAAAATAACGAAAATTTAAACAAAATATTTGAAAATTATTGTTGTTATTGTAGTTCAGTTCTATTGCTGAAGAAAATAAAAAAATTTGTGTTTTCAAATAAATTAATAATCAAAATTAATTTCCAAATTTATTTCTCAAATTAATTTCCTAATTTATTTTCTTTAATTAATGTATTTATTTGATTTTTAACAAATTTTTTAATTTTACTGAATAAACTTTATAAATTTTTAAAGTTGCATTTAGGATTAATATTTTAGTTTGATTTAAAAGTTAACTTTTATAAGTAAATTGAATTAAAATTTTCATACAATTTTTGTTTTTTTACTTAGTTGAATTCTTGTAGATTTCGAATATTAATTTTTTGAAATTTTTTCAACAATTGTTTGATTAAATACATTTTTATTTTTGAATAACACTACAATATTACTACCACTTATTAAGGATTTATTAACACTTTTTTGCAGTTTAATTTTTAAACTTCACTTCATTTAGATATAACTTTTTGTTTTAATTTTTTATTTATTTTGGGAGAATTTAATTTTTAATTTTTATTAAATTTTCCAGTTTTTCATATTTAAAAAAAATTTTTCATTTTATTTCATTTAATATATATTTTGATTTTTAGCTATCATTTAAAATTTTAATGTTTTTTTAAATGGAATATTTTAAATATATGAATTATTAAAATTTTTATAATTTTTAAATATAATATATTTATATTTTCAAGTTAATTGTTAATTGGCACAAAATTATATATATTATTTATTTTTTTCCGATATATAAATCTTATTCTCAACACATTTAAGTCTAATTTTTAAATTTATTATCATTTAAAACACTTAAAACTTTTTTTGTTTTTTTTAGTTTATTTAAATAAATTTAAATAAATTGAGATAATTTAAAATTGCAGCTAAATTGAATTGTGCTGTTAAATGTTTTGTGGAGGCACTTAAAATGATTATTAATGCTTTGACAATATTGCTTTATTCCTGAGTTAAGCAAGGATATAAGTGTTTCTGCTACACACGGTGCCCTCAAATTTTACTGTGTATGTAAATTTCTCATATACGCAGGTGCAATTATGATGTGTACATATTGTTGCAAAATGTATATTAATAAACTTTTTTAATAAACTACATATAAAATTAATTAGCCTTGTGCACTTATATATTGATTATGTTCAATTTTTTTTTATAATTTTAAACAAATTTGTTTAAATAATATTTCACATTTTGTAGCCATGGAAATGTGGAATTTTCGAGCGCAACATGCTGCAGGTTAGACACTTGATGCTTTGCACTTTGGCTACATGTTTATGTTATTACACTTTTCATACGAAAGTTTAACAGCACTTGAGGACTGATATAATTTTGTATACATTTTTTCATGAAATTAATTTAAATTAAAACACATGTACTTAATATTCTCTTCACACATTAATTATTTTAATTTATTTAAACTTTACAAATATATATATGTATATATATTTTTCACAATTTCATTACAATCAAATGAGCAACAAAAATTAAATTTCACACATTTTTATTAGTTTTATGTATTTGTTATAAAATTATTATAATCTTTTTATATTTAAAAATTATATATTTAAACAAGCGAAGAATTTAAATTATAAACAAGCAAAATTAATAAATTTTCCGTTGCAAAATAAAATTTCACAACATGAAAAATTAAAACAAATGAAATAATCTTTGCCACTTCCGACGACGGACATACAAGGCAAATAATTTTTCGTTATATTTTAGTTTAGGTTATTTTCTCTACTCCACTTTTGTGTTTTGTAGTAAAATTTCAGATATATATTTTTTTTCCATTATTTTGCTACTACTTTTTTTGTTGTGCTTTTTAACGTAAAATTTTGCTATGGTTCAATACATTTACCCGCTCTTTAACGGAGCAACAACAGCTTCAATAACTACAATAACACAGTTACAACAACAGCAACACAAACAACAACATGACAATACCACTAACAATATTTCTGCTGTTTCATATGAAAAGTGAAACAATTTCCATTGTACCAAATACACACTTAAAGTTTCCATATTTCATTTTCCAAAAAGTTTCTACCATATTTGAGGGTTAAAAACAAGTGAAAATGCAAAATGATAAAGTAAAAATAAAAACAAACAGCGAAAATTGTGTATGTTTATGTTCTATTAAACAAAGCAGGGAATTTGCTTAACACAGTCATAATAACAAAAAAAAACGCAAACAGTACAATACAGGCACACGCAGAGAGCAAGCACATTGCTTTTATATTTCTGCCAGCATGCGCAACAATAATTTCAGCAATATGCCTGCAATAATATTGAGTGAGTATACACTATAATTCTGTGTACTCAGAATTGAGTACATTTGCTTTTCTTCAAACATCCTTCAAAATTGTGTAGAGAAATTTTTTGTATAGAAAAACAAATTTGTAAGCATTCCGAAACTGTGAGAATAAATTGAGCATAAATTTATGTAAAAATAAACAAAACTGCCAATATGCACATTGTTATGGTTGTTCTTTTTCTGCTTTTTTTTTGGTTTTTGTTTTTCCTGCTTACTGTTGTCGTTGTGTTGTTTTTGTTTATTTCTTTCCTACACTAATTTACGTTCGACAAGTGGCTGCTTTGCAGTAGCGCAACATATTAGCTTACACATTTTTAATATATTTGTCTGCCACTCTTTTCTATATTTAAAGTATTTCAATTTCATAAATTATCTTTTTTTTGAAGTACTGAAATAGATAAAAAATAAATAGGTCTTGTTTTTGTATTCCACCACAATAATAAAGTCAAATTTGAAAGATACATAGTCTACAAACTCAAACATGTGCTGTCGTCAAAGGTCAAGAGTCCACAAAGTTGCCATGAACAACATGTTGCTATCGACAGAAAGATACTCAACAAAGGTAGTTCATATACAATATAGTTAAGGATAGAAAAAAGGATGCAAAATAATTCTGGCATAAAAAATCTTTTATTGTTTTCAAAGTTAAACAAGACTCATTGTTTTTCTAAATAACTTGATTTAAAACAAGTTATTCCATAGGAACTATATCATGTCATAGGTTTTTTTCAATCCGAACCATGTCGTAGATTTAGTAAAATAATAAATAAAATTATCAATTAAAAATAAACCCAATATGTAAACACCCTTGGTTATATACATATGTGATATGTAACATATTTAACAGTGCTTTTAATAAATTAATTATATAAACTAATAAAAAATAAATATAAACTTTTTCATTTACAAAAGTATCGTATATTAGCAATGAATGAGAGAAAATCAAAATATATGTTGGTTACTAGTAGAAATGTGCGTCACTCGAACGCCGAGCTGCTGACTGGCAACTTTAGTTTCGAATTTGTCAAGGATTCTATCAATCTTAGCACCCTTGTAAAAAATAACAATGATATCAGCCTGGAGATCAGTTGAAGAAATACCATTGCTAGTAAGAATTCCATGGGTAACTGGGATATATAGCTTTCTGTCGACAGAAAAAACTTATGCTCTATAGCAAACACTCAGCAAACAGGTTCAACCTGTTCTTTTGTGTGACGTAAAGGCATGACGCTATCACAGAATGATAGAAGTAGCACTGGAAGTTTTCCAGAGAAGTGTTGTTCATAAGATCTTGAGTTCTCCACGTATTGACGACGACTAAACCACGAACTTTGCGAACTTTATCACGACATTGATACAATTCAGTGAATTAATAATCAGCGACTTCGCTGGCTTGTCATGTCGTCAGAATGGATGTTATTTGGTATTTGAAACGACAGATTAAAGAAAAAGATGTAGAGGTAAACCATGGAAAGATCACGTTGAGGATCTTGATCTTGATGTACTAGTATGAAGAAGAGGCGCACGCAGTTCAGACGCCTAGATAAACATGCTGCGTCAGGCCAATATCCAGTAATGGGTTGTTATGGTCACTAACATAAAAATCCTAATGAATAATCAGTTTTAGTTGTTGCTTATTGATATTAGAAAATGTCACTTCTATAGAGATACAATACCAGTTGATTGAACTTAAATTTCACAGGGATTCTTCGACAAGTCAATGATTTGTGAAAGATGTGGTTTGTTCTTCAAATCTTTTTTCCTTAATTTCATTATCTAAGCGATATTAAGCTTAATATTATAATAAAATATAAATATTATAAATTATAAATTACATTAAAATTATATATTATATGTTAAAAAATATTATAAAAGACATAATATTACGGTTTTATAATTTTGACGATCACACTTATTTGCCGTGCACTACAAGGGAAGAAACTGTAAGTTTTCTACTGGAAAACTAATTTTATAAACATCAATATTTTCCATATAAACAAATATCTGGATATTGTTTACTTAATTACCATGATTAACATATTATATTTTCAACATTGCATTACTAACTAATAAAAATCTATTATAGATAAAGACAGCTTTTCAAGATGCTTTAAACTTTATATATATAATTATGTACTCTATGATAGCTCAAAATTTCAACTAAAATTAAATAAAGGCGTTTTAAATATGTTTAATATAATATGAATGGAAAAATTTTCAACTTTAGAATAATACTTAAGCTATATATATATATATTTAATATGTAAGCCCTACACACATTTAATAAAATAAATTAAAGCCAAAGTGATTGCTAATAGCATCTAGAGGAACAACAATTAAAAAAAAAATAAAATTTAAAAAATTATTGCATAAAAAAAACACACCCAAAGTGCTGATTAATAGCACTAAGAAAATAAATATTTATCGAAAATATCTGTGAAAAGACTTTTGAGTTAAGATGGCGATCTAATTTATGATTACAGTATCTCAGATTAATGCAGAAAAATAAAAGTCACACAATGTGTTATATATAGATATAGAAGTTACGACTGGAAACAGTCAGGTAGAAGATAAATTAATTGCCTTAAAGATGACTTGAAAACAGAATTAATGCAAAATCGCCAGAATAAGGCAGTGAACTATGGGGAAGTATTGTCAAAGAAGCTTCAAGTGGAGAACTATTGAAACATATTGTTGAAGAAAATTTGACATATATAGGGTAATAATAGTACATTAGGTAGTAAATTTTAGATATTCTACTTACTTTGTTAAGTTTTAATAAATTAATATATGTTCTAAGTTCTAATTTAATAATATCAATTGAAAAGAAAATGAGAGTAAAAATTATTGACACTATCACAAAATACAAACGATTATAGATATGTAAAAAAATATTTACAATAAATCTAATTTAATATTACTATTAAATTTATGTATATTATTAAATTATAAAAGTTTAAAATTTTGATAGAAATTAAATATATTTCTTCTTTGATTTACTGTGTCAAGACCTCTACTGAATTATGATAAGTTATTCACATGAATTCATTAAAGTATAGTTTGAAGCTCACCTTATCTTTCTAACGGAATATATATAGCATTTGTTTTAAGAAAGTACAATTCTGAATTAGTCTGAACATCCACAGAATCAAACAATTTTAACGCTCTGTCTTTGTTTTACTTTTAAACACTCTCGATTCTCAAGTTTTTATATATAACTTCAAACCTGATATACCATGGAGCTTTTCTTTTACATCTCAATACAATATTGAAAGGATTCTAATGATCGATGAAGCAGCATTACCAAAAGAAATACAATCATAAATTATTTTAGGTCTACAGTTATGTTTGGGACAAATACAATTTCCAAGAAACAAACTATGTTTACGAACTATGTTCAATCCAAACTTATTTTATTTATAACAATCCCGACTGTGGTTGTCAGAAACATCGTTTATGTTTCTAATAATGCAAAGTCTGTTTACCTCAATCTCAAATCTTAACGAAAAGCTCAAAAATCAGTATTCAAACTTATTAAATTTGAATCACACATCGAATAAACATAATTTTTTTCTACGTGTAATTACTTGTTTGTAAAGTAGCATTTTATTTTTTTATACTAAACTTTCTTTGTATTAATAATTTCAAAGCATTCAAAGATAAAATACATTTCACATTATATTCTTATTCTATTTGCACTTTATTAACTTTTATATATTTTGGATTTTGATTTCTCCGTCCAAACATGAAAATAGCTCTTATTCCTCACCTTCAGATATGTTCGGTTATCTTATCAAAATGAAGTTAAAAATTATTTATAAAAGAATTAGCATTTTTGTCAGGATGCATTATGCAGGTGTCGTCAGAAAATAAACTGCTTTTAAATAAAATAAACAATAATATTAATATTAAATAATTTCCTATAATTTATGTGTATACCACATCTTATTGATATAATATATATATGACTTTTCTAACAAGTCAACTCAACTCATAAATTAAGTTCACGGTGCGTATGAGTGTCTTAATGTCAATGTATTTATGTAAAATAATTTCGTACAAAATTTATAAAATTTATTTTTGAAACATATTGCAATGAATGAAATTTAAATTCTTTTCTGCTGTCATATGTGTCATAAAATTTCACATTAATTACATTTCAATTGCTGCTTAATAGTCACACGCTTTCTCTATTTGTTCGCTTTGTTATTGTTTTCAAATAACTTCCGCCTCCAGCTTTTTATTGAGTGTGTTGGCGTTTCATTAGAATACACAATCAATTTTCCATTAATTGCACATGAATTTTAAAATTATATATTTTTTCCTACATACGAGTACACTTAAAATTATACATAATTGTACAAACATATTATTGTGTATTTTTAAAATTTTGTATACAAAGAAAATTTTTGAGCCTAAAACGTTTAAAAAACAAAAAAGAACTCTCCGCCTACAAAATTACACAAAAAGGTGTCTGGAAAATTTCCAACTGCTTATGCAACAAAACTTAATTTTCTCGTTAAAAATTATGTTGCACTAAAAGCAATTAATATGCAATTAAATGCATAAAACTTGCAGTGCAACTGAAATATCTGTTTCAACTCAAAATATATTTTTGTGTGTCAATAGAATAGAAAGTACGCCAAGCTGTGAGCTTGGAGCACCTAAAAATAAATTGGCGTAGTCCATCTAAATGCAGAAATAAATTTTGCCTTTCCCATTTCGAATGGCTCGGCTCTGGTGTATTTTTTACTTACATGCCACGTTGTCACAGAACTTCGAACAAACTTTATGCACATCATTTATGACAGATTTTTTTTTAAAATACACTTCGAAACATAATTTTAATATTTAGCCAAGATATTTAAAGGATTTATTTTTAAAAACTACAACAACCTTGCTCGCCGAGGAAAATGCAGCACAATATGTAAACGAGGAACAGCCGGCAATAGGAACATTTTCCAGCATCTCTGTGTGTATGCTGTGCTGTATGGAACAGGGAAATGTGTTCAAAAGAAAATCGCGTATAAGACAAATTATAAGAGTTTTCCGTTTGTACATTCACAGTGTTGCTGTTCTCCCCTGAAAAAGTCAGAAGCTGCTGGATTGCAGACAAATGCCAAATATTTAAATTAATAACCGATTGCTTGTCAAGAAGACAAGATAATTTTTTAATTAATGAAACTGAAAATTTAATTAAATTATTTAGTTTTTATATAAAAGCCTTCTCTAGTCGTACTGCAATACTCAATAATATGATAATATTGATGTATAGCATATAGAGTTTAAAAAATTCACAAAATTTTCTTTACTTATAAAAAAATATATTATATAAAATAAATGTGCATTGCTTAGGACAAAAATATTTAACAACATATTATATTAAAAAATTGATATAAATTTTATAGTAATTTTTTAAACAAGCTATTATATATTAATAAATATTCCCATCAGAGAAAAATTTGTTAAAAAATATATGAGGTCACAGATTTAATATACATATTAACCTACATATATTACATATATTTTACATATTCCCAAAAATAATGGGGAAGCCAATAAAAAATTATTTTTTCATTTTAACTTGTTATTGAAATGCAACGCTGAAGAGATTAATAAGCATTAGGTAAAATTTAGATTCCATATAAAATATATTTCATCTAAAGATACCATCCTAGTTAGTTCCTTGTTAAAAAAGGTTTCAACCATTTATATTGGCAGTCCTTTAACGTATCACGAAAATATTATTAGATTTTAACTATATATACTCAAATCACAATGATTTATTTTGGGGAGGGTGATGGTCTTTCCTCTAAAGAACTGAATATACCCAAATATTATAGGTTTTTCTGTTAACTATAGTATCTTTTAAGCACATAAGTTAAAGCGTAGCTTGATTCGAGCAAAAAGTTCAGTAGATATATATTCGTTATCTAAAATTATATATATTATATATATTATTATCTAAAATTATATGCAAATGATTTTGATTTCTACTTAACTCTGAGAGCGATGACAACATAATACTTGTTTTCTCTGACTATATGAATAATTTGGCCATGAAGAATTCTTTAGAAGTGCAAGTAAGCACATATTAAAATCTATGAATTTATTGCCATGTGATAATAACAATCCCATAGTTTATAGAGGTAATATTCTGCAAGGAGTAATATTTACGTCTAAAGCAAATTGAACTATAAACTCCCATACATATTACGTATGATTGTTCCAATTTAATTGAGAACGCATAAACTTTGTTCTGATAAGGTGTTTACATTTTTAATTCAAAAAAAAATGAATAGATTATATATAGGTAGATAATTAATAACTTATATAAAAGATGCATTATTGAAGCTCTACTTTTGGTCTAGATCGTTTAACAATTGAACAAACGACGAAAAGTTTACTTTTAACAAAAATAGGGGAAATAAATTCATTGGTTAATTAATTTAGTTAATTTATTGAAATTTGGCTGACCACACAACGCTGTATAGAGTATTGCCAAGTACTTATCATCAGTGGTCTTAGAAAATTATCGAATTTTATTTAATTAGTTTATAGTCCATATGTAATTTGTTTGGACTGCAAGTGCCAGGCTTAGAACTCGTGCTTGTCAAATTATGCGTTGACTAATCGAGTTTATCCAGAATAGCCAAGGCTGCACAACTTTCAGTGCTCTAGTTCCAGGTTATTCTAAGTAATTGGATAGTGACAGTACAAAATCAATAGCAGCAATAATTTTAATTCAAATCGAACATTTCTTCCCTTGCAAATAAGGGGATTATTCAAACATTACTATTGATTATTCAATATCATACTATAGAATAAATATTTAATTGTGTTATTATAATATCTTTTAAGAAATATTTAAGAAAATTCTCTTCTTAACAGGAAAGAACGGAAATTTGAGAAGGGATTTCCACTACCTCTTTATTGTTTATTTTAATAAGTTTACTGAAACCTCAATAAGCATATCTTTTAAAATAAAAAATTATTATTGACCTATTGAAACTTTTTAAAGTTTTTGAAAAACTTTTCTCCAAAAACCTAAGTATATAGACAAAAAAAGGGTGACAATATGACCTGGACAGTTCAAATTAAACTAAAAAATAATTTAGTATCAGTTTAAATATAATAAACTGATACTAAACTGAACCTTAATTCTAAACTATGAATTGAACGGACTTATTTTGAATTAAGGCAATGCAATTTCACAAATTTATAAATCTAGTTGACTATTGAGTATTGAAATTGAGTATTTATACACTTTTATATTAAAAACAAATATAAGAACATTAAAAATATAACAAACGATTTTCAAACACCTCATTAAGATTTTATTAACTCAAAAACTAACACTGTTTCTGCTTTATATTAAAAAAAATAAAAAAAAACATTTTTTATTTATTTGTAAGGTGATCGAAATATTTAAGCAACATGTTACCAATATCATCTATTCTTCCCAATTTAATAATAATTTCTTATATTTTGAAAACATAAAACAGTTAGTATGCTCTATTTTAAGTACCACCAGTTATTGTTTTAAAATTGTTGTGTAGTACACATTTCAAATATGTTTAGCTTTGACATCAGTTTTTCTTAACTTTATATAAGCAGTTCAAAGTTTGTCCTTAAGTTTGTGAATTAAAACTTAAACTCCATTTTCATATAACATCATTTTTCAAAGGAATATGGTCAAAATTTTATTTTGATCTGTAAATAGATTCTTTGTGCAGCAGCTATTTTAAGTTGACAACGCAATCAAAATGCACAACAATTTAAAAACTTTGTGGATTGTACTGGACTTGTATTTGTTTTTAGTACATTGTTCACTTTATAAGTTTTTTACTATATAAAGTATCATATAATCACAAACTTTAATTATATCACTTATGCCATACGACATTATTATACAAACTACCCTGTATAACTAAACACCGTATGTAATATTTGCATATAAACTAGCATACACACAAGTTCATGTAACAAAAATGTTACTCATACGCACACGAGCACCAATTTCCATATAAAATTTTCGGATTGGCAAAATTTGTAAACACAAGTCGGCAATTGTGAAATGAAATAACCTGTTGCTTATTGAATTGTTGGTGTCTGTTGCTTAAAGGCACACCTTTAAGAGAATTGTGAAGAATGAAGAACAGTTGTGAAAATGAATGAGAAATTAATTGGAATTATAAACAATTTAATGTTAATGTACGGAAATTTTTAACATATTTTTCAGCGCAATGAACTATAATAATTAAATAAAATAATTACAAAATTGTAAAAAAAAAATTTTTTAAATAATTAAGGAAGAAATTTTTGGTTTAAACTTACTGCAAACATTTGCTGACGTTGTTCGGACAATAGTTTCTCACTGGATCCTTTCAATAATTCCGCCAGTAGCTCTTGTGTTGGTAATATTTTAGCTGCCTGCTGCTGATTTTTGGATTTATTACCCGCTTTTGTTGTGTGGTCCAGGCTGTGATTTTGCTGATGCAAGTGCTGGTGCTGAGATTTGTTGGACTTGTCATTACTCATTGATTGACTGCGTTTATTGTGATGCGTTTTAATTGTTGGCGCTTCAGATGCTGCACGTTTCATTTCGCGCGGATGATGTGCCTGCTGTTGAGTATGCGACTGCTTATTGTCCTTATCACGTATTGAATTATCTAATGTGCTTTGGTAGCGCTTCTCGTGCGGATTAATTTTGTCTATGCTGGCACTATTGCTGCCGTGGCCAATATTTTTGCTGACATTCTCGATTTGCGAGGGTGTCGAGGCGGCACGTGTATGCGCGGGTACAGGCAAAAATGTACTTGTTTTACGTACACGCATTGAATTTGAATGTTGTGGCATATTACGACCACCTGCGTCATCGTGCGCGCCACGCTGGCGACGTGGTTGTGATGTGCTGTATATATGAAGGATAAGCAAAATAGATATTAATGTATATGGCATGTCAGTGGAAGGACAAAATATTCTAAAATCAAGTCTAAAAAATTAAGGTAAACAACAACAATTTACAACTTTGAAAAGGAATAATACGAGTGCTAAATATTCCGAAGTAATTAGGTAGCAACTAGGAGCAGAGATCAATAAGGAGTTTTTCTTAATATTTAAATTAGACATAATAAACATTTATATTAAAACCGACTTTAAACGATTAAAAAACAAAAATATAATTTGATAATTTCATTAAATGACTATATATAGTAACTAAAAGCGTGAAGCAATTGCACGATATATCTGAATCGGCTACAAAAATTTGGTATGACATTACTGCCGTTAGTTTTATCACAACTATTACGTGTTACTCTTTTATATATCTTAATCTTGTTATTAATTTTGTTATTGAGAACTTATTATTAAGGTATATGGTCGTTTCTGTACTTATAAAGGCAAAGAAAAACAGCCCACAGAAAACGAGATTAATGCTCTTTAAGATTATGACAACAGTACTTTAATTTTTTCTGGTGGTGTCATGGACACGGTATTATTATCTTATTTTAACTGACGTAATAATTCATGTAGATCAAGCTGTATACTGCAGAAGAGCAAATGTAAACTACGTAAGAGTATTTTAATTTTTTTCATTGCTCATTCATATTGTAGTTAGTCTCACAAACTCAAGTTCGATTTTTAGAGTTTATAGAGTCGAATAACCCTATAAAAAACCCTATAAAAACCTTATAGAATAGAATAAAAAATAAACAAGGTACCAGCTCCCAACGGAGCGGAGCTCTGTGACTATAGTTGATCTTTTGTGTGGCAACAGACCCTAACCGAACAGAAGGTATTCTGCCTTTCGAATGCAAGCCAGAATGTCAGCCGTTGAGAACCTTCTAATGTCGGAAGGCGAGAGTAGTGACATATAAGAACCTTATAGAGTCGATGAAACATCGTTCATAGTTCATAGTTCATGTCTTGAATAAGTACTTTATATAGAATTATAGAGACGGGACTATAATTTATCAATAAGTTATAATATATTGTATAAATCATAGCGATAGCTAAATGTTTATGTAATTAAATAGATACTCAGTATCTGGTGAAAAAATAAATCTTTTCCAGATCTTATCATACTGAGTATAATAACTTTTTTTTATAAGGTTAAGTTGGAGGTGTTACTTCAAAAACTAATAATCAACCGTTTTAATTATTTATATTCTCAGATGTTTTTGTTTTTTATTTTATTTAAGAGTCGACTTATTCGTGCACTCTCTATTTTTTATATGGTATCAAATAAAAAATTTTTCACAACGTCGAACAATTTTTTATATGGAGCTTTAAGTCACTTCTTCGTGCTAAATAGATCTTTGTATAAGGTTTTAACGAAAGAAATGCTTTGAAAAAAATATATTGCATTATATTTTATGCAGAAATCGGAAATACATAACTCAATATATAATATTTAAATCCACAAAATCCAAAATAAAATTAAAATTTAAACAATAAAAAAGCATTCATAGTATTAGTTCAACTTTCACATATCCATATCAAATAAAATATTGTAATTTCACTCTTAATATTTTTGTATTTTAGAAATAATGTAAGTAATATTATTAGAAAAAAAATATTATTTTTTATGATGAAACGAAATACTAATTAGTTACTCATATTTTTGGAATGTCTTAAGAATAAGACCAGATATTAAAGATATAACAGTTATCAAAAATACAAACAAGAATTAAATTTCGAAACATTGCTATCGAAATTTATATCTTAACAAACATTTATATAAATTATATTTCACACTTACACATCAGTTTCTCGCAACTCCTCCAGTATTTCTTCAAAATGCATTTTATTGGGTTTTTTCATTTCAGCTTCTAGCATTTGTCCATAAGGTCCTCTTAATGGTCGCTTAGAATATCGCTTGTTGAAATCATATTCACTCGATGCCGGGCTTGGGCTTGCATGTTCTCGTGAAGATGTCACAATACGTTCGCACTCATTATCCGATACTGAATCCATCCGTAGATATGGAAAAGTTTTATTATTACGCATTGACTTGCCACTACCACTACAATTGGATGCATCGTCCTTCTCCTCTGAACTTTGACAACTAAAACTAATTAAACGCTGATCTTTGCTCCAAACCGGTGCTCTATTACATTCCGAATCTGGCGTATTCAAATCAAAAGAACACATAGAGCCAGGTGTGCGAGTATCTTCAGCGGTTGGGCTACTTAAAAACATCAGCGCACATTCTTCAGGCGAATCTTGTTTGATTGAATTCAAGTTTGCTATGTTTATGTCCAAAGCCAAACCCTTGTTGTGCTGCGCTGCTTCAGCCCAATCTTCATTTTCAATATACATGCCTTTACGTCGCTTTGACTTATCAATACGTTTACGTTCATCTGCGCTGTAACGCGTTGTAATACCATCGAGTGATGTGCGCTTCTCTTTACCTATATCCATGTCATCATGACTGTATCGTTTCTTTACCTCGGGGTAGTCCAAAGATTGTTGACGCCTCTCAACCACAACAGGACTTTCCATTTCTTTCTTACGCAAAATACTCTTATCATCCGCCTCTTCAGATGAACGACTTACTGATATCCTGGGTACTACATCAGCACGTTGATCAGGTATTGCAGTCGTTTCTGCGACCACACAATCCTCCAATGATATTAGTGGTGTTATAGTTTCAGGCACTAAGCCAAATTCTTCAGGTGCAACTTCTACCCATTCTTGAGGGGGATTTTCTAATCTCCAATCTTGTGCTGCACATTCATAAACTGGTACCGGTATAAGACATGTAGTTGCGGTTTGCAAAAAGTTATCTGGTGGCGATTCTAAAGGCATTTGCTCTTCCATTAAAGTAGCCAAATTTGGAGCAATACATGTAGGTGCTGTGCTTCCTATTGTGATGTTTTCCGACATTATGTTTATACTGCCTTTTGAAAGATCAGTTTGTACAATTTCAGCTGCGTTAATGTGCACTTGATTTGTTGCTGCTGTAGCTAATTCAGATGTTGCTTCGACTAAATTACCTGCTTCAACCGTAACTGGTAATTGAGTTTCATCGATAGTGTAATCATTTTCAGATTGTATTGTGTCTGTGAGGGATTCCATCTTTGCATGTGCTACAATATTACTATTCAGTATAAATTCTCTGCTTAAATCATCAGTAACACTGGGAGTCTGTTCGGTATCGGTATTAAAAATATCTTCCTCAGGTATGCCATCAGGTGATTCAATAACGTCTTCTAAGCACTTACCCTCCTGACTATTACTTAAATTGATACTTAACTCTGTTCTTTTTAAAGGTATATAAATCCAATCAGGTTCTGTTTTAGGTTTCTCACACTTCACCTCTGCAGCATCTTTTTGCTCAGGTACAATCACATTAGCATTGCCAACTATTGAGTTGGTTGGACTTGTCGACTCTATCGCTTTATCACGCCGTAAACGATCTCGCAATATGCTTAAAGCGGACCTTTTAAATTTACCGGATGTTAATTCGATTTGCGAAAACGATGCTGAACGAAATGGTATACCCTTCTGTGCGTATGAACCGATTACCGTACGCGATTCTGGTCTGGACAGTTTCGTATCTATGCTCGTACTGACTGCCAGCTCATGTTTAGCCTCTGCAATGGGTGGCGGTGATTTTGATTTCTCTCTGCCCAACATCAATAATTCGAAGTTCGATAAACTTGTATTCGGTTTGAGTGTATCGTAAAAGCGTGTCGCAGTGGAGGAACGTGGCGAAGTGCTATTACAATTAAGATCAATGGCAGCATTTTTTGTATTTATATTATGCTTCTTTGCATTATTCATGGTTGCTGTGTCAGTGGTTGGCTCATCTTGATCCATCAGTATTATATCATCTCCATGCTTCGACATAAATGACAGTGGCGTGCTATCGATTGCAGCTGTATTTATTGCTGTTGTATGTGTGTCACTTCTCTCAAAGCTATTCGATGCAGATTGTGTGCCACTACGTGGCTTTCGTGGCGGGGGCACTGGCGGTGGTGTAGGAGATGATCTATTGCCGCGCAACAGTTCTGTTAATTCTTTTAATCTCTCTGATTTCTCCGAAGATTTGCGATTTCTTTGTGACCCGCCACTGCCATCTTGCTGCTGTGCTGTCGTACTGGGTGATGACTTGCGCCCAAATCCTAAACGTTGAAAACGATCCAAGGTGTTGCGGCGTTTCTCCATATTACACTAAATATAAAAAAAATATAATTTAAATTAAAAAAATTAAAAAATTATTGAGTTAATATATAACACAAAATATATTGAGTATATATCAGAAATTTCTCTTCAATAAATTTATTTATGTGCTCTTCGTTAAATAAACAATCATTAAAATTACAAAAAAAGGAAATTAAATCAAATACCGAAAATGTATTTCATTCTGAAATTCGCTACAGAATTTCCACACAAAAATACACAACGAAAAAAAATTTATATACACTTGCAATGCAAAATAAAAACAAAATAAAATCGTGAATTATATCGCAATATCTCTTCTATATAATACAGAAACACACATTATAAAACTGGTACCGATTTTGAAAGAAACACTGCGTTTCTGTTTCAAAAACAGAAAAAATTAATTCGAAAAAAATTTCTTTTTAATTTAAACACTGGTCTGCCCGAATGACTTATTTAAATAACAGTGGAACAAATCGCTGAAAATGGTGATATTTTTTTGCTCATATGCAAATATAAGTTTGGAAATATAAAACATTTGAAGTCTCATATTGACATATAAGACTTGTGATTTATTAAATCTAGTGAACTACAATATTTTGAGTACTATGAGATGATATAAATAATTATTAAATAAATAAATAGATACGAAAGAATATAGGTCCAAAGTACAGCGGAACACTACTACAATATTGTCTTTCATAAAGGTCACTCTCTTTTTAGAGTGGAGATCAGAATTTTTCTTGTTAACAAGATTGAAATAGGATAATACTTAAATAGAGACATAAAATTATTTCATTTATCATAAACGAAAAAATCGTCATATATATCGTTTGCAGATCTTATTAATGTTTTCCCGTAGAAAATTATAAAAATGGAGATTATAATGGTTATTACATTAAAAATCGGAACTTCAATATATAACGAGTTACTCCACACATAGTTATTGATGAAGACTTGGATACTGCCTTGTATGAAGCATTATGTGGTATAGACAATAGGTTGACTCCACTATAGAACCCACTATTCTCTGACCAAATTGAATCTTCTTCACGGAAAACACATAAACTAACTTTCACATCCATTTATTCAACAGATGAATCTGACTGCGGAGAGAAGCCTATCACTCTGTCTGCTAATACTGAAAATTTTGTAAGTGAAATACAATAGAGTAGCCAGCTATTATAACGTTATAACGTTATATTGAAACAGTCAATAGATGATAACCGGTGTTAACAATTTGATTCAGTTCCAGAACTACCGGATCATATTATCTTGAACTCTTATAATAAAACCAAGCGAATATTTAAACAGACATAATGCTGCATGAAAAGCTGTACACCAAAGCCTTGTATACAAGCATAGGAAACCATGCCACCATGTTGATTATTGATAGGACAATTCATTCTGATTGATATTTCTGTTCCACAATTTTTAAACATAAAAACTCTACAGAAAAAATGAGCAACTACATTTGATTGGCTCGGGCAAGAAAAAAAATTTATACACTTAAACGAGTAATTGTATAATTATTAGGCACTCGAATTGTAACTAAGATTTTAAATCAATGGGCATATTCAAATTTTCGAAGCAATTACAATCTACCTGAACAATTACAATCTAATTTTATATTGTTTTATAATTCAGTGTTCCATAGAAAGCCATATTACTTAACAATATAATATCTTATGGTTTCTAGTAAATCTTATGGTTTACATTCTTCTCTATTATTCAGATACGTCATCAAGTTGTGACATATCCATTCTCTTTTCTTAATTCCCTCTCGATATGCACATCCGTTTTAACTAAATAGCTTTTAGCCAAAAAACTAACATATAGAATTAAGATATTTGTTCAAAAACTTTGTGATTTCACGTGCAACATTTCCGAACAAATACTAGTGATAAAAGTTCGAATTTGTGTCCGTCAAACTGAAATTATGCAAGTGGGACGTGTGTTGTTGCCTTTTCTTCTTCTATTATCTTCTCCCAATGGAGTATAAATCTCCACCATCCTTTTGTATCGAACTCTATTGAGTGCTTCTTAGCCGACTTCAAGTATAATAATCAACATCACCTAATTTTTCTAAAAGGATTTAGTGGATCCTTTCTCTGTGCATTCAGTATTAGTCATTCTTAGCACTCAATAGCAAGTAACCGTGTCTTATCCATAGATATATTTAGTACTTATTGCTATGCTGGCATTTTACTATAATATAGATTTTTAGCAACTTCGTTCATTTTTAAAGAAATTCAACAATTTGACAAGCATCTACCCAAGCGTTTCATTATAAAAACGTCAATGGCTTTCTGAAAGTTGATAAATAACATAAATAAATAGAAATTGCTGAGCTGCTAACTTCGCAATCATATCGTGTAAAGAACTTTTATGATCACTATATGAGGGACAGGTCGGTAGTCAGGTCACTTCTTAGTAATAAATTATTAGTAATAAATATTATGCGGTTAGGAGTAATGCAAGAAGAACTTTTTGGTTAGTATTCAACAACGTAACACCACACAGTGGCTGCAATGGCTTAAGTAACCTGAACGATCACGTCCACACCATATTGTTAATAGGAAATTGCTTAAAAATGCAATTCTAAAAAATCTGCAAATTATCTAATGTGGACCAACAACATTAAATTGAAGTAATTTTTGTAAATTATTTTCAAACAATAAAAATAATGATTTTAAAAGAAGAAAGAAAATTTCTATTAATTCAAAATAATTTTATATAAAGATATATATTCATAATTATAATAATTTATACTAAATTTTTAAAGCACGTTTTAGTGAAAAGAACTTAATTCTTAATATAAACTATTGTTTTCAATAAAGAAGTATTTCGAACAGTAGTAAACTACAACAATATAATTTTATTATTTATTAATAATGGGCTTCAAATTTGGTAGGGCACGTGTTCAACCATCGGTACTTGAAATATCAATAAATTATTTGCAACTAATTAAATATTAAAAATAATTCCAAAACCACTGATGATGGATATTTGGCAATTCTCGAAGCAGTATGGTCAGCCAAAAATTCAATTAATTAATGAATAATAAAATTTTTTTGTTATAATAATTTCTGTAATTTTACGATAGTTTTTGATAGATTTGCACCACTGTGCTCAAAATTTTTTATATTTAAAACATCAACAACCAAACACGTATGCATCGGTATTTTTAGTATAAATAAAAATATACATGCAAGCGTTATACACTCATTCCCAACGAAACTGTCAGATTGAATCTATATTGAAAACTCATACAGTACACATTTTCCCATCACGAATTTCCACGGGTTTCCTTCAAACACTTTTGTAGATAATTTTTTCTTAATTTTCTGTTTTTATTTTTTTTTAATTTTTTTAAAATTTTTTTTTGTTTTTGAATTTATTGAAATTTTGTATTTTTAAAAGAAAATTTGTGCTTTTTGCGTAAGCACGCAATTGGTTATTCACAAAATAATATTACTTAGCAAATATGTTATATATATGTAAATACATTTATGTATTTATATATGCATACATTATTTATATATACGTTGTCGTATTTTTGTATATACAATAGTATATTATCTTTTTCTGACTTTATATTCTATAAACAATTTTCCACATAAATATATATATATAGATTAATAAATTTTGTAGGGTTTTGCATTAATAATGTGACTAAAAACATTAATAAATATTTTTAAAAAGCTACTTAAATAAATTGTCAGTGACTAAGTTCCCAAAGTATTTAAATGATCTGTGTGTACAATATATATATATATATATATATATATATATATATATATATATATATATATATGCAAAAAAAAAAGTAATATTTTCAAACAAAATTACACATAAAGTGAAATTCTTTATTTTTCTGATTTATTTATATTTTTATTAATAATCTTTCTTTTTATAAAACATTCACTAAATTTTGTTATTAACATGAGTTTTGGGGTAATTACGAATTTCTTTCTTATACTCCATTTTTGGTAATACGATGTAATAATGTGGAGCGTTTAGACTTCTTTTATCTGCTATCTAATTAATATACATCATTTGAAGATTAATAAACTCAATTTAATAAATATGTATATCTAATATTGTAATAACAATAACCATACATAATAATAAAATTATGTTTTTAGGTTGGCGCAAAAGTATTTAACGGTTTTATGTGGTAGTCTAAATTAAATACTTTTTTATTTTCTATTTACTAATCAAAATATACCATTTGATCAAAAAAGAACGAGAAGTTAAAAAAACACAAAATTTTAATTTTTAATAATTTTCTTTATTATCGCCTTCAAAGTACTCTCCTCCTGCGACAATACATGTAGGTATGCCAACGCCTGATCCAATTTTCCATACAAGTTTTATAGGACTCCGAAGGTATGGTCTTTAGTTCACGCAGCGAATTCTCTTTTTTGGCCTCTGTGGTCTCAAAACGCGGTCCTCGTCCTCGTCCTCGGCAGTTTAATTGGGGGAAGAGGAAAAAGTCACACGGGGCCTTATCTGGAGAGTACGGTGCTTGGTTGATGATATTGGTGGAGTTTTTGGCACAAACTGCGACACAACCAACGCTGTGTGAGCCGGTGCGTTGTCGTGGTGTAAAATCCATGAGTTTTCCTTCCATAAATCTTGCTTTTTTTTGCGAATGGCCTTACGCAAACAACGCATAGCGACAAAATAATACTCCTTATTAACCGTTTAGCCGTTTGACCATCCAGAAGAAATTCATAGTGCACAACACCACGAATATCGAAGAAAACAGTCAGCATATCCTTGATTTTAGACCGACTTTAGCGTTCTCTTTTCGGTTTCAACTCACCTTCGAAGCACCATTCGGTCGATTGTTGTTTGGTGGGTGGTGGGCATGTCAAATTCATAGACCCATGTCTCATCACCAGTTATGATGCGTTCGATGAATCTGGGGTCACTATCTGTGTTGAAAATCATCTCTTTGGCCATATCACAACGACGCTTTTTTTAAATTCAGCTAAAAATCGCCAGACGAAAATTTTTCGACTTTTTGTATAGATGCCAAACAGAAACTAATCGTACTATATGCGTTAAACTTTGACAGAATGTGTGTAATTGTGTTGCCAGCGTGAAAATAAAAAAAATTACCGATTGGAAAAGCGCGGGAATTCAAAAAAAGAACGAATAAGTTCTGTTTTGATCACAAGGTATTATCTTTATTACATTGTTTATTGTGGTTATATTTCACTAATATTTACCCACAAATTATATTTTTTTATTACGAAATTGTAAAATTCTAACTTTGAAAGACTGACGCTAAAGCTCTATGAGTAATTTGACAGCAGCAAAAAAGTTTTGAAGAGTGTGAAAATAACAATGATATCATATCATATAATATGATAAATGGAACTTATATCAAATGTTCTCAAACATTTTTGTTGAAATTTGACCTCATTATTAAAAGATGTGGTGCTACTATGGGTTCAGTAGGCAATTGGGATGTAGAGCCCTCTCTCGACAAACGAAACTTACGCTCTATAGGTCGCTCATCCTCCCTCTGCTTCTGTATGGCGCAGAAGCATGGACGTTATCACAGAATGATGAAGCAGCACTGGGAGTGTTCGAGAGAAAAGTTCTTCGTAAGATTTTTGGTCCTCTACGAATTGGCGACGACTACCACGAGCTGTACGAGCTATATCACGACATTGATGTAATTCAGCGCATTGACATCCAGCGGCTTCGCTGGCTTGGTCATGAGAATGGATGAAGACGCTCCGGGGAAAAAGGTGTTTGAAGCAGTAGTCGGCGGAAGAAGACGTAGAGGTAGACCGTGTCTCCGGTGGAGTGATCAAGTTGAGGGAGCACTAACTGGACTTGATATACGAGACAGGAGAAGGCGCGCACGCAGTAGAGGCGCCTGGGGAGACATGCTGCGTCAGGCCGAAACTCGGTAACGGGTTGTTATGGCCACATAAGTAAGTATTAAAAGATGTCCATCTTGTGTCTTAATTAATTAATTAAGGCCTATTTTCTTTCATTTTTTCTTAACAATTCACATTAATTATTAGCTATGCTCAGAAAAATGTGCTCAACCACGTACTAGTTGAATTTACCTGATTATATTGTTAAAGACGATACCTGGTTATGTTTTTAGCTCATGTAAAGACAATATGAAAACCAACATGTTGTATGATTGAACCAACATGATGCGTAGAGAATATTTAGAATTGAGCTTTAATTAAAATCTGTTTAAATCAACTAAATCATTTGAGGGTAGAGATCATTCATTTGCTTATCCATTAGCAGTACTTAATGAATAGTTTCATTGTAAAGCCACCAAACAAATGACATTAGGATATGCGCTATACTTGATTGACAATCCATTTATTCTGGGGTTGTGTCATAAGAAACATAACGTCTTTTCTTTTAATTAATTATCAGTCATTTTCCTTAATTTCTTTCTTCAATGATATAATTTTTTTATAGAGAGATTATAATCGTTCAGACTAACCGTTAGACGCTCCTAACGGATAAGAGCATCCCTACAAAACATATGATAAATTTTAATTAACTATATATGCTTCACATATAACTTAGTTTTGTTCACTATTAATTCACAATATTCAGCTTTTATTGCCATTTTTGTGAAAATGATTTCAAATCCCTCAGTTTCTTACTAATTCCATCACTATTCATACATCTTTTTCATCTCCTTCCTTAATTTCTTTCGTTTTTTGAATGATAATCTGATCAAATCAAGAGTCATTATTGCTCATATAAATTCTTTGATCGAGAGTGACCAATCGTGTATTGGTGGGGTGATTGTAACAAAGTATCTACTATATGAACTACTAGCAACTTTTTAGATTCTTGTGTCACAGTCTTCTCTTTATCCTTGTTAAACTATCCTTGCAAAAATGTTGTATTAACATTTAACATATAACATCAGTGAAACTTTCGTCAATTATCAGGAAATTCGTTATCTAACAAAAAAAAATGCTAAATACAGCTGATCATTTCAAACCCTACAGAATAGGTACTATTAAAGTATTGTCCCTTCGCCCATACATACTTTTATGACCTGTAATCAGATTAAGTAACCATATTCTGAATATAACAGTAACTAAAGTTATATATAAAGTTTTTTATAATATATTATATATATTATATACATATATTCATAAAGTTTTTGATGCACAAGTTTGAACTAAGACATTTTTATAATGTTTTGGCGTAATGAATTCCACAAATCATAATAAACAAAAATACATCTAGCGGTTTTCGAGGTATTTACTATTTTGAGAAATAGATGTATTTCTGCTTGAAATATTATATACGTATTATACATATCAACAGAAAGGAAATAGAAGTATCTAAATTTTTCTTTATATATTGTAAAGTTAGAGCTCACAGTTCTGGCTATATTGTATTTCAATAAATAAACTATATGCCAATTTAACACATCAATTTACGGTCAGATATAACCAACCTCTGGACTTTTAGGAAGTTTTCTGGAGGAACCACCTCAGTTGGACGACCAGAACGTTTACCATCATCGGTGTCTGCACGACCACGTTTAAATTCAGCAACCCATTAACAAATGGTTCTTTTCGATGGAGCAGAGTCCGGATAACACTTTTGAAGCCTATGTTGAGCTTGTACAGTATTTTTTTTCATCAAGAAGCAATGATAAATTAACACACGAAATTGTTTTGAATCCATTATTTTGAAAATAACAAAAGTAGCTTCACTTAAACGGCTGTCACTTTTTTTCTGACTAATCGAAGGTTGGTACTTCATAAACATCATATGGATTTGACAATGCCAGTGCCATCTGTGTATCAATCACACGACTTATTGAGTGATGTGTTGTTGCTTTTTCAATTATTATTTTTTATTAATCTTTTGGATTGTAACTTATGACACATTAAATGTTATTTCAGCTAACAGAATATGGAAAGAAAAATTTTTAAACCATATTTCAAATAAACATCCATTGCAAAATAAAATTTTTACTGCATTTTGTTCCTTAAAGCAAAATTTATGCTTAAAAAAATTATTAAATCTGTTATATTACATAGCTCTGAAAGCAATAGGTTAACAAAAGCAGAAAATTAATATAAATATATAATGCGTTGATCAAAAGTTCTATTTAACATATGTCGCTGAAAGAATAGATAAATTTGGAGGTTCAGCCTGAAGCTCGATAATGGCCCGAAATAGTATCACTAATACTATCGCTACAAATTCATACCCAGACTACAAATGATGTACAAGCAACGCCAAAACACACGACGTTCCCATTGTTGTAGAAAAGAACCAACATTACAATTCTATAAACTTGGCTAAGTCCCTAATTTTGCAGGATCATTGCTGGGCCAGGTCGGTAAGAAAAGAAGCCCCGAATATTTTAGCTCATCTTCCAGCCAAAAATAAACACTGACACTTGAGATCGAGTACATTTTTGTTCTTTCCGCAAAATCACAACAAAAGTCATTACAGCGAAGACCGAGTTACATAGTATACCTTTCTACGAATATTACGCAATGAACACCGATAACTTATTGCTGAGCAAGTTACGCTCAAGTTAAAGCAGTGGACTGTTGCATTTTTTGTCCAGTTTATTCCAGGTCAATCTAGAGATCTAACGGCAGGATTCGTTTCTCAATTTTGCTTGGTTATATTTAGAAATATTTGTTAAATTGTTAGTTGAGCTATTGCAAGTTGGACACTAATGTCTGAGAAATGAATGTCAGGGACCAGAGTATCTGCCTCCTCAAGTACATCCTGCCTACAGTTATGCGAGATATTCCTGTATTTAAGAACCCATATTAGTTGAACATGCCTAGATAACTAATTAAGAGAAGTCCGGTATTGTTAAATTACTTGTAGTGCCTGTCAGAGATTTAATGCAAAATTGACTGTCCAAAAAGTTTACGATTTTTGTATTAGGAATCTAGGATCCTTCTTACTGCATATGGAATTGCCATTACTTCTGCTTGAAAGACAAGTAGTTTGACAGTCGAAGCGAAAAACTAACACCCAGTTTTAGAGAAAATATACCACAGTCGATTCGTTGATCAGTTTTGAAGCCGTATTTGTAGATGTCTACCATTTTTAAAGAAACCACTTCGTCTAAAGCCCAGTCTTTCCAACTATGTATAACAAAGTCAAACCCCCAATCAAGGTCTGGGTTAGAGCAAATATAATCAATTGAAACAGCGATAGAGACTGGCACATCCTGATTTAGTATGAATGCGTGCGCAATGCCAATTCTGGACAAGCGGAAAAGAGCGTTGAGCCTAGTAGTTGCCACTAATTTAGTTTGCTGTTTAAAAAAATCATTTTCCTAAAACTTACATAGATATGAAAACAAAAGTTTGTCTAAATGTGTTTTAATTAGTTTATCACAATATTTTTTTGGTTTCTGAAGACTATGCAATAATTCTGAATAATTGGTAGATAAAGAAAGTTAGGAACTTACTATCTTTCTTAAATGCAATCACAAAAAGATAACATATAATAATTTAATCAGTCACCTGGATCACAAGCTAAATTCTTTTTTCTAATAAATGTGGGATTCTAAACACAAATTCAATACTTGATATACGACAATCAGTACAACTAATATATGTCTATAAAGAACATTAAACAATTACATATTTTATAACAACTAAAAGGAGGAATGGGTAATGGGTAATGCCAAATGATCTATCCCCCTTCCTGGATGCTGTCCTCTTCAGAGGATCCAGCATCCTCTGGTAACGACCGCTTCGTCCTCGGACCACATTTTTTTTAGATCCTTAAGGCATTTGTATCTCATTTATGCGACATTAAAAATCTGTTATCATACATTTTCTTCAGTAAATGTAAACATACAGCGATTTTTATGCAAAAACTCAAAAAGTGACTAATAAGATTGCAAAACTTGTTGAAAATACTTATTTCGGAAAAAAATTCATGAACCTAATAAACTCTGTGGTGCTTAATTGACTTCAAATTTTTTTCAGTATTTAGCTATTCTTTTTTTTTATATATTTTTTTAATTATTCTCTCACCATATTGTGGATTTTCATTAAAAGTTAAGTAAATCAAAATTGTAGAAATGTATATAAAATTATTCAAAATATCAGTCTTCTCTCAAGTAGGATTTTCGTTGTAGGTAAATATTTATTTATTTAAATAATTAAATATGTGTTATGGTTTCTTATCATTTAATATAAATATTTTAAACTGAATTAATCGCATATTTCTCACTTGTAAACTGTCTATAATATTAAACAATCTTTAAATTTATATATTTGTTTTTAATTTATTAATTTATACCAAAAAATTATTTATTGCAAGGCATCGATTTTGTTTAAGTAGGAAAACTACTTGAAAGTAATTTTTTCCTTGCAAATATCTTTTTAATGTTCAGTTTGAATGGCTGCAATGTGCGAAAATAACATCTGTTATTTTACAATTTCAATAATTGAATTGATATTTTGTTTTGATAATTCGGCTTTTAATTTTACCAATTCACACAGTTTTTTACTTCTGTGAAAATGTTTATAAAAACAAATCAAAACATTTTGGAATAAATTTAATGACTTTCTTCCTTTGCACGACTAAGTAAATAATCAGATCAAAATCTTCCAATATACGTAGGTATATATTTCGTTTTATTATTATATTATATATTTTACCGGATGTATCAATATTTAAAATGTAAATAAATGCTACGTAAACATTTAAATAACTTTTCTGGTATGTTGGTTTTACGGTGCCAATGTTCCATCCATATGGCGGACGTATTAAAACTTTCCATTCAAAATTTTCCAAATTTCTTTAACGTCATTGCAGATGAATGGAATTTAACAGTATAAGTATTTCATTAAAAAAACAGTCCTGTATATGTCAAAGAGCACAATTTCATAATGAAACTTTGTTGTGAGCAATAAATAATCATTAAATTCCATAAAAGAAACAAAACAAATTAATATTTATTTTTAATATATATACAACACCTTATGGCAGTGGTTCCCAATCGGTGATCCGCAAGATGGTAGACAAACTACAAGTTATGTGTCAAATTGTAGTTTGTCAACTGAGACCTTACTTATTAGAAAATGAGCAGAAAAAATTTCTAAATAATTATATACCTTGTTTATAGCCTATAAAATGTACCTATGCACTTATACAATTCATTAATACATTAAACAAAAGATGCATAAATCATACTAAAATAATCATGCAGTTTATTATCTTAAACTTTGACATCTCAACTAAAAATGAAAATATTATAGTGGTCCTTTGTCAAAAAAAAGATAGGAACCCCTGCCTTATAGTAATAATTATTTCTGGAATATAAGTTCTGCACCTTTGCACTGCAGTAGAACTGGTACTTTGTGTATGCCAATATATGTTTTCTCTATAGCAATTAAGTGAAAAGGCAAAATCATTTGTAAGTTTAAAACAAGCATTCAAGTCCATTAAATCCAGTATATGATAATGGCTCCACTAACCACAGCTTACTATACAGCTTACATTTTACTATATTTCATGTCAATACGAGTGCTTCCTGCTGTAGGTGTGAGTACTAATATACGCAGATACTTACAATCTCTGTCAGATTTATAATCACTTTACACAAAATCTTTTCAAAAGTAAATGAACTTACAAAGTACGCAGATCTACTGAGGAAAGAACACTTTCTAATAAATGAGAGAATTCAAGTAATTCAAGTTCTCTTGTATAGCAGCTCCATATCTGCTATTAACGAAGTCATAATCACAATAAATAAAACGTACTGTACGTATCTCGCGTAGTCGTACATGGAAAACTCATCCAAAAAATTTTTACAAGAAAGATATAAAGAAAGCATTGACCATATCGCATAATCGAAGAGACAACTACACACCGTATGTTATTTAAACTATTATGGTATTCCTATAGGAGCACTTCTAAGTTAACCATGGAAATTAAAAACTATTTATAAACCTTAAAATATCCTTTATTGTCTCAGACTGACATTCGCAAGTCAAGAACAGATAAGGTAGATTAGATTATGATATACGTTATAATCAAATGCACTTGTTTTATACAAGAACACAAAAATCTTTTGCTTAAATCGATATAAAAAATCCTTTGATCTTGCATTCTCGCCTTGTCCCACCATAGTACAAGCCAAAAACTAGTCCAGCAAAAATTTAACTAAATACCAATGCACAATATCATTAATATGGTTTTCGGGGTACTGTGAAAAACAAGAATAAATAAAGTATAAATCAATAACAATAAATCAAGTATGAAAGATATATTGAGCAAAGCGAAAATGGAAGTAGCGAAACTCGTAGTAGCACTAATAAGCCATTGTTCATTGGGCACCACTTATGCCGAAAAATTGTATATATCATTCAACCAGATATGCAGAGAGGAAAAGGAAAAAGAAAGAACTGTTCAATTTCTTTGCAAATGTCATTCTCCAAAAATGAAAAAATCCACAGTTCGAAATAATTGAACTTCTCCTGAGATGAATGTTTTATAATGCTTCGCCCCCTCTTAAACTACAGATCTACAGAGCTTTAGAGCCTATAGAAATTGATCATAAATAATTGGAGAATAAATGCTTTGAACAATAGCTGAGCCTTTATTTTCAAACTATTTATCCATACAAACGAAGATATATGGTACATACCCTCTCATGTGAAGAAAAAAAAAATAGGTACAACCTAGCGAGGACTCTCATATTAAAACTCATTCCAAGAAACAAGTGTGAATTTTTTTTTTGACTAAAATATTTTAGTTCCAATAACTCCTCATGCTCAAAATATTTTTATATATTAAATATAAATTATTTTCGATTCTAAAATTGGGTATAATTAAACATTTTAAATCACATTTAATAAAATTGTGTAATAAGATTTACTCACCTCCTTGTCGTTATAGTTACGCACATTAGCACTGCTTGCTGAAGTGGTATGAGATGGTATGTATCCAAAGGATTGTATGGCTGGTACACGTTTCAAAATCAATGGTCCACGTAAAAAATTATTACCAAGAGATTGCACTGATGGTACTGATGAAGCTGAGGAACGACAATCGTTATCAATGTGGAAAATTGTCGTTTGATCACTGCAATTCGATTGCGTATCGTCTAAGTATTTTTGATAGGATGATTGTGTTTCAATAGTTTCACTACTAAGCCAATGTAAAGGACATTGAATATCTGCACTGACACTGGGAAGTGAGTGTGAGTTTTTTTGATTAATCAAGGTCAATGACTGAGTCGGTGATGTGAGTGATTTTGGTGACGTTGGTGAAATTGGTGATGTTGGTGAATTTAATTGCTTGCAAGCACACTTACAAGGCAAACTACCAACTGATGAACTAGGATAATTCGATTTTAACGAAAAATCACTATAGCAACGTATTTGATCGGTTTCATCAGCTTGATTTATTAATTTATTTTTCAGGACGAAATTCTCATTATCACTAAAGGATTTAAAAAGTTGTTGTTCCGTTTGTTGATTTGTAATAAAACTTAAATCGAGATCACTTTGGTGAATTTTGATATTTTCACCACTTGTCACATTAGCATTAGATAGAGTTTTTGTAGGTGATGTTGGAAGTGATGAAACAAGCGGTTTCGTTGAGATCGTATATTCCGTGGTATCAACATTGTCATTAGATATATTCTCGTTATTTGAATTATTTTCAATATTTACTGAAAGTGGTGAATTGTTCCCTAATTTTTTTAATTCTAAATTTTCGTTAAAAAAATTCAACTTTCGACACAAACTAGGATTGAGTTTATTCACCGCACTGCTGTTAAGTACCTTTATTTTTGTGGGGGGTAAGCTAATGGGTTCAGTTTTTACAGTCGCGGATTGTTTACGATTTAAACGCGTTTCACTTAACGACGTAGACAAATGCGATATATGCGCGGCTTTAAGTCGACCGTGATTATCATAGCGTAGGGTATGTTTAGGTAATGGTGAATTTGTTAAATTATTTACATACTGCAATTGTTGTTCACTCGCGTAGGTTCGCACATTTTGTAATTCTCGCTCACTTTGTTTCTGCTGTTGCGATTGCAGTTGTTGTTGTTGTTGCTGTTGCTGTTGTTTTTCTTCTGGCAATTTATAGTCGTTAACACTCGTGTGACGCACTTTTATTTTACAATTATAATTCTTGTTAGTTTCCCGGATTTTCTTTATTTTATTATTATTTTTATTGGCAATACTTCTCGAATGTGCTGTTGCGGTACTATTTTCGTGCTGCTTATTAATGCTGTTGTTGTTGTTATTTTTAGTAACAACATCAACGTCACCAGCAAATTGCTGCTGCTCGTGCTGTTGTTGTTGCTGTTGATATAAATGTTGTATTTGTGTTTTGTTGGCACACTTTTCATTGGCAGTCCCAGCACTGTCGGCGACTGTCGAACAGCTGCTCTCACTTAAACTACGTGCAACAACGTATTTTGCAGTTACGTTGCTATTATTTCTGTTGCAGATATCGATATTTTGTTGATTCTTTTGCGAAAATGTTGCTGCCGATGTCGACGTTGGTATTGGTATATGTGTTTTTGTTGTTGTCGCTGTTGCGTTGGCTGGTGCTTGTGCTGTTGCTGTCGTGTGCTTACTATTACCAAAACAACTCAACAACTCACAATCAACAGGCGTAACTGAGCGCTCATGGGTGCTTGTAACTAAGTGGTCGTAATACGGACTTGTATTTTCGAAGTTGTTGACTTCGAATTCGGGGTTTATGTTAGGCGATTTTTCGTTACGTATATTATGTTTTTCGAACTTTTCTAATTTTCGTTTGAATTCGTATGGATCATAATTAGCATACGCAGTTGCCGACTCATTCGTTGCCTGCGAAGGCGTATGATCGTGTTTAGGTTTCGGCGGTACCGGCGGTGGTGGTAAACGCCAACGTAGATTTTTATTTACAATATCACCGTCGTCATACTGCCTACCATGTATACCGTAACCACAATTATTGGCACTACCGTAATTTCTTGGCAACGACGTTGACAACAAACATTCACCGGATGTGAACGAATTAACCGATTCGTAATTAAATGTTCGCACTTCCGACGGCTGCAATGCTAACGAATTCTTTTCTTCGTATTTATATTTCGCATGCGGTATTGGTAGCGGGGCAGTAGGTGGCCCAGTATGATGTATTATTGTGGCACTATAAGAAGGTATCTTAGTGTGTGGCGTACCGACCGAAACATTGACAGGGAATTTGTCACTTGTATAACAACAAACAGTGGGCGAAGAATTGCCACACGAATTCGCGCAGTCAGCGTTTTTTATTCGTTCTAAGGTACACAGAGGCAACGGTGTTGATGTACATGTTGGCGTTAGATGGGACGCCACATTTGTGGAACTATCTTTTATGTTATTATACACAATATTTGTTGTTGGTATAGTTGCTATTGGTGTAGTGGATGTATTTTCTAAAAATGTATTTACGTGACGTGAACTTAAATTTTCATCTTCATCAGACACGAAACCGTACGACGAAAAATTCGATACTGAATCTGTATATGCTCGATAAGATTGCTCGGAGCAATCCTCTAAATTTAAATTTTCATCAGCAATATTTTTGAGCATATTTTGTTGGTGAGTATTCTTGCTCTTCGGACTGCCACGTTCGCAGCACCACTGCTCGCAAAAATTGAGCGAGCTTTTCAGGCCACTTGCATGTGGCAAACTTAGTTTTGTTTGTGATGTTGCTTGTGTTGCATTTGTTGCTAATAGATTTGTGTTGCTGATATTGTTGTTATTGTTATTATGTGCGAAAATGATTTCACTATCAGTTGCAATTGCAATACCTGTGTCTGTTGCTACTAAATCGGTATTCAACTCAATTGCATTGAGCGCTTCATCACTGTTCTTATAATTTGCACCAAGACACTCCGCAGCAATTGTTGCTTGATCAGCAATCAGATGTTGTGCTTGCAACATATGTTCTGGGTGTTTTACATTCTCATTTCTGCAAACGCTAGCATAGGTTTGGAAAGTTGTTGTGGTTGTTGTTGTTGACATTTGTTGTTGCTGTTGTTGGTGATATTTTGGAGTGGAATACTCTTGTAAGCTCTGTTTGTTACGATTGTCACTTTCCAGTGATAGTTTTTTGTATGCCAAATGTTGTGGTCGTCGCAGATGACTTAAATTAGGTGTCGCTGGCAAGGATGTCGATATTTTGTGTACTTGTGCTCTAATACTGCCTGTTGGTTTTTCATTTCTACCACCTGAGACTACTGTATATTGATCACTACAACGATTTCTTTGACTTCGTGGAGTTGGCAATAATGATATTGACGATTTTTTAGCATTTGTTGAGTGTAAAGTGCTTTTTTCTGTTACTACTGTTTCTGCTGTTGGTATTAACGTTGCTGTTGCAACATCGTCCGTTTTATTCTTAGCTGAAATCAATACATAAAAGCAACATTAGCAACATAAGTATCATTTTTGTTATTGTTATCGTAAAATCTTTTACTCATCATCATTACCATAAAATAAAAGTTATTAAATAAGAAAAACAAAAAATAAATGAAAATAAATAAAACAAAAACATTTCGTAAAATTATTTATAAATGTTGTATTTAGCTAGCAATTAAATTTAATATACAAAAAACATAAACACCAGCAAAATAAAAAAATTGTCAAATCGTTTTTCATGAAAATGTGTGCCAACTTAAAAATATTAAAAGAAAAATTAATGAAAAGAATAACAAATCAAAATAAAGAAAACAATAAAAAATATTTATATACAATATATATAAAATTATCAAAATAAATATTTTTTACATTTTCGTAATACTCTGCGCCTATTTTCGTAACCTTCTCCTACATAGCATGAAAAATATATATACAAAAGCAATAATCCGAACAAAATTATTTATTTTTACGACAGTTAAAACATATGGTTAATATTCTTTTATTTATTTACTGAAACCATAAATTATCTTTTAAGCAAAATTTCAAACAAATTAAATAAATCGCCAGGTAAGTTGAGTCATATTATTACGTAGAAATAATTATATTAGGGTGTTTCTTTAGCTGCATGAGAACTTAAGATTACCATATAATACAAAACAGAACTATTATTCGAATGAAACTTTTTTTATTATAATCTGGTAAATAATTTCATGGCACTTATTTTTTGAATATGATTTCCATCATATATCCGTGCGGCTACGAGTTACATGGACCATTCGATCAGTACAATTTTTGACTAATTTTTGCAATAGATCAGGCGTCAATCGTCAATGGTGACCTGAACATTGGCTTTACACCCTTCAAGAGTTGCTGGTTTATCGGCATAAACCAAAGCCTCATAGAAAGTAATCGACAGGCACTAAATCGCACGAATGAATGGGTCAGTTAATAGAAGTACTTTTGGAAACAAAGTTGTTACCAAATTGATTTCGCAATAAATCGATGGTAAACTGATCTGTATGGCAAATTGTCAAGATCGTCTTGTTGGAACCAAATGTCATCGATGTTTAACTGATTAATTTGGGATTTAATAATAAATTTAGATTATTTTTACAGCTTATTCAACGTACTGCATAAAAGTTAGTGGAGAAACACCCAATTTATAAAAGAAAAACTGGCTTGATGATCTTTTTTCATCAAGGCAATATATCTGCCACATAACCCAAAAACTATTCCTAAATTTACTCAATAAAAAAACAATTATAAGCTTAATCTACAAATCCTTTTCTGTAAATCTTGTTATATAAATACCTTGTTATTATTTTAATTTTACAATTAGGAAAGCACAACACAGGAATAACTAAAAATTTTTTTAAACTGGTGGCAACATTGCTTCCACGTTTCGTCTAATAATACCCAAATTTATTATTAACGAGAATATGAGTATTTGCATGTTTTTTGAAAAAGTTTTTTGATCATAAAATAGTGAGATTGTAATAGTGCTAACATATATTTGTATGGACAACTACGACCGGCTATTGTTAAGTCCACTAACCTCTACAATGTGTTCATTCCATAAACTATAGTATGTGATAATGTAACTGGCACCACTGCAAAACGGTATGGCGATAGTTTGAAAATTTTCTGCCTCATCTGAAGTGGTTTGGATTAAGCAGGTTAAGCAGTAAAATAATACAAATTCAGCAACATTTAAAAACGAGCTTTTCTTTTTTCGAAAAAATAACTTAAGTCTTTTGAATACTTTTAAATTCAAACTTTTAAATATAGTCTTCACAATTAAAAAAAATTTTTTAATTTTTGTTTTTGGCAAACCGTAAAAAATGATACAGTTTATGTAAGTGTCTCACGAAAATTTAGATATTAGAATAGCCACATATGTGCCACACTATATTTTGTGATGATTTGATTAGCAGTGATAGTCAATGGTCATGCTCCAGTAGTGTTATTTAATCTAACTATACTGTACTATACTGTACTTCACTTTTGTTTACATAAAACTAATATGGGTAGCAATAACTTACTATTGCCAAAAGAAAAACATTTTCATGCACAATTAATATAAGTATCTATAACTTAATTTTAGATAATTATTAGGCAAATCTATATAACTTTTATAATTTACTTTGAAATTGTTAGATTACATATTAGTTGAATTTTATAGATATACTACGAGGATGGTTTGATAAGTCAGTGACTTTTTGAATTTCTCGCGCAGTTACTCCAAATGCAACAGTGCTGCCGTCAGCTGTAATCTACCAGTGGGCAACTTTTTAATTTTGAGCAAGCTATTATTATTTCAACATATGATACGTATATTGATTCGTATTTGTCATTTGCGTATTACCTATCCATATATTCCTTGATTTACTAAATATAACCTTTATGCATCTTAGTAAAAAGGACTTTCAAATCTGAATATTTAAAAGTGTATTAAAGTATTGAAATTTAATTCAAGTGCACTGAAAATTTAAATAACACTAATTTACAGTTTGTTAATATATTTAAATACCTGAAGCGTTTGAACTCTCCAAAATAATTTGTCGTCTCTTTAATTTCCAACATGAATCCAAGTCAGTGGCTTCATTCAAACAACAGCAAAAATTTCGTTTGGTTGTTGTTCCAGAGGTATTCTCGTTACCGTTTATGAAATTAATATCACTGACATCTACTGGTACTGCTCTACGTTGCTGTTCTGGATCTAATGAGAAGCAACAAACTTCTGCGGAATTATTGTTACTGAAACGAGTAAAACATATATAAAAATAATAAAATCATGTTTATTTAATTGAATTATATTAAATTTAATCGTTAAACTTTTTTTAACACTGTAAATAGATTAATGCCATTCTATCTATGTAGGTAATATAGGGCTATACTTCTGTACTACTTTCAATAAAAAATAAAAGCTTTTTCAACGCTAAAGCCTAAAATTATGCAACTTTTTTTGTTAGAAGCTATACGAAGCAAGCAGTAGGCTGTGCTGCAGTACTTCTTCATCAGCGCTCATCATAAAGAAATCATAAAAACAGGGAAACATGCAGTTAAGTAAAATATTAGAATATTTATTTAGAAAAAACATGCATTTTAATTGTTTTAAAAGGATTATAAAATATCTCTTCACCTGTGCCAATTACTTGGTCCTTTGTTTGCTAAGCCTTCGTATGAAAACATTGTAATCTTATTTGTATTGGAAGAATTCGAAGAATTGTCAGTTTCAAAACAAGCTTCTGGCATTTTATACACATTTAATGAAAATATCTTCTAAAATTTGTTATGTATAATCACACTGAAATATAAAATAATCAAATTTGAATCATTTTCTTTATACGCTCTAGAAATAACATATACAATTCTCAAAATAGTTTAAAAATAAAATAAAATTTGTTAAACAGAGTAAAAATGAATTATTTGTTTAATATTGTTCTAATTACTTCTCTATTAATAAATAAGTATTTTCTGAATAAAATAAATTCATTTATTTTTTTTTTATTATAAACAAACAATTAGCCGCATCGAAGTATCTTAGCCAAAATTTCTGCTTTCAGTGAATTTTCTCACTTTTGTAGCCAAGTCCGCGGCTAACACTGCGCCTTGCACAAACGTGAAATATTTAACCTATATACTCGCATAAATATATATACCATGTACATTTCAGAAAAAGTATTTATAACATTCATTAAGCGCAACATATTTAAATTTTGTAATTTATTTAAAAATAAAAAAGTACATTTTTGTGTTAAAACTAAATGAAGACTATTTTTTAAGATAATATTTAGCACACACTTCAGTGCATTTTTAAGCAACACGCACTTTATTGCGTACTAAAGAAAACTTTTTTTTGTTTATAAGTGCAAAATTTATTTTATTATAATTTATTTATAATTTTATTTTATTTATTTAACATTAAAACTTTATCACGTGCACTTGTCTGCTAAAATTTTTTTGGCAAATTAATTTTTTTTTTTAAAAAAACTTAAGTGTTCTTTAAAGTTAATTAAAGTAAATTGCAGTGAAAATGCAAAGAATGTAGTCGGAAGAGGAAATAACACTTGGCGTCATAATTATGCATAAAAAAATAAGCTATATAAATTATTTAATAATTATTGCTCATGCGATATTCACTAAAATTGCCAAAAAAAAAAAAGAAAATAAAATTTAAAAAAGTTCGGCTGGTAGCCATAACATAAAACATAAATTATACTAAACTGTTTTTTAATCCATTAAAAGTAATTTCATGATCTATGAAATCGAATTACTGCACAATAGAGTGGAAATGAACAGTGTACTTGGGTAACTCGAACACTTTGGCGTACTAGTATATATAATTCGATTTAACGTTGAAGTAGTTATAGATAGAACGTAGAAAATACAAACAAAGCAAAACAGCTAAGTTCAATCCGATCGCTAACTATTATATATAAGGAGAAACCTTTGTTAACACCGAAAATCAGAACTTAAAATGATTCTTTCTTCTCTTTCTGCTTGTACTTTAACACAAATAGTCAAATGTATTGTTTTTCTAAGGCAGAATTGGAACATACAGTTGTTCTTACGGCACAATTAATTCAACTTTACGAAATATAAAGACATTTATAAATTACTTAAAATAGTACCTCTCAATAAAAATTATGTAATATTAAAAAACAATACGAATTAAATTACATTTATGCACATATTTATAAATAGTATATAATGAATTAATTTTTTTAAGACTTAAATGTAGGAAGTACAGAACAGTATTATCGTAGTAAAATAATTTATAGTTATATATGAGTATAGTGAAATATATATAGTAACGAGCATAATTATTGGCACGGTAAGTATGTTGAACTATAACACTGCTTTTAATTCTTTGCTACAGCGATTATTAATTAACAAAAAATTTATTTTATTTCATTATATTATCTCTAACATTTAATTTCTTGAAATTAAATAACCAATAAAACTGCAAAATAAAAACAAATTTAAAAAGTATTTAGTGGAATGTTGTTTAATAACACCTTCTGATTGCGTTGACTTAGATGAAACCAAAAAAGCCACGGTATATACTTCAACTCTTTATTTTTCATAAACGGTTATCAATTTTACGATTCAGAAACTAATGTCCTTTATAGAATACTTCACAGTACTAAATCCTCTTGAGGTAATTTTCGATGTATCATAAGTATATAGCTGGCCACAGTTCACTCACAACTTAACGGATATTTGTATTGAAAGCGTGAATAACTGAAAAATTGTCCATATAAACCCGATCCTTTGCGTACCAAGATCCCGTGGTAACAAATCGCATAATTTCGGTGACAAGTTCATATCTCTCAAACATGAAACTTCACTTCGGCAAATTTCTCAACCAACAGGGATAAAAGAAAACCATATGGTTTTGACAGCATATTTAACTTATATCAAGCCTTTGTCATATTTACATAAGGTATATGCCCAACACATTTACATAGACTTACTGGATTTAATGTTTTTTAACAGTTACTTCTAGATTTTTAAAATCGAAAATTAGGTTTTACCACTCAAAAATATTCGTTGCCGAAAATAATCATCCGATTACTGTTGTTCAAACAACCAATCAACGTACATTCCACACATTGGATATTCAGCCAAGTTTAGTTTTTATATTAACTGAATTTTATAAGGATATGGGTTCATATTCTAATGCAAAATACAGAATAATGTACCGTAAGATAGGCCAAAATACTGTATGCTACATGTAATGAATAAAATGGGATCTTCTTTAACAGTTTCACTGACAGCAGCAATATTTTCAGCAAAGCATACATTCCATTGATATCTAGGTCTTAATATATTTGTTATAAATCCAGTTTTTTCAAACATTATTCGAATTTTAAGCTATAGTGCATTTGAATGTACGATTTTGTTGACCACAATCTTCTCGTAATACACGAATTGGACCTACTACTGCATCACAATTTTTGTAGCAAGTTTTCAAAATGTAAAAGTTTAACGAAGGTTTATCCATATTATCAAATGACAAACCTTCAACTAATCATATAATGTACTGAATGATAGTATCCCTTAAATATGTAACCGTACTACTAAATCAGTACCACGAAATGGAGAACTATTTACTACGACTTATAGAATCAAAGTAATCCTGAAGTGGTAGTTGTAAATATTTATTCTAAAATAATCAAATATTTTAAAGTATTTTGAGTGGACGCAATGTGTGTGGTATATCTCATAATCACAGTTAGATGCACACCTCCCAATAGTAGAAAAAGAACGAATAACTGAAATAAATTGCAAAATAAATGAACATAAATGATTTCAGAAAGAAAAAGTCTACATTGAAGCGTCTTTAAATGGTATTAATTTCATGGCTCGGTTCTTAAGCTGCACATTTAACAGATTTAAGTGACACATTCACAATGTTTAAATTATATTCTTTTACTTCCTTTTATAAATAAGTTTTTTTTTAAGTTGAGACTTCGTTGGTTGCTAACTTGGAGTATACAAGTGGCAACATGATATGCATGCATAAATATGTGCAGGCATGCACTTTACAGTAAACATACAGACCGTACAAAGCGATACTCTTACAAAGAGCAATTAAGTAAACAAAACATTTTTTTTAACATCAATTAAAAAACACTTTAAATAAATTTGAAAGACTTCAGACATTTACATGCATACCATAAAATTAACTCCTCCCTGCTACCTTTACATGGATTACCTTATTTTTTCCCCATTGCTAGTTGACCGATTTCGTTGGGGCTTTCGCTAAATTATTTGTGTTCGTAATATAAAGAAAAGCTCACGCGACATAATTAAATAAGAGGATCTGCACTTGGAAAAACATGTCACAGATTCAAAGTCATGTTGCAGAGTTTGCAGCTGCAACAATGTTTCTATACATTTGTATACTCGTATGTGTTGTACGTGCATGTGTATATGGTTTTGTATACATTGCTTATGGTACGTATTCATTGTACTCGTATCTTGTAGCGACCTTATTGCATTTTTCTATACAAAAAAGTACTTCTTTCGTTTTTGCAGTAGCTACTTAATGCGGCGACGGTGTGGCAGGAGAATTGTGAAGTCATGCACTAATTGCCGGCGTACGTAATCCTATATTGTTTATTAGTGTTATGAAAAACGTAAGAGACATTTGCATGCGAGCACGTTGCTCATTAGCTTAGCTTATGACGTTGTTAGATGTCAAAAAATAAATAGTATTTAAAATTATAAAAGACAAAAAAACTTAAAGAAATAACAAGAATTAATACCAGGAAGAGTTTCGCAGAGTTAGAACTTTAGATTACTTTGTAATCGTTGTTGATTTAGTAGAAGAGCCGTATTTTATTAATAATGATTTCTTAACAAAATTTGGCTGTACATCTTTGAGATTTGATCTTCTGAATAAGAATATTTGCTACAATATGCCAAGATGTTTTTCATTCCAAAAAATTCTATCTCTTAATTTCTATCTCCTCCGCATTTGTTAGATGTCTTCATCCATCTTGTCATAACCGCCTTCTGTTTTTTGTAGTTTACTATTTTTTTTAGTTTCTGTTTGTGTTCTTGAAAACTTTATTCTAACTAAATATCCTTGGTGGAGGGTTTAACAAATCGAATAAAACACTATTTATCCGATTTTCAATTTAATTTTATTGGGTAATATAAGATGAATCTGATGTTTTTTGTCGTTAGATGATGTTGGTGAAAATATATCTGACAACACTAATCTGATTATGTCAAACAAACATGTGTTTAAAAGTTGACATATCAGGCGACATTATCATAAAAAATGTAAGACCGTTGCCAAATTATGGAAAAAATTTTGTGTGGTTTTTGGTGAGGATGCTGTGAGTGAACGTCAGACCCGGTTTGCGTGATTTCATTTTGGAAATCAATAAATAAGTCCATAAATTCTGCAACTGGTGGCACAAGACCTACATGCTAGTTGTCAGCAGATAGCGGAAGCACTAAACAGCAACCACGTGACAGTTTAGAATATTTTAAAAAGAGCAGGTTACGAAAAGACTCTCGATATTTAGGAAATAAATTTGACTAACTAAATTGCCAACAGTGAAATGCTGCTGAAACATAATAACATCAAACCATTTTTAAAGCGAATAATTAAGGAGAATAAAACTTGGATTAAATGCGAATGTTTCCGAATCTAAGCACATTACCGAACAAACTACACTCTTGTGTATGACTGACTTCAATTTTTATATATTAATTTCGGTTTAACAAGGACTAAGTACCATATAGTAACTTAATTAACAGTTTATATTTGCACTCTTTATTTTTAACTTGCTGAAGTCCAAAGTTTATATATAAAACTAGTCCTTTTAATATCAACTTTCTTTCCTCATCGATTCTGTTAGCGTCCATGTTTCCGAACAGTAACTTGTTCCACCCATACAAATATCAAGTGCACCTTATGGTACTCTTATGGAGCACTTTGTGTCCTCTGTTTTCAGCTTAAATTTATTTTTTTATTATTTTTAATGTATAGTACTATGTAATAGCATTGTGTTACTTTTTGATTTCAGCATGTACTTACATTTTCTTATAGTTTCACATAGATTTGTTATAGATCATAAATTCCTTTCACACTTCAAAATGTTGTTAATTATTTCATCAAAAGTTGAGACCTTTAGATATCAATTTTGCTTCCCTGCTCAATTCTGTATAATATTTTAGTTATATTTTTGTTTCACATCTGTTTTATCTTCTTGCATTGGCCGTCATCAGTTTCTTAAAGATTGTTTACTTTTTTAATATTTTTTTTTATAATAATTTTTCGTTTTTCTATGACCTCAACTAATTCCTGTGTGATACATTGTACTGCAGTTGTGATAAACATTGAAGAAATATACATAACCAAAATAATTTGAACTAATTAAAAATATTACAATTTCATTTTAAGAATTATAAGAACAAATAATGTGCAGTAGGAGCTACTTTTGTAACTGGTATTTATATGTGATTGGACTAAAAAGGCATTCTATTGAAAAAAGAAGAATTAAATTCGTCTATAAACAAAAATTAAAAATGCGTGACAAAACAAATTTGCAGATTATTGCATCATAAGATAATGTAAAGAAAATTTCAACCTGACTTAGTCATATCTGCTCTGATAATAATGTTGATGTAGAATCTGTTGTAGTGGGTAAATACGTATGAGTATTATAAACATCAAAAATGTTTATGCTAAAATATTTAACTAACATTTCTCTTACTTTTGTCGCGTAAGCTTAGGACAGAGAAATCTAATTGAATCCCTGAAAAGAGGTAGACCTAGAAAGATGCTGAAGAAGATTTAATGAAGCTACGGATGAGCGATTGGAAGCATTTAGCATTGGATCAAGTCAGATACCAAAATTTGGTTGGGAAAACACTAGTCCACTTAGGATTGTTATGCTAAGAAAGAAGAAGAAAATGAGGATAGGATAGATATTTAAAAAATATTTATTAAGGAGTTATTTTTCTTTTTTAATTGATCACTCATACATGGCGCCCCATTTTGCATATTAACAAATACATTCTGTGTAATGAAAATGTCGTATGAATATAGAATTATTTAAATATTTAATAGTATATTTTCATCAATTAGAAAAAATAAGAACAAGCAATAACGTGAATTCAAAAACTATGCACAAAAGGAACAAATTTGCAACAACAACTTTTTTATGTTACGGTACATCAACAAAAGGTTAAAAAATTTAATAGAAATATTATTATATAGGTTCTACTTTTAGGGATTATAGAACATAAAGATATGTATACTTTTTTCTCTGCAAATATTTTAAATTTATACATTGTTTCTACGCAAATTATTATGCCTCTGCACGAATACCCATTGTTTCCATTATTAATTGAATTTTTATCTTTTTTTTTATTGTTTAGTGAGTTAGTAAGTTAAGTTAATGACTGGAGTTTGAAGCAGCACAAAATAATGAGAAGCAACAATGCAAATTCAAATATTATGTACAAAACAAAATAACAAATTTGCAACAACAATGATGTAATTTTGTGTATTGCTGAAGTTTGTATGTTTAAAATTAATTATGTGAAAACAGATCTGAAATGATTTTTAATTTGCTTTTGGATTCTTGGATTCACCATATCAGTATCCAATAAAGGATGTACGTATATGGTACTAACCGAAAAACAAGTCCTAGTAGTACACTAGTTACTTTTTGAATATCTGATGCATTATTTCATCCTCAAAAAACGTTGAGAATTTTTTAAGTAATTAATTCAACAAAATCTATTTATTCAACATTATATGAGGAAAACAATCATTTACCAGACCGAATAAAGGCAATCAGTTGTAGTGCACATAATGCAGTCAATATTATCGACACGAAGCACTTCATTTCAGTTTGTTTAAAAATAAAATCTCAGCACACACGCAGTTCTTTTGTATTTTTGGGTGAATGTAAACAAACAAATATTTTTAGGTTTTTTTTTCTGTGTATTTGTGGGAAAAATCTCATTGCATTTCTCAAATAGAAAAACGTGCCTTGTTTTTATTGCAGCACGCGTTTAATTTAATTATTTTATCTTCCATTGCGCTTTGTTAGATATTTCACTGCAGTTTTACCTTAACTCGATCGATCCACTGAAGCACCGAATACATTATCACTTTTTTTTAGATTGCAACAACACTTGACGTTGTTGTTTTATATGCCACAGTTCAAGTACCAAAGACTGGCAGTGCTTGTATCTGTGAAGTGTAAATGACCCTTCAAAACAATTTTTATTGATATCGACGATATGGTTAATATGCTCATTGACATTGAATTTATCAGTTTGAACTGCAGACGGAAAATATGGCATAATTTTTCTTATGATATAAGGTTTAAGTTGTGTGTAGCACTTAGTGAGGAAGGAATTTTGATTGGGCAATAAAATATTTTATAATACCATATATGAAGAATATAAATAAATAAAATATTAAGTTAAGTATTGTTTGTTATTTTTAAATACCCGTTATTATATTAAATAATCGAGAATTAATTACAAAAGCTATACAATGATGTTAGGAAAACTAAAATTTTCCTCACTTCGTGATATGCCGAAACTATATATAAATATATATAAGTCCACATTAAATCAATTCAGTAAGAATATCTATTTTATATATGTTATATTATTCCATACATATACACAATACAAATACAATACATTACATTTATTTATATATATATTATTTATAACATAAATTGTATATTTTATTGCATTAAACTTAATATATAAATATCTACTAAGTTGAAATTAATTTCTGCATACACATTTATTTATACATACAAATAATTAAATACTAAATCTCGAATCGTATTAAGTTCCTAGATTAGGTTCTATACACAAAGAAAGAAATAAACTCATGCGATAAAATAATGCCAATCAAAATAGTATTGAAATTTAACAATAAAAAATAAAAATACAATTAATTAATTCAATTATTCTACAGTTGGTTTATGATTTCGTTCTAATATAAACACAGCAAGTAAAATTGTTAATAAAAACTTTCATAGCAAAAGTAACAAAACTCCAGAAAAATGTGCGAACATAAAAAGTCAAGTACAACTTTGGGTCAGTTGGTTAAGGTGCGCTGACCCTGAGCTTCAAATTTGGTAGGACACGAGTTCAGTGCCTGGTAGTTGCAGTCTCAAAAAAATTATTTACGAATAATTAAATACAATAATTATTTCCAAGACCAATGCTGATGGGTATTTGGCAATACTCGAAACAGCTGTATGATCGGCCAAAAATTCAATTAATTAAAATAATATAAAAATAATTTTTGTTATTGTAGCTCACTACTATTCGAAACTTCTTTATAAATAATTCAGAAATTAAACTTTCATGAAATATTATTTTGATCAAAAAGTAAGGTTACGACAATGTTTGCAACCGTTATGAGGGAACTCTTAAAAAAAAAAACAAAACTATTTTATTTCTTCAATGAAAACATGTTTTTTTTTTTGATAAACAAGATTTAAATTTAAACAAGATTTAGAACAACGTGGTGCAATACATTCAAGATATGACAAATATTTTATAATTATAAATAAACGTTAAATTAAAATTACTAATTTATGTTGAGTCTTTTCCCAGTTAATGCATCTGTGCACTTTTACTGTTTGATAGCTGGGGGATTTCTGCAGAGTCCCACCCTTCTCACTGGCTAATTCATGTACTCCTCAAAATCTTCGTGATTATTCGATGACTGATCTATGATCGCGTACCATCTCGTGGGGTTATCTAGAGATTCGATAGTGCTGAGTAGGGCAGCCATGCCAGTATTTCATATAGCACAAATTCTAAGTACTTTATTTGAATATACATCAACTTACTACAAGTAATAATATGTAGTGTAACATAAGATATATCTTTGATCTTCAGATTGACATCGTTGTAGTTCGTCATAGCGATGCCAAAGTAGATAAAATCTTACAACCAGAAGCTAGACATTTTTATCTGTAGCAGACATATAATTTGTTTGTCTTCATTTACCGCTTAATCTCGAGTTTGCGAGGAGTAAATTAAGTTGGCATATAGCCTTGTGGTAAAAGTTTGTCAATATACCTGATTCTATTATAATCCATTGTTAAAGCGAAATTTTACCGAAATTTTAAACTTTTGTGATTTATAATTTTATGCATTTTCAATATTAAATATAATTAATTATGCTATTGAAGAACTTATGGTCTCATTCTCGTTGTTGGACATTGAACGGTGATTGAGTCAAATTTCAAAATTTTAGTTGACATTTATTTTGTATGTTTTTGGGTATCTATGTCAGTATATCAGTATAAAATCTCTGTGATTTCAGCGTGAAATAAATAAAATTGGTAAATGTACAATATTTTTTTAATACACATAAATATTCGTACTTAGCTAAAGCAGCTGTAAATTTGTATTTAGATATAATACATAATTAATTTTTTATAAATTTTTATTATTATAATTATTTTATTTATATTAAAACTTGATAAAACACTAAACTTAAACAAATCAAATCAAGTTCAAGTTATATTTGTATTCTAACATTTGGGTCCATGGTTCAAAGTTTAAAAGATTGCAGGCCAAAAATTATATAAAAATAGTTAAACCAACAAATATTGCTGATGTTGGATTCCCGCAACAGCTGTAGGATCAACCCAATAATTAAATTGCTTGAAAAATTTCTTTTAGATTTGAATATTTTTTTTTTAATTATCATATCTCAATTACTTTACAAATATTTATAAATAAAGTTTCAAGCAATATGAACTAAAAAAAGCCAACAATTAAAATTTTTTTTCTTAAATAAATATCTCATAATAGCCAAAAACTGTTACTATTCAACTAAAATAATAATTTTAATTTTGAATTGAAAAAAGAAAGTGTAAAAATAATGGCAAACATTTAAATTAAAATATTTTTCTCACACTTCATATTGAGGCGCCCACAAACTATTTAAAAAATACTTAACAACAAATAGTTCAGCATTTTTGGTTTTGAGTTTATTTATTTATTTATTGAGTTTTTGCAAAATTTTTTTTTGAAATTAGCTTACTTGCAATATTAACAAGAAAAAACAAAAAAAAAATTTTTTTTTTAAAAATTATTCATGAAATGAATTTCCGACATTTGATTGATTGTGTGAGTAAAGTTATATTTTTGTTGAGTAAATACCTTTCCTTGCCATAATTATATATCTTTACGAATTTAATAAAATCTTGATGAGCTTGTTAACAATATGGAAAAATTTATAAAACCATTGAGACTAATAATTATAACTTTAAAGCAAAAGCAGAAGAAAATATCTTCAAATAAAGTATTAACAAGCCAATCAATTAAGTAAAATATAAAAGAAATAAACGATATTCGGTAATAAATTTAAATTGACTGCTTAATTATTATTTCAAAACAATTTCAAAACAACTTTGAAACCATTACCAACCACACCTCTTTACCAGAAAATATTGGTTAATATATTTCGTGAATTTTTCCAGCTTATTGACCTCATTAACAGAAGTTCAAAAAGTATTAATGAAACAGTGATTTATATTTTTATTAAGCTATTTTAAGCAAAATTATTACAATTTGGCAAAAGCTCCTAACAAAGTTTTAGTGGGGAACCATAAAAACGCAAATAAATTTTATATACTTTTTCAATTTTCTACACGGCAGCATTGAAAGTGTAGGAGTCCACATTTTGACGACTTCATCTGCCAGTTATGATTTCAGTAAATCATACACACGAACTTGGGAAATAATTTTTATAAATACTCCTACAAAGCAAAGCAAAGTGAATGCAAAAATTACATACACAATATTTGCATTTTAATCGGTCGAGTTTTAAGTTAAATCTAATCTGTCTCTACTGTATGTTATCTTAAACGTTTATCATCGTTTTTATCTTGACAAAAATACTACCTTATTTTCTCTTTCGAACTAACGAAGATCATAAATATTGTACCAAGTTGTTAAGCAAACTATAAAAATGCTACATTTGTATCTTAATATCTGCACGACAATCACAGCAGAAATTGCATTAAAATACGAAACAGTAGCCTTTACAATGAACGTGATAAATATGACTAAAGAGTTGCCAAAGGCAAGAAAACTGCTCATAAATCTCAAGAAAGGAAGTTATTGAATAGCGTAAATAATTTTACATTATTCGAGGTTAGTACTATTCAATGAAAAAAAAAAATATAATAATATAATCTTCTACTATTTAATTTTAGTTTTTATTTTGTAAGTTAAATTTAAAAAAACCCATGACAATATTATTTCCTATTTAGGCCTTATACGAGTTCGAGTATATTGTTTGTAAATTGAGGGGAATAGTGAATTATATCGGTATGGCAGCGAATGTTGGTATTTACCACAATTTTGATTAGAGTAAATTAAATAAAAATTCGGTGAGTAAGGTGTTACCATTGTGAAAATTCTATAAGATGTTTAATAAATAAATAAATAAATTTGAAAACTTTTAACCAAAAATATATAAAATAAGTACATAAGTGCAGTGCAACAAATCCTTAGGAAATTTCAATTTACTTTACGTCAATTTACTCCAACTCGCAAAAGGCCTTAGAAATAAAATTTCTTAATGGACGATCACAAAATAATTAAAAAAAAAAAAAACATCTATAAAAATCTTCCCTCAAAAAATACCATTATTTTCCAAAATAGGTGTTCAAGTTGGTGATTTTGATTTATTATATATACTGTGTGTGTAATTCATAGATAATTGCATTCATTAAAATGCTGATCTTTCTGTATTTATCTGAAAAGCGCCATTAAACGAAAATTTTTTATTTAAAATAGGTGTTTGTGACTAAAGAGAGTAGAAATGCGCCTAAGCGGATTGTATTTATCCGTCAAATACTTTGATTATGTTCGACGTAACTCCATTCTATAGCCAACCCAAACTAATTAAGCAATTCAATATAATTATCTCAGTTAATGTATTCAATACGCAATGCAAATACAATCTTGCATTTTAATTTTAAATAACTTTATTATTATGATTTAACTACAGCACTAATTGCATTGCTTTTATCAAAAGGGAAATTTATTTTAATGTTTAATAATTTATTATGATAAATGCAATTTATGATAATATATTAATAATTTTTATAAAAGATGTAATTTGTTTTAATGTTTTTATAAAAATAAAATAAATACGTATATAAAATAATAAATAAAATATATTGAAATAAGTAATATCTAAATCTAAAACATAAATAACATAACATTTATTAGAGTAAGTGGCATTTATTACAGTACGTGATATTTATTACAATAAGTAGCATTTATACCATAATCGCTTCAGCATGCAAACAGAGTTACTGGTCTGAATGCATATATTTAATCGCGCTAAACCAAAGACTATATGGAGAAAGACAATCAACAGAGGATCGAGTAAATGTTTCAGTGAACTAAGAGCTATAGCGCAGGATAGAAGTAGAATTTCTTTCTGATTAGACTTGCATTTATATTTATATTTTTAAACATGTTAATAATAAACAATAATAATGCATATCTTTAATAACTAATAATTTATTTATCCTGTAAAATGCTGCAATTAACAAAAAATTAAGACATTTATTCTCAATAGTTCTCAATACCACACATGGTTTGAACTCTAGACATTAATAATTTTAAATATGTCCTGAGATAACTAATTTAAAACTATTAAATTAAATTAAGTTTATGACAGATATTTAGATGTAGGTATGCAAAATAAATACATAATTATTAGCTATAATTAGATAAAACATGGTAAGAATTTCAATCTATATATATATACTATAGATAAACAAGTCAATCTGAATACTATCTTTAACGAGAATTCAGCTCATTGCAATGACTAATAAATGATATAATTGTGAGGTAAAAATGAATTGGTCGGGTCATGTTCACAGAATGACAAATAATTAATTACCATAAAAGATATTAGAAGCGTTATTTATTAGAATGAAGAAAAAGAGACAATAAATGAACAACATGAACATCAACCCGAAAATGGTAAGAGTTAACACTGACCACTAACTGATTACTTAACATGTTATCTAGAGGATGATAGTTGAAAAAACTAAATCACACAAGGCTTTTTAAAGTTATTAAAAAAAAAATATCTATCTTTATTAATAATTAATAAAAAATTCACAAATTTTAAATCTAGAAATATTTTTGGTTGGTAACCCTTTGGACTGAAAATAAATACAAAGTACAAATTCACATGAACTAGTGTTTGGGTATTTATACCTATGGTTCTATAAAAAACACACACGATTTGTGACAAATTTAAACATTTTTAATTAAATTTAATCAGTTACTTAAATTAAATATCGCGTGAAATGTTAAGATACACGACAAAATAACAAGCATGTAATGTCATTTTATCAGGTACTACAGTTTTTGTTGAAAATTTTTGTTTAACCTTAAAAAAAATTTAACAATAACGCACTGTAATTACAATTTTTGTGATTCTGTAAAAAATGGAAATGTTATAAGATCTGTATTGATAATAAATTTAAAAATATGAACGCAGAGTTGTTAATATTAAGCATTTTTTTGGCTATATTTATTGGTATTTCACTGGATGTATAGTATATATTAAACTTAAAATAAAGGAATATTTTCGTAGATGTAATCATATATATATGATAACAATAGAAGAAGAGCAGTTCTTTACAATTCCTTACAATTTTGATTTCTACAAATTGCTGTGCCATCAAAAGTATTTACCCTTACTGTCAGTAAAGAATATTATTTCAGCGTTAAGCAATGTGCACAACCATTTAGCCAAAAAATCAAATGGAATCGTTCCAAAACTCTCTGAATTCCACTCATTCGGAATATGGACTTCAAGAATTTTCCAAAAAAAAAACATTGGCCTAAGTATATTAAAACGAGAGGAAAGTACTCTAAAGAAGACGAAATAGAATTAGAAGAATAAATAAATATTTTATCTGTTAATAATATTTAAAATATGATATCATTTCTAAATTTTATCATATTATAGATGCTACAAATAAATTATAAGTACGAAAGGTTCGAATAAAAATGTAAGGACAACAACAAAAATTTTAGTTAATTTTATTGAAGTTATTCTGACCATACTGACCATGCTGTTTCGAGTATTGTCATTTGATTTATTTTTTTAGTTTATAGTCCGTATATAATTTGTATACGGTGTATACATGTGTATACACTTGCAGTCCAAACAAATTATATATGGTCTATAAACTAATTATAAAAACTTCAAGTATTTCCTTAAATCACTAATGATAAGTACTTGGCAATACCCGAAACAGCGTTGTGTGGTCAGCCAAACTTCAATAAAATTAACTAAAATTTTTGTTGTTATATTTTCATTTCCATTCGAATCCTTCTAACTTTTAAATAGTTTCTTTGCGTCATAAAATTCGTCACTGTTAACACAAAAAAAAATTAACATTAAATAAATTATAACTTAAACATGCCTTCATAACACATTCTTTCAATATAAAAGACATACCATAATCCTGGGATTAATTTTTTTTTTTAATACTAATAGTGTTTTCTTCTCTACTTAAAACATTAGTAAACCAAATGAAGTTTCACCATAGAATTATCGGTTATTTATTTTTATTCATTGTGGAGTGAAAACACTAGATAAGTTATAAGAGTGAAAACACTCTTCACATTGACTTTATATACGCCTGTAAAGATTCTATTTTTATACACTTCATTTTATTTTACTTTTTACATTCAACCAAAAACAATTCAAGTTTACGGACTTCAAACCCGATGTGAAATTCAACTTAACAAAAAAATTATTCCATCTAAATTAATTTTCAAAAATCAATCCAGTATGTCCAGGGTAATTCACCATTTTTTCAGTTCGTTTGATTAACCAACGACTAACAAAATTTAAAAGACTTTTATTTAATGTTTTGTTTTAAAACGAGATACTGCCAATATCAAAATCTCTGGTCATTCAATGCAACTAGAGATACGACGATTAAAATTATGAAGAATGGACGCAATCACAGGATTAAAGTAAGCCGGTGGTCAAAAGACTAGATTAAAATAAAAATTATAATGGTATTTACAAAAATTAATTTTTGACACTATTTTTTTTTATTTAATAGTTAATAATAGTCTTTATTACTGAAATAATGAGGCTTTACTAAAAAAAATAAATGTTTGATAGTCTTCATAATGATAATAATGATTACATTTGATTATAACAACTGTTTTTAAGTTGATTCTATTATTTATCTCACACGCATGAATATGAGTATATGACTATATTATACATATTATACTCATTGTTAATCTTTTAATTGTTGCTGCTGTTGTGTTATACTTGCTGTGAAAATGCTGCCAAAGAATTTCAAAAATTTGCAAATTTAAATATTTGCATTTCACAGTGTATACTTTGTATATATGAATGTACTTAAATCGTGTGCTTTAGACTCATTTTTTTATTTAAATTGCCATTTTCTGACAAAAATACTTAACACAGTCTGATATGCAAACTTTATAACAAAATTGTGTAGTATACTACATATCAAAGTATAATATCAAAGCTATAAATACTTTATTTCTTAATAAAAAAATAAACAAATAAAATATTATTTAATTTAAAAAGAATTTAATAGAATTATTTAATTATGTGATATTTATTAAATTAAAAATTCCTTTTTAGTACGAAAAAATATTATTGGACTGCAATAATAGCTCTAGTTTTCAGAAACTGGAAGCTCAAGAAAGTCAATCATGTTTTATCGTTATACTAAGTTTGAATGAATTTAAGAACGATGGCCTTATGCGATACATAACTGTGTTCTTAGAAGATTTTAAGAAAATTTGAAATATTTGGTTCACAAAAAACTGATTGTCAGAACAAAGTCCTATTTTGACGGTGTTAATGGATCGATTTTCTATCTGAGAACACTGCAGAAATTTTAAAGAAGCATTAAAATAATAAATCTAAACTAAAATTCATTTGTAAAAAAAAAATATAATTGTAAACAATATAAACCATTATAAATTGTAAACCATTTGCTTATTCATATATCTTATATATATCTTATTTTTATATATCTTTTATATATCTTTTGTAAGCTATTTTATGTATGAATTTTGTTCATTTCAATACTGTTATTATTCTCTTAAATAACACCTTTTACTGTATTTACCGAGAGATGGGGTGGTGACAAAGAAAAGTGTACCCAAAAGAAACCCCATAATAAAATAGAAATAATTGAAATAAATAATATTTGGAATAGAAAAGTGTACCCAAAAGAAACCCCATAATAAAATAGAAATAATTGAAATAAATAATATTGCAACTTTTATAAGTACTACATCTGTGCATTTAAAGAAGTATTAAAAATATAGTAAGTAATCCGGTATTATCATTTTCCACAAGTTTTCTAACAAATTTTACTTTCTACTACTTTCTAATCAAATTTTACAACTCTAATATATTTTTAAAAGATTTTTAAAATAAATTATTATAAATTTTAAATCAATTTAAATGAGATTTAAAAGAAATGTTTTCTCAAAATATTTTATAAAATTTAGTCTGTTTTCTTTTAATCAATACGCTATACATATTTTGTTAAGAAATTTTCTCTTTATCATTCAACATTTCTTTGAAATCCTCCTTTCAAGCTAGCTACTTACTGATTTTTTGTATAAACAGATAGACATCGCTGTTTATCTTATGATGCTGTTCAGAAATATGGTTTTAAAACTTTGATACCTCTCTACAGTTTATGCCTTAACTGCGCTTGCTGTCTTAACTTAAGAAATTCTATTTATTTGCTGTACCCTCAAGGACATCGCGATTAATTGGGAGGACAGCATTAAATACCTAGGAATCACGTTTGATAAGCGGTTCACTTGGCACAAGCACATACATATCAAAAGAAGGAGTTGCGCAAAAACACTGCAATGCTTACAACCACTTTTCAAACACAACAACCTTAGCGCGAAGAACATAAATCTGATCTATAGCCAGATAATTAGACCAGCACTACTATGGGTGTGTCGCGTATAGCAAAGTTGCCGACTCTACTATGCAGAAGCTACAAGTTACGCAAAGTTAGGCTCTCTGAAGACTCTTCAAAGTGCCATGGTACATCCGCACGAATGTCATGCTAAGAGACCTTGGAATAGATCCGGTCAAAAAATACATAAGCGATAGAGCCTTTAGCACTACCTAATCTCAGAGTTATCACTAACCGCATGGAGCGGTACGCGGATCTTAGATCAATCATTGAATAATCACAAAGCTTATGAGGAATACACATGGGACTCTGCAGAAACTCCCAGCTATCAAGGAATAAAAGTTCCCAGATGCACTAACTCGGAAAAGGCTCAACATAACCATCAAGAAAATACAACTTATAATACTCTCTTAACAATGAAATAATTAAAGAAAAATTTTTCTTTATACTATTTTAATTTTTTGCCACATGTATGGTATCGAGGATAGGATTAAAATTAATATTAAAATTCTCTAAACGACAGCATTGAAGTAAATTGATAAATGGCAAAAACTTAAAAGATCTGCCCATGCAAAATTTATTGAAAGACTATAATCAGTGTTATTTCAATAAAAATTTACTGGTCAAAAATAAAAATAATAATTATAGATATAATTCAATTAAAAGACTCCAAAGTTAAAAACCAGCAAAATTACCTCCATAGTAACTATTCACTACGTGTGAACAAAAACAAAATTACAGAGAAGTTTTGACATGTTGCGAACATTTCTGTCAGCCGAAGAGATACATTCTTCAAATGTGCGGCGAAACTGCCAAAGTGCAACACAATAACAACAATTAAGTGGTGCTCTTTGCTATCAGTCTTACTACTATCTGAACTACGCCTATTTTTAGACCATTTTTGTCTGCACATTTTTGACTGACATCTGACAGGAGTGCAGAAATAAAAAATAAAATTTAATAAAATAGTATATGGGAGAGTAGATGATATGGAATCCATTTAAGAATATCCACTTCTGTCGCTTTTATTGTAAATTGCTGTTTATGATTAATCTTTTGGCGTTTGGAACTATCTTCTTTTTATACTATTTCATTACTAGGCACACTTTCATATAACACCTATTTCTTAATTTTATTTTTTTTTTCGCTTTTTGTTTTTGCTAAGTGTAGTTCTGCGCTGCTTATTCTGCGGTTGCTGGCCTGTCTTCCATAACATATCACATATAGTAACAACTTCTAAATAACACGCTCATAAATTTTTCATATCAACTGAAACTTAAAATTGAAATTGAAACTCCAAGTGAAGGCGGTCACATTTTAAAGTTGAAAATTGTGAATGTACGGACAGACATTAATTCTCTTAAAGGCGCAGAGATTCATGCAAACAGACAAAATCGACAGACTAACCAAAGAACAGACAGACATTGTTGGCACCTTTTAATGGCATTTATTATTAATTTATTTCTTTTTCAAGCTTATTTCAACTTTTGTTTCTTTTTATTATTTTTCTTTATTTTACAACTTCTTATACGAGTAATGTGCGTAAAAACATTTAAAGAGCAATTTTTCAATTTGCAACACAATAACTTCGTTACTGACATAGTTAGTCTGCATAGTCAACCCAACAGATTTAAGAAAATAATCCCAGCCGGGTGGGTAATTACAGCTTACACAAATATACTGTTCTCAAGATTTTTAATAAATGAGCTGTTCGGTATACCTCTGACTTCTGAGTACAATTTAGACTTAATAGAATGGCGCTGTGTCAGTGAAACTCTTTCCCTATGGTATGAACTTCCAACAATTTCAAACAAATGTAAACATAATCACACATAATATTTATTGTGCTATATTTCAATAACTGATACAATTATAAAAAACTCAAATAAGGTGACTTACTATAATTATTCGGATATAAACTATTTGAAATCAACATTTTTTTAATTTTAAAAATCTATTTAAATTGATGGGCAATTGTTACTACTCCAAACATTCATGAGAATTTAAGTTAACAACTTTGATATCACACACTCTGCCATTTACATATATTTTTTTACAATCCATACATTAAAGGTAAGGATAATGACACCGATTTAATCATACCTAAATAACATTTCCAAAATTTCAGACAACTGTGCTTATTTAACTAAAAACATAAGACTTGTAAATATTATATTACAACCAAAATATGTAGAAACTACTACTGCTATCCTTCTCTCCTAGTGGAGCATAGGGCCTCAACGATTACTCGAGATCTTACGCTTTTACCTGCTTCTTTCATAACTTTATTCCAGAAGTACTCTGCGTCTTTAAGCTTCTGATCCACAGGTCTTTGTCATGTGTTAACTGAGGTTCCAGGCCGTTGACTGCATTGTGGCTTCCAATGTAAGGTTTGTTTTGTTATATAGGATGCTGCTTTTCTAAGTGTGCCGCCAATCCACTTTCATTTTCCCCTTTTGACTTTAGTGGCAGCTTGTATTTGTTTCGTGCGTTCCCATAGATTGGTATAGAGAAAAAAAAATTTAAAATTAATTAACTATAAAAAACTACTTAGCTATACTTTAAATATTACTGAGTTAAATAGAAGCCACTACTTAATAAATTGGTTCGCACACAAGTCTATTAAAGTTACGAAAAATGTAGATCCGTAGGTTTAGTGAAGTGGCTAGCAGGTTGTTACACATAAACCACAGAGTCTACAGCAATATTAGTTATGTGCTTAGTTAAGACAGCAAGAGAGAGAAAGAGAGACACAAATTAGTGAGAACCTTCTCTATAGAGATACCCATTACTTCAAAGTGATTTGATTTTGCTAAACATAATCCCTGTTAAAGTGCATTTGTACATTACTTGCAATACATATTAAATTTTATAAAATGATTTTCGATTATAACGAGAGCCGTATGGAAAACTTATAAATGGCTTAATATGTATCTATGCAGTTTATAATACAATATTTTATTCAAATATTCTTTACACAACATTAGCCCACACACTTATTAAAATAGGTAGTCGTTTTACTTATTACTCATAGAGTGACATATTGAATCAACTTACATTTGTAAGTTAAAGGGTATCATAACTGAAGAGAAGTAGTGTCCCTAGACCACTTGAGTTATGAATTAACTCATACACATAAAAATTATTACATAATTTATATAATATTAGGCATTATACAGAAAAAATTACACTAATGAAATTTTATTGGGGAATCATATCCGGACAACAATAAAGCTACAATAAAATTTATAATTTTTTGTAATAATATTATAATATTATTATAAGTGCAATTACAGACAAATAGAAAGATAATAAGTTACTTAGTGAATATCGAAGAAGACGATTAAACATAGTTAATAAATGTTATGAAATATGTTAATTCATTTATTTTAATTTCCGATGTGAACAGTTTATTGCCTAGACGTGACCAGAGGTTGGAGTAGAGAACGATGTATATCAACATGTTTCAATCAAAAGTTATAGGCCCATGTTACTTCTAATAAACTGTTTAGAATTGTATTGAATTTCTTTTCGAGGTGTTAAACTTAATATAAAAAAAATAATTGGTTTGCTAGATATAATAAATATCTGAATATATAAATATATGTATATTATAAATGGATAAGATTGCTCACTTCTTTTATATCCAGCAGTTTTTTACATATTTACATATTTATTTTACATTTGAAACGAATACACTAAAATAGTTGTTCTTTAACTAATCCGAAAACCAATGCGATCTTTACTCATTAGAAGTCATTACTAGATTTACTGTGCCCCCTTCAAAGATTTAGAGTATTTCTCTTAGTTCAGTTTTCTTGAAATATTGTAGTATTAAACTAGGTCTAAATTCTTTATCTGATTTAAGTCGCCGTTCTAATTATTTTCATCGTTTATGTAACCGGGTAGTTCCTAAATTCTCCATAACACTTTTAGACAAGTCATCAATTTAGCTAGAAGTGTTTTTTTCTTCGTTTATGTATCAGTGCTGAATAATTTCTAGCACGTATTCTGCGATCTCATTAGTTTCCCCATAACACTTTTAGACAAGTCTTCAGTTTTGTAAGGTGATAACCAACATTATCCTAACAGAATTCCTGTAATGGTTCATAGTTATTTTTATTATTTTTACTATATATAATAAGTACTTTTAGTATTTCTAGGTAAAGCGTTAGAATCCAACCAATTTATATGATTATTATTAAATGAACCGCGACTCAGATACTCTGTTATGAAAGCCTTGTTATTTTAACCGATAATCATAGATCGGTTGTAGCTATTTCATAAACTTACATCGGCCCACATGAACTACAGCGACATAGACATAGGCAAATAAATATACTTTTGAAGCATTGTAGTTATAGAACTACAGAGTTGTTTGAGAAGTTTGGTTCAATTTGACACATTGATCCATACATATCAGATTGTCACATTAAACATTTTCACACATTTTTACACATTACACTCAATTAATGTTACTATCACTCTATTCTGGCACTCTACGTATTTTATTCTGGTTAACTTTTGAATAATCTCTTTTTGATATAGCATTTTATTACTATCGTTCAAACCGCTGAGTTGTTTGGTAAACACTACATATTTAGCAACTCACCTAATCTGTTTTTATCTAAATAAGGGACGCCCTCTTTATCTAAAATATAATCTATCATCTATTTATCATATGTTAAATGATAAATAATTTGATAAATGATAATTAAATCTTAGCTACTTATCATTTGTTAATTTTATAGATAGATGTTGGTTAAATTGTTTTTAAAACTAAAACAAACCCTTCTACTGTATGAAATTGGTGTTTGTATTAACACTAATGTTGGTGAGGTGTTATAAAATCATATTATTTTTGCACACTCGGATAAAAAATTTATACTGACATAAAATTATCGTATCTGGAAGTCAGTAGCATTAAACAGTATAGTATAGTTACTCTCTTTACTTTCAAATTTTTTAATGATGGTAGAACATCATTTTCAAATGTTGAAATTTTGCACTATAGAGTACATGAAGTTGAAATATAGCACAAACTCGTATTGTAATTATGTATAAACCATAATTTTTTGTCTGAATTAAATTAAGATATTAAGCTACTGACTTATATTTTTTTTAATTAAATTCAAATCCAAAAAGGTGCATTATAGTAAATGGAAATGAAATCACTTGAAGACTTAAAATTAAACAATAATATTACAACTAAACTATCTAAATGTATATATATATACATAAATGGCCAGTTGGCCAGTTGGGATAAATTTTCATCTTAACCCATAAACAAATTTTTATGATTTCTTCGTAATTTGTTTCACTAATTAGAGGCATAATTCACAAAAACCATTTTCACAAAATAAATCAGAACACGTTTTTGAAAATACATTTACTTAAGCAAGTGCATACTTAAATCTTGAATAATGACCAGTATTTTAAAGATATACGTATATACGTATATATCTTTTTCAACAAAGGTTTTTAATAGCTTGTAAAATATAAATTGTTATGAATTTATTTTGTTTTATTTTTTTAAATATATAAAATAACAAAGGAAATATACGCAAGAATATGATATTTCGTTGGCACTAAGTTTACCTTATAAATGTGCGCAAATATTTGTTTACAACATTCACTCAACCTCAAGAATTATTCGGCTGTATTAAATAAAAATAATATGCAGCACACACCGTCGCACACCTATTCGATGAGACACCTTAGTAAGAGATACTCTAAAGACTACAGAAACTATTGAAAATGTTCATGAATTGCAACACTTAATGTTTTAATTAACATTTAAACTACGTACTACATTCAATTTGACAACAGCCAAAACCGCAAGCAAATACACTTTATGAGATTCCTCTTCGTCGCTGCGTCTGTGTAACTAGTTCTTTGAACATATCAAGGCACCCCTATCTGATATGGGTTACGTTATCTTAAACTTCACATGAAATTAAATATCTCAGTTCAAGTGCAGTTTCGTTGTAAAAATTTTGTAATACAAAATAATTTTTCTATTAAATTTCAAATAAAAAATTTAACCACGGCTATAATAAATAAATAGAATACTATGAATGTACGAATCTAATGTTTTGAAAAGACTGTAGTAAACAAAATAATCTCCTACAATATGACAGAGATTCTAGATACGGTGATTATTAAGTGATCATTATTGGAATACTTATATCACATTATGAAGTTATTATGCAGTATTCGAACTTAGTAGCTAGAGACTAGCAACAAGTCTCTCAGTCTCTATAACAGTCTCTATAAAAATAAGTCTCTATATAAGTCTCTATATAAGTCTATATATAAGTCTCTATAAAAATCTATGATTTCTGATTTTTAGCAGACAGAGATAACATTATGTTACCACATGAAGGGTCTGCTAGATATATGCCTATAGCTCCAGAGTGAATTTTCGACGCTAGCTCTGCAAAATTCTTTCTTTGGTCAATGACTTTGTGGAGTCTATTTACGAAGTTTGTTCAAAATAACAATCTGCAAGATGATTAAACAATTTGCTGACTTATTTGTCCTGGATAGTTCTATATGTAGTTGATAAGCTCTATTTAGCAGATAACTGGAACTTTGGACACTAAAAATATACAAATTCTATTGATGTTGACTTACAGATAAGTAGGGTAGAACTACCTACCTACCCATCAAGATGACAGCTTGATAATATGATAATAATCAAGAAATTTAACATATCAATGATGTTTCAAGAATATGGGTAACACAGATCACTTTGTGTAATTTTGCACAGCATTTGCAAGAACTAGATTAAGATTCTTGGGCTATGATATCTTGAGCGTTAAACGTGTTCATGTTATCGCCTAAAATTAGATCCTCGGAACTCATCAAAAGAGACCTGCAAGGCTTACTACAATTCTTTCTGGTCATTGGTATATAGGAACCCATGCAGAGAAACTGCTCATTCATAATAATCCTCATTGCAGAAATTGTGGAAACTCGCAGGAAAAAGAAACCAGAACACATTTTTTCTATGAATACCCAAATAGATTTTTAGTAAAAAATTTCTTTGATAGTTTTTCAGACTGTTCATAATATTAATTAAATTATCTAAACTCGATATGATGGATTCTACTTTTCTATATTAAGAGTATTTCCTGCGTCTGATTTTCTAATATTTATTAGGGTAGTCAACGTGTTTATTTAGCCCTACTCAAGAAAAAAAGTCTACATAAATAAACAGGACAGGACACACTGTTAAATGACATTTAATAATTGTATTTTGATAGTACTGACATGATGTAATAGAAGAGAGATTAACGGTAGATTTTTTGATAAAAAAAAATAGATGAATAAGTTTATTCACTTTTTGTTTGACATAAGATATGGCAACAATCAAGAAATATAGACTCTTGAAGTTTGCAATATGTGAAAAACCACAGAAGAATAGGTTAGAATAGCTATACATAATGGGACGTTTAGACAGTACACCGTTCGACAAGTAGCCCCACTAAAGTAAAGGATTAGCCGAAGTACACCACGAAATTACTTGGGTCCTTTTTCGTTCTTCGAATCTCGGATCTCGTTACTGAGTTAAAGCTGGAGTGAATAGCTAAGTTTTCTGAGTATTAAAAAAAACTACACAAAACTTTCAGAAAATTAAGACATTTATATGAATAAGGAGAAAATGCTATAGGACGGTACGTGCTGTTTTGGCATTGTTAAGTGAAAGAGGTCTCAGAATTGTAATTCCACGTTTTCATGATATGAATTAATCTACAAAATTAAGTCATTCACTACTGGCATTTTTTGCGAAGTTATGCTGAAAATCATGTTTATGACCTCAAAAGAAATCATACTTATTTGTGCTCCATCCATACGTAATGGATCCTTATGATAACTTAATGAAAATAGAAATTTCAAAAAGGTATTAAATACTGAATGAAAGAAAAGCTTATATATGTCTTCTCTTGATCGTTCACAATTTCAACTATTTTTTAATATTATGTCTTAAAATATATATGTGGGAATTTATATTTTAAATATGGAAATTTAGAAATGGTTGTCACCATTAGACAGACTTTAAATTATTATGAGTGTTAAACTGTGTGATCGGATAAAATTGACAAAAGAAGTTGTTCGATAATTTTGTCAACTAAATATTAAATACTTCAATAAGTGTTTGAAAAGTAGTTAAGTATTATGTCATAATTAATATCGTTTAGCAAATGTAAAGCAAGTGATTCAAATAAAAATATATCAAGAAAAACCGCAGAAATAAACACCTTAGAATAGGCCGCGGTATCACTTTCTGAGCGTTCTGAAAGTGTAAAACAAGGTGCGCCCAGTAACACAGATGTATTATTGTATGTCTACAGATGTATACCTTATATTTAAAAAATATTAATTATATGTATCATTAATACTAAGAAAATATATTTTTAATCAAAATGCAATATATTATTTAAAACTATAGTATTATATATGATAGTCGTAAACGAGTACATAGTATTACAATGACTATTAATTTGGTGTTATTTTTCAAATCTCTCTATATACAAAAATTGATAAAATTATAATTTTCATTCTAGTCTAATATTAATAATTTTATGTAGAATGTTTTGATATACTTAAATAGAAATCAATTATATTTGTACATAAACTTCTGTTGAGTAATTGAAGTGCAGGTTATTAAACCTTTTTTATAAATAATAATGCGGAAACTTTTAAGTTTCAAGTACTCAAATAACTAACCAAAGACAAGATACATTAATTACAAAAGAGTTAAAGTGTTTTCAAAATAAAGATATGTATTTAAAATTTATAAAATGTCATTAAATATGTTAAATACTTCAAAACAAAAATGTAGAAATTTTATTTAAATACATATTTTATAGATATGTTAAGTACATAGACATGTGTGTATATATAAAAGCATACAAATACATACCTTACACTTTAAGTACTTTTTAACTAAAATACCATTAAATTCACTTAAATATTTAGTATGAATACAAATTAAGATTTTAAAAGTTATATTATATTTGGAACTGAATTTCTCATTGATTTAAAAGCAACAACTTTCTTAATTAAAATGATTAAGTATGTACATGGTGCAATGAACAAGCAGGAAAAATCAAATAAAAAATCAACTTCGTTAAGATAAAAGCATTATCTCAAAACAATTTATTTTGAATCTCTTACTTTGTCAGTTCTGGACGCAAATTTGCACTCGTGGTATCTCAGATATGCCCGTGTATATATAAACCCGTGTATATACTTATGTACGAATAGTCATAAATATATCTTTTGCCCCTTGCTGCTACCTCAACGGTTTATGACGTAAATTTAACTCGAATATCAAAAACAGTCATCAAAAGTACAAGGCATGCAATTCTTAAAGATAATATTGAAAAAAGAAAAGATACAAATGAGATAAAAAAAGATTAAAAAAATATATATACATAAACAGATCAAAAGGAAAAGCAGAGAGATAATTTCAGAAATTTTACTTTTTTAAATTGCATTCCAGAATAAAAAGGAAGAAGAAGTTTGAAGCAATAATTCAATTTAATACCCAAGTAATGCGATTATATTGATTATTTTGATTTTTTTTAATTTAAAACTTTAACAGAAAGCTTCAGAGAAATCTGAACATAAGAGAATCAGATTGATATAAAAGGAATTAAGTCTAACAGAAGTGAGCCACTGCATTCAGAAATGCCAGATATTAGTAATACTTTAGTTTATATGTAAACATATTTTTCTATGGTATACAGATATGTACACATGCAATATATGTGATACGATAAATACGTCAAGTATTTAAATTATTTTTTTGAAAAGCAATATAAAGTCTGTAAATTTTACTGATATTCCTAATATGAAATATCAATGTAAATTTAGTTTTGTTTTGTGTTTTGCTACTAATATTCCTTAGCAACAAGACCTTTCTTTTCTGTGCTCCAGAAAAACCTAATTTATATGCTTATACATCATTTCTGAAACAAAAGCCGAAAATTATAATATCCATGCATGAATCTAAAATGTTTGTACATAACGCAATTAATATTATTAATTCTTTTTTTAGTCTATCTGTATATTTTTACTATCCTTTGTAAGATTTTTATCCGATTGCGTATGGGACATTCAAAGCTTTTTCATGAACATCTTTTGAGTGGCGATCAGACATCAAACTGTCCATTTTGTAATAGCACACCATCCATAGATCATATACTTAACGATTGTCCTACTTTTAATTCTATTCGTAGTAATATCTTTCCTAATATCGTACCTACTAGCCTATTAAAAACAATTACTATTGAAAATATAATTTTAATGTATAAATATATTAAAACCTGTAACCTAGTGAATAAAATTTAATTTATAATATCCGAGCTGAAGGCCTTGGCAGCTAGCGCTCGTTTTTCTGGTCTTAGTTATAAGATTTTATATTTTGTAATTAATTATAATAAATAAATAAATAAATACTATCCTTTCTGTGATAATAAAATAACTTTTATCTAAACAAAAGAACATAAGCAAGAGAAAGATGGCCAACATTTTGGTTTAAAATAAAACCGAATTTCTTTCGCGTCAAAAAGGTATTATTTTAAAATTAAAATTTGAATTACCCATGTAAAATCTGGATTAAGGAATTTGGTAACGATACCACCTAAACTTTTTTTTCTGAGTGCACCTCATTTGATCAACACTGAAAGAGCCGAGTAATAAAGATTGATTTTATTACGAAACCTTTCTTTTTTTTAAAGTATAATATCAACAAACCTTGAATACTTTTTAGGGGACCTAATGAATTATTGGGATGACCATCAGCTTTGCTAAACAGCTTAAAGGCTATAGACTTAATGTACTATATATATCTCTCTATATATATCTCTATATATAGAGATATATCTCTCTCTATATATATCAGAAATTATGGTATACCAGAATTAAAGAATTTTACTTTTTATAATAAAAACTATATATATAATAAAAAATTTCAAACTAATGCATATACTGCTTTGTTACCTATACTGCTTCGGATACCGCAAAATATCTATCAATAGTAGTATTTGAAAAAGTCTATTGGTTTTAATAATATTAAGTTAAACATATTATTTTATTATGTAAAATATTATGACTGAGCCTAATTAAAACAAAAATTTACAAACTACTTATAACGTAAAGTCTGAGTTTAAGCTAAATTATACTTAATTTTTTAAAGCTAAAACATTTTAAAATAATTCCTAATCCATAATAGCATATATGTAAATGAGTCACTACAATAAATTTAAACAACGGTTTAACTAAATTAACTGCTCGCTAGGTACTAAGTCTATTTTTTTTCCTCTCTCCCCTGATTATTAGAATGAAGTTTTCACAATGCTGTGGAAGTCTTCTTCATTTATTCCTAAGAGGTAGTTTATTTGAAAAAACTTTTTGGAAAAATTACAAATATATGTACTTATTATATTTTAGCCCATTTCCCTTCGTTAATATAAATTATTACGTTTTGAGTTTAGCTTACATACATAAATGGTCCAGAGTTTGTTTTTTTTATTTAAATCCAAAGCAATTAAATATGAGGTATTTAATATTTTGTCGAAAGGTAAGATAAAATAAAGTTTATAGATTTAAGTTTTTATTTTATCGTCTGGATATTTAAGAGAATCTCGTTTTGAAGTACAATGTCTTGTTTTAATAACCACATTTTTAAATATATCATATAGCTTATAATTAATCTATCGGCTATAATTATGCAAAACCTTTCACACTTTCAATGTTTAAAAACACTCCCACCCAATATATTAAAAATATGTGTTCGCCTAAAAAAAGTTTACAGAGATCCACGCCATAGTTCGCTTATTTCTCATAAGATTTTTTAAAGAGAAAGTTTATTACATTTAGAATAAAGAAGACTGTGACTGCCAGCTACCGATTTATTTTGGAAAAAGGTACTACAATTCTTCTACAAATCTTCTCATTTGTATATCTAATATAATATGTTAAATACTGAGTTTTTATCAAATACCCACTGAATAAAATTCAACAAACACCATTGTTTCTACGAAAGTTGCAGCATATAGCTTTCATTCAAAAAACATAAAACGATCATGTCAATTATGCTGTTGGTATATGAACGCAATGATGGCTTTTAGTTATGTACTACAATTTCAATTTCCCCAAATAGATTTTTAATAGTATTACGATATACCTATCCAATACTACGGTATCGGTAATGGCATACTAAAGTGTGTTAGTAAGGCCATTATGTCCAAAAAGTTTCATTATGAATTTTGCACTGATTGGAAACCTAGACGACAACATTCCTCATATCGCATTAATATGAAAACCTTAGGTTACTCGCCGATCCGGAACTTGAACTCTTAAGTTTTTAATATGAACTCTTAAATATGGATTAAATAATTAGAGTTATAAAATCATGCAAAAACCTGTCAAATTTTATATATAACATTGTTATAACTTGTCAGACAAAATTGAGGTTAGTTATAGACACAAGAAATATGTTAACTTGTGTTACTTGTCAGTATTGAGGACAATAATTGAAAATTTTAAAACAAAATAACTTCATATGCATAAGAATAATATAGAAAGTATATATCCATATATATATATACAACCAACATATGAGAAACTAAGGACACGAACTTCAGTTATTAATAATGTTAAAGCTGAAACACTATCTCTCTTCAGTAGAGATCTTTATTATTTTAAGGAATATTTGCTCAGAAATCGAAATTCCGATTACACATATTTAAAACAGCTTGACGTTAATGATTAAGGAACAGTTGAGGAAAACCGTGAAGACTTGCGTACTGTTATAAATAAAGCCAATGCTATACAAAAATGGAAAGGAAAAAGAATTACGGAATTATTTATGTCAACCAAACGTAGAAATATTACATCCATATCATTTAAGAAACAGCTAACAACGCATATTTTGCACAATTGTTCATATATAGAACTGTCATTAGACCGGTTCTTACCAACGGCTGCGAAACATGGGTACTTAATCCAGCGACAACAACCTGCTAAGATTCGAAGGAAAAATACTCAGGAAAATATTCGGCCCGGTGTGCTTAAAAGACAGCACATATCATATACGATATAACGATGAATTGAATGTTTTAAAAGAAGGTCGAACTATAACACGATACATAAAAGCTCAAAAATTGCGCTGGTATGGACACGTCCTACGAATGAGTAATGAAAAAATGACTAACAAAATATTCGTAGCAAAGCTAGAGGTGACTAGACAAAGAGGACGACCGCGACAATGTAGAAGACAACATTCGAACGATGAGAACAACAAAACACAAAAGGAAATCGGAATGCAGAGAACAATGCAGGCGTAATGTAGAGGAGGCAATGGCGCATCCTGGACTGTGATGTTAAAAAGATAATGATATTTTAAGGAAAGCATCACCTTAACTATTTTGGCATAACGTCATATATTTACATGCAAATCCTAAATAGTATATTTTATACAATACCTTATGAATAAATCAGAATGATAACTGAAGAAGCACAGATAAAATTTGATTGCAGTATATCTAAGAACTGATACTGCTTCCATATACGATGAAAAAATTAATTAATTATCATTTCCAAATCGTATTCAAAAGTTGTAATTTTGACAATACATACTACAAGTATTTAAAACTAATTTTAAGCATATATAATAGAATTCCACACTGGAGGCTTTAGCAATAACAACTAATTATTTTTTACTCAGAAAATTCAGGTTTATGCTATGTTAAGTATAGATATTAATGGAATAGCGGTGATTCTGAATTAACTTCACTTTATTTTGATTAAAATAAAGACTACTGCCGATAATATAATCTTCTGCAGATTTCCATTTAATGGATATAATAACTGCCAAATACTTAACGAATTAAAAGGAAATTTTATTTGCAATCAAATTTTTATACATAATTTTTTATATTTTTAATTGTTTTTAATTTATTATTAAAATTTAATTTGAAATTTCAAGCTGTTAACGGTAAAATGTTTTAGCCGCGGTTAACGATTGCGG
>NC_051847.1:133869813-133886737 GCF_002237135.1 Teleopsis dalmanni
GTAAATAATTTTTTAAGATAAAAATGTTCGAAAATGTTTTAGTTAATTAACAATATGTTAACAGACACGAATTTAATAATCACCGCTTGTTGATATAATTGATTAATTTTAATCGAAATATATAAATATATCATTTACTATATATGTCGATTTATTGCTGTTAAGATAACTTAACTTCTTTTAGTTTATTTAAAATACTATTTGATAAGCAAACATAAATTAAAACATGAAACATTTATCCTTTAACTAATGTTAAACTAAAATTAATATTTTTCCCTTCGCGTTATTGTTGCTTAATTAAGCATAGTGCCCACTTTAAGATATAAAAGGCAAACGATTACTCGTACAATTTATTTACCACGAAACCCCATAAATATTATTTTCATAAACTTAGCAACAAGTTCAACAAATTCAATAATAAAAAATACAACAACAACAACATATACAAAAACAAAAACAGTAACAAGAGCAATGGCAAGATAGTGACAATAACAAAACCGACACAGTTACACACTTGAGTAAACAATACATGTGCTCGCACACAAGCACATGCACCATAACGTTTTTTAGCTGTCAGCTATAATACAACAATAATATGTGCTTGGCTTAACTTAAGGGTAAATAAATTGTTGGATTTTGCTCTTACACGCCCGTAAATGAAATAATGCAACAGCCTGTTATGCTAATGCACATGTGTATGTATGTATGTATGTGTGTGTTAATATAAGTAGAAGAGCCTGTGCTACAATAGACAGTACATATATTATTGTAATAAAATTACGTCTTACTTTACTATCAATTTATAATAAAAACAAATAATTATATGTAATACCAAGAAATATGATATATGTTACATAAATGTATGTGTATTGGATTATGTGTATAATGAAATACATTATTTTTAGCTACCCGTAGAACCCTACAATAATAATAAAGTGAAAATGATTTTTTTTTCAGAGTTTGTTTTGAGAAATTATTTAAACTGTATTAACATTTTCTCTACAATGAATTAAATGAAATTTAAATTTTAATAAATTTAATAAATGTATCTATGTTCGATGTTCGAACTCGATGTTTTGCAAAATCAATGTTGAGTACCACTGAATTAATTTTTTGGCAAACCTGTTTAATTTAGTTATTAGTTAATTTACAAAAAAATCATTTCCTAAAGATACATAAAAAAATATTGTATAATAGAAAGCTTAAAAAATTTTTATTACAATTAATTTAAATTGCTATTATACTAACTTATTTTGAAAATAGTAAAAAGTATTCATCCATATTCAAAGATACTTTGGGATAAAACAAATCCTTCCATATTTATATGGATTATCCCCACAAATGATTGATTCCCTCTTTAATAGTATTCCCTTATAACCACTGCTCGTTTCTATAATAGTGACATTAGCCACACTTATCGTAAATGACTTGCACTTCCACTAATATTTAATAAAAATACTTCTTAGTAAAACTTACTCACTCACTCGCATATGAGTATTTTACTATTTACTTTTAGCTATTGACATTTTTTTTTATCTGCTAAAGTAACAAACGTTAATACTTTTTGAACCCACAACTACTATCGGAATTGCTTCTCTTAGAACATCCAATGATGATATAGTCAAATTTTTATTACTGTATGTAAAAAAATTACCTTTTTAATATATAATTCGATTTTTAATGCTAAAAAATGTTTTTCTAAAACTATTAAAATTTATTCCCTATTTATTAAGTCATAAATATGGCATACAAAATGGTTGAGTATAGGGGTAAGTTCCTTTACAGCTTTCTTTTTATAGTCATATTCATTATTACTATTCATATAACTTGGACAACATGTCGTATACTTGATGTTTTATGCAGTTTTCCTTGCAGTTCTCGTAGTTTGTATTAACGCCATTTGCATATGAAGTTTACTACATTTTTTATCTATTTTTTTAAAACTCATATATATTTACTTTTGAAAGTTACTTCTTAAATCATTATATCCTTTTACATTATAATCAAAATAAAAATATAACTTTATACATCAATAATACACAAAAGAATTTTTATATTTCAAATGATAAACAAAATTTTTAATATTAACTTTTCCTAACTTTAATATATTAGTGTAAGGACTTTATATCAAGTTTATCAATATGTTTTAACCAAATAATGAATTCAAAGCCATTTCATACCATATTCTTCATTATCATAACAAAATGAAACGGTATTCGGCTGTATCTCTGGCTTTTGTTTTATCCATTTTATCTAGTAATGTTGCTATATGTTCGTTTGAATTGTCTGTTCATCTACTTAACTGTCTACCTATCTATCTGTTAATATGCCTATTAATATACGAAATTATCCAGAATTCAGACAATATAAAGTGATAAAAATAAATAATTTTTTTCTATGAAAATATATTCAATCTATATGACATATCGAGTAGCAAATATATTAAATTTTATACGATTATTATATTATACGAATTCATCAAGTACTGAATATAAAACTATTACCACTACTTAACTAATATGACAACTATTAATTAAAGTTAACTAAGTTAGGTCATTCGGAGGAATACTTAAATTCCGATTTTAAAAAATATTGATGTGCTACAAGTCTTTCATCAGCTTTAAAAACTGATTGACAAGTCATCGTTAAAAGATCCATGTCAAACTATCTAAAAGTGTATATGTGACTCTAGATATGTTCTTCTTTGCAATACAAATATCTTAACAAACTTAATATGATAAACACAATAAAATTATTTTTAATGAGTAAAATTATCAAACAATGTTTATGTCTGTGAAGTTTGAGCTAAAAACTTAATTTATACAATGTTATTATTAATTTTGTTGTCGTTACAATTAACTTAAAATAATACAAAAAATATAACATTCTGTGGGAAAACCCTGTTAGCGTGTCCTTAAAAATCTAAATATGTGGAATTGCATGGGCTAAAATAGCATTTCAGGAAATTTATTATTGAGAATAGTTGCAAATATTTGATTTACTTAGAACTGTCTACACTCATATCACATAATGAACAGAATAAAAACGTAAGTAATCAGTATAGTTGCACATTAATATTCATTTGAATGAACTATTTTTCTGGTAAAGGAATTATATAGTTTTGCATTTTAGGTGAGTTTTGTGTGAACTAATTAGGAGAATTCTCAACTTTAAACTATAAAATAAATAAATAAATTATTTAATATAATATGGTTTACTAATATCGTTATTGAAAAAATCCTTCTACATTCATATATGTTTCCAAATACGGTAGCCTAAAAGTGAAAAATATTCATACTTAACAAGATCTCGTGAAATGAATGTTTGTACAACAATTATTTAATGTTATAGACGAATACGAGAAATATAAGATTTAATTACTAAAAATCTGAGGAACACTATTATTTCTTCTATATTTTGATGCTGAAACATTATAAATATTTTTATCTTTGAAGTACAATTTGACATGCCATTTGCCACATTTTGTAGGGTCAGAGAGTAGCATATAAATAATGTCTTTAAATTTAGATGAAATATGTAAATTAGTGCAATGAAAAAGGTTATTTCTAGGCTAATCTTGTAAAATCTATCGTGGCATGTTAAAAAAACATTTGTTTTTGCTTTAGAACAAGACTTGAAAACATCAATGACATAAGTTTTTCCTATAATTGTAGCAAGAAAATTCCATATATATCTAGACTGTAACATTCACATCAAAGAAAACATCATGATAATATTCCAAATGTCATATAAAATGTCGATTTTCAACTACGTCAACTATAGTTTAACGTTTAATTCTGTAAAATTATAAGAAATGCTATTAATCGCATATATTTTGCGAATTTGAACAATTGTCCTAAACTTTTAAGATTTTATAATAATTTAGCATTAGGTACTTAATAGATTATTCCATTAATAATTTCCATGAATAAATGCAAATAAAATAAATAAATTTCAGCTTGTATTACATATCACTTATATATATATTTATATATAAAATTAAGCTGTAAGTTTAATTAAGTACTATATAAATATTAGTTGAAAGAGAACTAAAAACAATAAATGTTTAAGAAGAATAAACTACTTGCAACTGCTAGTTGAACTGGATATATTTGTCCATATTAATCCTAACCGCATCTGATTTCATTGTTTCCAAGCAGAAGCATTTATTATAAAAAATGTTGTCCTGGATGGAATTAAAACAGAAAAATGTTATAATATATTTCAGCAGGAAATCACAAGTGGGTGTTATTACAGCATTCGAAGACTTCAGTATGCATAAATTTTTCTTTTCTGGAGCTATAACACGTTATAAGAAAACAAGAGCGGCAGTATCCAATGGTAAAAGAAAAGAATAAAGGAACTGTTGTATTTTTTACAATAATTGCAAAATATAGTCCTTTCTGGTGGGAAAAATTTGCTTCTTGAGCAATTCATTAGGAAACAAAATGATTAAATTTACTTAAAAGAAATGTCGTACGAAAATTAAGGTACTACAATAATCACAACTATCAAACTTGGTGTGGTTTGGGTAACCGTGTCGAATTATGATCGATCTCTGTTAGCAGTTTTGTACCGTGGTCGCATTTTGGAAGCCCAAACCAAACATTTTGTTAGGTGAGAAAAACTATTTTAAAAAAATTTTGCAGTGTCACACAAGCCACATGTTGCATTTCTCTGTTTGTAAGAAGTGTTTGAATATTAAAACTGTGCTGGTCACTGTCTACTTTGCTCTATTCCTGATTGTGACGCATTTTGTAGACTAATGTTAGCAGTAAAATATATCAGAGTGTTAATATCTTTAATCAAAGAAGCTTTTCTCGAAGGCATGAAGATTCTGCAGCTCCACATTCGTACATTCTACAATTTCTTAGCCAACAGATTTTAAGTTATAGTTCGCTCTAGATATGACCATACTGAACACTTGAAATATATTACAAAAAAGATGTTTTCTAACATGTTCTAACATGTTGCTTCAATAAGTTTTCAATTTAATTTTAATTGAAACACCTCACAGATGCTCAATTACAGTTATTTTCTATGTACTTATAGTTAGTTATTATAATATATATATGTATTAAATATTTTAGTCAGAAACTATTCTGAATGATTGAATTTTAGTTCCTTGCAGTAAACTTCGGATTTTAGTTTGTTTTCCCACGTGTATAAGCAATTAATTTTTTTTTTATCTTTCCTCAATTTCTTTTTTTCCTCATTTTTTCTATTAATTATACTAAATATAAAATGAAGTGTACACAATTCAAAAATTTTAACAAAAAACGCAAAACAAATTCGGTTAACCCCTCTTTGTGCTAATGATAATTCCAAATAAAAACAGAACCATAGACAATTTATCTTAAATGTTTAGTATTTATTTATTTATTTTGCTACCATATTTATTTTTGATTTCGTTTTTTTTGTTTTTTGTTTGGAAAATTCATTTGTAGATGTGTGTGGATTTATAGAAATCAATTGAAATGATGCTGAATGTGTGGAGACGTACTGGACTGACTAACTCAACCCATAGAAAATAACGAAAATTTAAACAAAATATTTGAAAATTATTGTTGTTATTGTAGTTCAGTTCTATTGCTGAAGAAAATAAAAAAATTTGTGTTTTCAAATAAATTAATAATCAAAATTAATTTCCAAATTTATTTCCCAAATTAATTTCTTAATTTATTTTCTTTAATTAATGTATTTATTTTATTTTTAACAAATTTTTTAATTTTACTGAATAAACTTTATAAATTTTTAAAGTTGCATTTAGGATTAATATTTTAATTTGATTTAAAAGTTAACTTTTATAAGTAAATTGAATTAAAATTTTCATACAATTTTTGTTTTTTTACTTAGTTGAATTCTTGTAGATTTCGAATATTAATTTTTTGAAGTTTTTTCAACAATTGTTTTATTAAATACATTTCTATTTTTGAATTACACTACAATATTATTACCACTTTTTTTGCAGTTTAATTTTTAAACTTCACTTCATTTAGATATAACTTTTTGTTTTAATTTTTTATTTATTTTGGGAGAATTTAATTTTTAATTTTTATTAAATTTTTTAGTTTTTCATACTTAAAAAAGTTTTTCATTTTATTTCATTTAATATATATTTTGATTTTTAGCTATCATTTAAAATTTTAATGTTTTTTTAAATGGAATATTTTAAATATATGAATTATTAAAATTTTTATAATTTTTAAATATAATATGTTTATATTTTCAAGTTAATTGTTAATTGGCACAAAATTATATATATTATTTATTTTTTTCCGATATATAAATCTTATTCTCAACACATTTAAGTCTAATTTTTAAATTTATTATCATTTAAAACACTTAAAACTTTTTTTGTTTTTTTTAGTTTATTTAAATAAATTTAAATAAATTGAGATTAATTTAATTTAAAATTGCAGCTAAATTGAATTGTGCTGTTAAATGTTTTGTGGAGGCACTTAAAATGATTATTAATGCTTTGACAATATTGCTTTATTCCTGAGTTAAGCAAGGATATAAGTGTTTCTGCTACACACGGTGCCCTCAAATTTTACTGTGTATGTAAATTTCTCATATACGCAGGTGCAATTATGATGTGTACATATTGTTGCAAAATGTATATTAATAAACTTTTTTAATAAACTACATATAAAATTAATTAGCCTTGTGCACTTATATATTGATTATGTTCAATTTTTTTTTATAATTTTAAACAAATTTGTTTAAATAATATTTCACATTTTGTAGCCATGGAAATGTGGAATTTTCGAGCGCAACATGCTGCAGGTTAGACACTTGATGCTTTGCACTTTGGCTACATGTTTATGTTATTACACTTTTCATACGAAAGTTTAACAGCACTTGAGGACTGATATAATTTTGTATACATTTTTTCATGAAATTAATTTAAATTAAAACACATGTACTTAATATTCTCTTCACACATTAATTATTTTGATTTATTTAAACTTTACAAATATATATATGTATATATATTTTTCACAATTTCATTACAATCAAATGAGCAACAAAAATTAAATTTCACACATTTTTATTAGTTTTATGTATTTGTTATAAAATTATTATAATCTTTTTATATTTAAAAATTATATATTTAAACAAGCGAAGAATTTAAATTATAAACAAGCAAAATTAATAAATTTTCCGTTGCAAAATAAAATTTCACAACATGAAAAATTGAAACAAATGAAATAATCTTTGCCACTTCCGACGACGGACATACAAGGCAAATAATTTTTCGTTATATTTTAGTTTAGGTTATTTTCTCTACTCCACTTTTGTGTTTTGTAGTAAAATTTCAGATATATATTTTTTTTCCATTATTTTGCTACTACTTTTTTTGTTGTGCTTTTTAACGTAAAATTTTGCTATGGTTCAATACATTTACCCGCTCTTTAACGTAGCAACAACAGCTTCAATAACTACAATAACACAGTTACAACAACAGCAACACAAACAACAACATGACAATACCACTAACAATATTTCTGCTGTTTCATATGAAAAGTGAAACAATTTCCATTGTACCAAATACACACTTAAAGTTTCCATATTTCATTTTCCAAAAAGTTTCTACCATATTTGAGGGTTAAAAACAAGTGAAAATGCAAAATGATAAAGTAAAAATAAAAACAAACAGCGAAAATTGTGTATGTTTATGTTCTATTAAACAAAGCAGGGAATTTGCTTAACACAGTCATAATAACAAAAAAAAAACGCAAACAGTATAATACAGACACACGCAGAGAGCAAGCACATTGCTTTTATATTTCTGCCAGCATGCGCAACAAAAATTTCAGCAATATGCCTGCAATAATATTGAGTGAGTATACACTATAATTCTGTGTACTCAGAATTGAGTACATTTGCTTTTCTTCAAACATCCTTCAAAATTGTGTAGAGAAATTTTTTGTATAGAAAAACAAATTTGTGAGCATTCCAAAACTGTGAGAATAAATTGAGCATAAATTTATGTAAAAATAAACAAAACTGCCAATATGCACATTGTTATGGTTGTTCTTTTTCTGCTTTTTTTTTGGATTTTGTTTTTCCTGCTTACTGTTGTCGTTGTGTTGTTTTTGTTTATTTCTTTCCTACACTAATTTACGTTCGACAAGTGGCTGCTTTGCAGTAGCGCAACATATTAGCTTACACATTTTTAATATATTTGTCTGCCACTCTTTTCTATATTTAAAGTATTTCAATTTCATAAATTATCTTTTTTTTGAAGTACTGAAATAGATAAAAAATAAATAGGTTTTGTTTTTGTATTCCACCACAAAAATAAAGTCAAATTTGAAATATACATAGTCTACAAACTCAAACATGTGCTGTCGTCAAAGGTCAAGAGTCCACAAAGTTGCCATGAACAACATGTTGCTATCGACAGAAAGATACTCAACAAGGTAGTTCATATACAATATAGTTAAGGATAGAAAAAAGGATGGAAAATAGTTCTGGCATAGAAAATCTCTTATTGTTTTCAAAGTTAAACAAGATTCATTGTTTTTCTAAATAACTTGATTTAAAACAAGTTATTCCATAGGAACTATAATCATGTCATAGGTTTTTTTCAATCCGAACCATGTCGTAGATTTAGTGAAATAATAAACAAAATTATCAATTAAAAATAAACCCAATATGTAAACACCCTTGTTTATATACATATGTGATATGTAACATATTTAACAGTGTTTTTAATAAATTAATTATATAAACTAATAAAAAATAAATATAAACTTTTTCATTTACAAAAGTATCGTATATTAGCAATGAATGAGAGAAAATCAAAATATATGTTGGTTACTAGTAGAAATGTGCGTCACTCGAACGCCGAGCTGCTGACCGGCAACTTTAGTTTCGAATTTGTCAAGGATTCTATCAATCTTAGCACCCTTGTAAAAAATAACAATGATATCAGCCTGGAGATCAGTTGAAGAAATACCATTGCTAGTAAGAATTCCATGGGTAACTGGGATATATAGCTTTCTGTCGACAGAAAAAACTTATGCTCTATAGCAAACACTCAGCAAACAGGTTCAACCTGTTCTTTTGTGTGACGTAAAAGCATGACGCTATCACAGAATGATAGAAGTAGCACTGGAAGTTTCCCAGAGAAGTGTTGTTCATAAGATCTTGAGTTCTCCACGAGTTGACGACGACTACCGCATCCGAATAAACCATGAACCTTGCAAACTTTATCACGACATTCATACAATTCAGTGAATTAATAATCAGCGACTTCGCTGGCTTGTCATGTCGTCAGAATGGATGTTATTTGGTATTTGAAACGACAGATTAAAGAAAAAGATGTAGAGGTAAACCATGGAAAGATCACGATGAGGATCTTGATCTTGATGTACTAGTATGAAGAAGAGGCGCACGCAGTTCAGACGCCTAGATAAACATGCTGCGTCAGGCCAATATCCAGTAATGGGTTGTTATGGTCACTAAAGTAAGTAAGTAGGTAAAAATCCTAATGAATAATCAGTTTTAGTTGTTGCTTATTGATATTAGAAAATGTCACTTCTATAGAGATACAATACCAGTTGATTGAACTTAAATTTCACAGGGATTCTTCGACAAGTCAATGATTTGTGAAAGATGTGGTTTGTTCTTCAAATCTTTTTTCCTTAATTTTATTATCTAAGCGATATTAAGCTTAATATTATAATAAAATATAAATATTATAAATTATAAATTACATTAAAATTATATATTATATGTTATAAAATATTATAAAAGACATAATATTGCGCTTTTATTATTTTGACAATCACACTTATTTGCCGTGCACTACAAGGGAAGAAACTGTAAGTTTTCTACTGGAAAACTAATTTTATAAACATCAATATTTTCCATATAAACAAATATCTGGATATTGTTTACTTAATTACCATGATTAACATATTATATTTTCAACATTGCATTACTAACTAATAAAAATCTATTTTAGATAAAGACAGCTTTTCAAGATGCTTTAAACTTTATATATATAATTATGTACTCTATGATAGCTCAAAATTTCAACTAAAACTAAATTAAGGCGTTTTAAATATGTTTAATATAATATGAATGGAAAAATTTTCAACTTTAGAATAATATTTAAGCTATATATATATATATATATATATATTTAATATGTAAGCCCTATACACATTTAATAAAATAAATTAAAGCCAAAGCATCTAGAGGAACAACAATAAAAAAAAAAATAAAATTTAAAAAATTATTGCATAAAAAAAACACACCCAAAGTGCTGATTAATAGCACTAAGAAAATATATATCTATCGAAAATATCTGTGAAAAGACTTTTGAGTTAAGATGGCGATCTAATTTATGATTACAGTATCTCAGATAAATGCAGAAAAATAAATGTCACACAATGTGTTATATATTGAAGTTATGACCGGAAACAGTCAGATGGAAGATGAATTAATTGCCATAAAGATGACTTGATAACAGAATTAATGAAAAATCGTCAAAATAAGGCAGTGAACTATGGGGAAGTATTGTCAAAGAAGCTTCAAGTGGAGAACTATTGAAACATATTGTTGAAGAAAATTTGACATATATAGGGTAATAATAGTACATTAGGTAGTAAATTTTAGAACTTCTACTTATTTTGTTAAGTTTTAATAAATTATTATATGTTCTAAGTTCTAATTTAATAATATCAATGGAAAAGAAAATGAGAGTAAAAATTATTGACACTATTACAAAATACAAACGATTATAGATATGTAAAAAAATATTTACAATAAATCTAATTTAATATTACTATTAAATTTATGTATATTATTAAATTATAAAAGTTTAAAATTTTGATAGAAATTAAATATATTTCTTCTTTGATTTACTGTGTCAAGACCTCTACTGAATTATAAATTATTCACATAAATTCATTAAAGTATAGTTTGAAGCTCACCTTATCTTTCTAACGGAATGTATATTGCATTTGTTTTAAGAAAGTACAATTCGGAATTAGTCTGAGCATCCACAGAATCAAACAATTTTAACGCTCTGTCTTTGTTTTACTTTTAAACACTCTCGATTCTCAAGTTTTTATATATAACTTCAAACCTGATATACCATGGAGCTTTTCTTTTACATCTCAATACAATATTGAAAGGATTCTAATGATCGATGAAGCAGCATTACCAAAAGAAATACAATCATAAATTATTTTAGGTCTACAGTTATGTTTGGGACAAATACAATTTCCAAGAAACAAACTATGTTTACGAACTATGTTCAATCCAAACTTATTTTATTTATAACAATCCCGACTGTGGTTGTCAGAAACATCGTTTATGTTTCTAATAATGCAAAGTCTGTTTACCTCAATCTCAAATCTTAACGAAAAGCTCAAAATACAGAATTCAAACTTATTAAATTTGAATCAAACATCGAATAAACATAATTTTTTTCTACGTGTAATTACTTGTTTATAAAGTAGCATTTTATTTTTTTATACTAAACTTTCTTTGTATTAATAATTTCAAAGCATTCAAAGATAAAATACATTTCACATTATATTCTTATTCTATTTGCACTTTATTAACTTTTATATATTTTGGATTTTGATTTCTTCGTCCAAACATGAAAATAGCTCTCAGTTATTCAACATTTGCTCTAATTCCTCACCTTCAGAAATGTTCGCTTATCTTATCAAAATGAAGTTAAAAATTATTTATAAAAGAATTAGCGTTTTTGTCAGGATGCATTATGCAGGTGTCGTCAGAAAATAAACTGCTTTTAAATAAAATAAACAATAATATTAATATTAAATAATTTTTAATTTCCTATAATTTATGTGTATACCACATCTTATTGATATAATATTTATATGACTTTTCTAACAAGTCAACTCAACTCATAAATTAAGTTCACAGTGCGTATGAGTGTCTTAATGTCAATGTATTTATGTAAAATAATTTCGTACAAAATTTATAAAATTTATTTTTGAAACATATTGCAATGAATGAAATTTAAATTCTTTTCTGCTGTCATATGTGTCATAAAATTTCACATTAATTACATTTCAATTGCTGCTTAATAGTCACACGCTTTCTCTATTTGTTCGCTTTGTTATTGTTTTCAAATAACTTCCGCCTCCAGCTTTTTATTGAGTGTGTTGGCGTTTCATTAGAATACACAATCAATTTTCCATTAATTGCACATGAATTTTAAAATTATATATTTTTTCCTACATACGAGTACACTTAAAATTATACATAATTGTACAAACATATTATTGTGTATTTTTAAAATTTTGTATACAAAGAAAATTTTTGAGCCTAAAACGTTTAAAAAACAAAAAAGAACTCTCCGCCTACAAAATTACACAAAAAGGTGTCTGGAAAATTTCCAACTGCTTATGCAACAAAACTTAATTTTCTCGTTAAAAATTATGTTGCACTAAAAGCAATTAATATGCAATTAAATGCATAAAACTTGCAGTGCAACTGAAATATCTGTTTCAACTCAAAATATATTTTTGTGTGTCAATAGAATAGAAAGTACGCCAAGCTGTGAGCTTGGAGCACCTAAAAATAAATTGGCGTAGTCCATCTAAATGCAGAAATAAATTTTGCCTTTCCCATTTCGAATGGCTCGGCTCTGGTGTATTTTTTACTTACATGCCACGTTGTCACAGAACTTCGAACAAACTTTATGCACATCATTTATGACAGATTTTTTTTTAAAATACACTTCGAAACATAATTTTAATATTTAGCCAAGATATTTAAAGGATTTATTTTTAAAAACTACAACAACCTTGCTCGCCGAGGAAAATGCAGCACAATATGTAAACGAGGAACAGCCGGCAATAGGAACATTTTCCAGCATCTCTGTGTGTATGCTGTGCTGTATGGAACAGGGAAATGTGTTCAAAAGAAAATCGCGTATAAGACAAATTATAAGAGTTTTCCGTGTGTACATTCACAGTGTTGCTGTTCTCCCCTGAAAAAATCAGAAGCTGCTGGATTGCAGACAAATGCCAAATATTTAAATTAATAACCGATTGCTTGTCAAGAAGACAAGATAATTTTTTAATTAATGAAACTGAAAATTTAATTAAATTATTTAGTTTTTATATAAAAGCCTTCTCTAGTCGTACTGCAATACTCAATAATATGATAATATTGATGTATAGCATATAGAGTTTAAAAAATTCACAAAAATTTTTTTACTTATAAGAAAATATATTATATAAAATAAATGTGCATTGCTAAGGCAAAAATATTTAACAACAGATTATATTAAAAAATTGATATAAATTTTATAGTAATTTTTTAAACAAGCTATTATATATTAATAAATATTCCCATCAGAGAAAATTTTTTTATAAAAAAAAATATATGAGGTCACAGATTTAACATACATATTAACCTACATATATTATAATCTTTTATATACTCCCAAAAATAATGGGAAGCCAATAAAAAATTATTTTTTCATTTTAACTTGTTATTGAAATGCAACGCTGAAGAGATTAATAAGCATTAGGTAAAATTTAGATTCCATATAAAATATATTTCATCTAAAGATACCATCCTAGTTAGTTCCTTGTTAAAAAAAGGTTTCAACCATTTATATTGGCAGTCCTTTAACGTATCACGAAAATATTATTAGATTTCAACTATATATACTCAAATCACAATGATTTATTTTGGGGAGGGTGATGGTCTTTCCTCTAAAGAACTGAAAATACCCAAATATTGTAGGTTTTTCTGTTAACTATAGTATCTAAAGTTCAGTAGATATATATTCGTTATCTAAAATTATATGCAAATGATTTTGATTTCTACTTAACTCTGAGAGCGATGACAACATAATACTTGTTTTCTCTGACTATATGAATAATTTGGCTATGAAGAATTCCTTAGAAGTGCAAGTAAGCACATATTAAAATCTATGAATTTGTTGCCATGTGATGAAAACAATCCCATAGTTTCTAGAGGTAATATTCTGCAAGGAGTATTATGTACGTCTCAAGCAAATTGAATTATAAACTCCCTTACATATTACGTACGATTGTTCCAATTTAATTGAGAACGCATAAACTTTGTTCTGATAAGGTGTTCACATTTTTAATTCAAAAAAAATGAATAGATTATATATATAGGTAGATAATTAAAAACTTATATAGAAGATACACTATTGAAGCTCTACTTTTGATTAAGATCGTTTAACAATTGAACAACCGACGAAAAGTTTACTTTTAACAAAAATAGGGGAAATAAATTTATTGGTTAATTAATTTAGTTAATTTATTGAAATTTGGCTGACCACACAACGCTGTATCGAGTATTGCCAAATACTCATCACCAGTGGTTGTCGAAAACAATCGAATTTCTTGATTAGTTTATAGTCCGTATATAATTTGTTTGGACTGCAAGTGCCAGGCTTAGAACTCGTGCTTGTCAAATTATGCGTTGACTAATCGAGTTTATCCAGAATAGCCAAAGCTGCACAACTTTCAGTGCTCTAGTTCCAGGTTATTCTAAGTAATTGGATAGTGACAGTACAAAATCAATAGCAGCAATAATTTTAATTCAAATTGAACATTTCTTCCCTTGCAAATAAGGGGATTATTCAAACATTACTATTGATTATTCAATATCATACTATAGAATAAATATTTTATTTTATTATTATATTATCTTTTAAGAAATATTTAAGAAAACTCCCTTTTTAACAGGAAAGAACGGGAATTTGAGAAGGCATTTCCTCTACCTCTTTATTGTTAATAAGTTTACTATAACCTTGGAATTTGAGAAAGCATTTTCTCTACCTCTTCATTGTTAATAAGTTTACTGAAACCTCAACATGCATATCTTTTAAATTAAAAAATTATTATTAACCTATTAAAACTTTTTAAAGTTTTTGAAAAACTTTTCTCCAAAAACCTAAGTATATAGACAAAAAAAGGGTGACAATATGACCTGGGCAGTTTAAATTAAACAAAAAAATAATTTAGTATCAGTTTAAATATAATAATTAAATATTTTTTTTTAAGAACCTTAATTCTAAACTATGAATTGAGCGGACTTATTTTGAATTTAGGCAATGCAATTTCACAAATTAATAAATCTAGTTGACTATTGAGTATTGAAATTGAGTATTTATACACTTTTATATTAAAAACAAATATAAGAACATTAAGAATATAACAAACGATTTTCAAACACCTCGTTAAGATTTTATTAACTCAAAAACTAATACTTTTTCTGCTTCATATTAAAAAAAATAAAAAAAAATATTTTTTGTTTATTTGTAAGGTGATCGATATATTTAAGCAACATGTTACCAATATCATCTATTCTTCCCAATTTAATAATAATTTCTTATATTTTGAAAACATAAAACAGTTAGTATTCTCTATTTTAAGTACCACCAGTTATTGTTTTAAAATTGTTGTGTAGTACACATTTCAAATATGTTTAGCTTTGACATCAGTTTTTCTTAACTTTATATTAGCAGTTCAAAGTTTGTCCTTAAGTTTGTGAATTAAAACTTAAACTCCATTTTCATATAACATCATTTTTCAAAGGAATATGGTCAAAATTTTATTTTGATCTGCAAATAGATTCTTTGTGCAGCAGCTATTTTAAGTTGACAACGCAATCAAAATGCACAACAATTTAAAAACTTTGTGGATTGTACTGGACTTGTATTTGTTTTTAGTACATTGTTCACTTTATAAGTTTTTTACTATAAAAAGTATCATATAATCACAAACTTTAATTATATCACTTATACCATACGATATTATTATACAAACTACCCTGTATAACTAAACACCGTATGTAATATTTGCATATAAACTAGCATACACACAAGTTCATGTAACAAAAATGTTACTCATACGCACACGAGCACCAATTTCCATATAAAATTTTCGGATTGGCAAAATTTGTAAACACAAGTCGGCAATTGTGAAATGAAATAACCTGTTGCTTATTGAATTGTTGGTGTCTGTTGCTTAAAGGCACACCTTTAAGAGAATTGTGAAGAATGAAGAACAGTTGTGAAAATGAATGAGAAATTAATTGGAATTATAAACAATTTAATGTTAATGTACGGAAATTTTTAACATATTTTTCAGCGCAATGAACTATAATAATTAAATAAAATAATTACAAAATTGTAAAAAAAAAATTTTCTAAATAATTAAGGAAGAAATATTTGTTTCAAACTTACTGCAAACATTTGCTGACGTTGTTCGGACAATAGTTTCTCACTGGATCCTTTCAATAATTCCGCCAGTAGCTCTTGTGTTGGTAATATTTTAGCTGCCTGCTGCTGATTTTTGGATTTATTACCCGCTTTTGTTGTGTGATCCAGGCTGTGATTTTGCTGATGCAAGTGCTGGTGCTGAGATTTGTTGGACTTGTCATTACTCATTGATTGACTGCGTTTATTGTGATGCGTTTTAATTGTTGGCGCTTCAGATGCTGCACGTTTCATTTCGCGCGGATGATGTGCCTGCTGTTGAGTATGCGACTGCTTATTGTCCTTATCACGTATTGAATTATCTAATGTGCTTTGGTAGCGCTTCTCGTGCGGATTAATTTTGTCTATGCTGGCACTATTGCTGCCGTGGCTAATATTTTTGCTGACATTCTCGATTTGCGAGGGTGTCGAAGCGGCACGTGTATGCGCGGGTACAGGCAAAAATGTACTTGTTTTACGTACACGCATTGAATTTGAATGTTGTGGCATATTACGACCACCTGCGTCATCGTGCGCGCCACGCTGGCGACGTGGTTGTGATGTGCTGTATATATGAAGGATAAGCAAAATAGATATTAATGTATATGGCATGTCAGTGGAAGGACAAAATATTCTAAAATCAAGTCTAAAAAATTAAGGTAAACAACAACAATTTAC
>NC_051847.1:133886837-133902006 GCF_002237135.1 Teleopsis dalmanni
TTTATATAAATTTTTGTAGTATAGATTTCCTTCAGCTTGAAGCTTTAAAATTAGCAATTAAGGATTGACTAAAGAACTAACTTCAGATGTAAGAATAAATATATATAAATAGGGTCTTGATATAAATTTCTGAAAAATTAATCTCTATTTATTTATATATTCAATCATTTCCGAAACCAACATGAGAAAAGAATGTGATTTCAATTCTTTCATTAGATTTCAATACATATCACTCTGGAATGCAGTTGTTTAGCGGTGAAGCACAGTTGGTTCTATGTAAAACATTCTAATTCATTTATTCACTATTATTCTGTTATTCTGCTATTATTCTGTTAAAAGGAAAACATTGATAAGAAAATCATTTACAAATTAAAATTCCTGCAAAAATATCGAAAGCAACAAAATAGCAATTTTTCATCTAAGAACATTTCAAATATTTTGTATTGACTGCGAACTCCATTTTGATGGCAAAATAAATCTACTTTTAAATTGCAAATACCACAAAATGCGCTTTGTAGATACTGCATGAAAAAAAATAAATAACTGAAGTAGTAGAAAGCGTAGCAGAAAGCGTAGTAGCGGTACTAGCGCATTTATCAACCATTTGCGCCACACTGACAGGAAATGTTAAAATATTATCCTCCCAAAGTATACAGAAATCATAATCTGCTGGAAACCGCTGGAAATGCGGTCAAAAAGTGCAAAAGCGAAGCGATGCGAAGGCAACCAGCACAACAGCGAATTATAAAATATAGAACGAAATACAAAAGAAATCAGACGAAAAATATGATAAATTGAAAATCCGCACGGAAATGAAATTTGGAAAGAAGTTTACTGCTCTCAATGACAGGATTTTTTGTTTCAGTATGTGTCGCGAATTTATGATGCTGGCATAAGGATCTTGACTTGCAACAGGACTAATATGTATGCATTCTTGATATGTATTTTCGCTTGAACTCTCAGTAAATTGCATTACAGAATATTTTCCAAAGCAATTGAGTTAATTGCATCAGAGGATTTATCGCATTAATAAATGTACTTTAACAAATTATAGAAGAAAAACATATTTTAACTGAGAATATTTTTATAACAACATAAACCTCCATAATGAAGGTGCCTTCACAACATACTCCATACTAAGGAACATCGAAACGTATGTCCAGATATGGCATTTTTTGCTTGTATCATAAATTATGTGGCAAGGTAAAATGCATTCGATGATTTCATATTCTTGTGGTTTATTGTTGTAAAATATTTCAATTTCTAAATATTACTCGTATTACTCGTATAAAAAGAAAAGTATTCAAGAAAAATATTTCTTAAATCTGTAAACGGAACTCTGACTTCTAAGCTTCCCAATCAACTCACGTACACAATGCAGTACGTTACACAAATATTGCTGCGCTGCATTTATTCTGCATCCGCTCCTCCGCCATTGCGGTTGCGATTGCGGTTGCGGTTGCAGCTCATAAGGATTCCTCCTTCGTACACTTCACACTTTACTAAAATACTTTATTTATTGTACATTTTTGTCTGGGTGTCGATAGTTTCAAGTAATTTCCAGTTTTTTATGTATTTTTCCTATAAACCCTCATTTTTTTGCTTAAATGATGCTTTTTTTTTGCATCATTTGGTGTAGTGAATATGCAGTTCTATACAATTTTTTTTCATCTTCTAATTTTTTTTTTGTTTTGTTGTATTTTAATAAAAAAAGGAAACCAACCATTATTTGGAAGGAAAACTGTTTACTTGAAATTTTCGCTTAATATTTCAAATTCAGTGCCATAAATGCATATTTCTGTGTTCATTACAAATTTGTGGAATTATTAATTTCAATGTGTTTTGAATATTAATTTAAATTTTTATAAAAACATATGTAAAGCGAATATTCTTAATTTCTTTCTTTCAGTTGTACATGTACTTGGTATAATTATATAATATGTTTAAAATATAGCAAATGAAGAGGAATAACTCTTTACTCAGATTTAATTTAGAAGATCATTAGTGAAGCATACCTACCCCACGAGAAATTAACCCACATAATGCTTAATACCTCCATTTGTTATAACATATATTCATAAAAAAACTTCATATATTAGAAGTACATTCTAAATTATTTTTGCAAAATATAGTTATGTCGCATTTAAAATTTAAAATATTCAGTATTATATATAAATTTTGTTATTTAATTATATTTTCAGGTAAGTCTAAAAATAGTGTACACTTAAGAAGAAATAACACATTCTGTAATTGTGAGTATTTAATATTGTATATTGAACTATAAACATCTATACATAAGATTGAGATACTTCACATGGGTGCATAGCTTTAATCCTTCACTTCACTGTCACAATTTCATAATACGTGCATGTATACACGTGAAAAGTCATTGCGTCCGAAGTGTTTCAGTAAAGCCCACCAGTGAATGGCTTTAACATACACAAAATACTTTCCTTGTATTCACAAATGTATTTCTTAGAATTGGTAAAAAATCTGAGGTTTTTAGATATATATGCGAAACAGACTGTTACCACATATTTGTAAATTTCAACGTTTCGTCAAATATTAAAAGTTTTGTCGCATATTATAATACTATAAAAGAAAATATTATATAGATTATTTGTTCAGTACTCATTTTTAAACGCATAACATAAATATATTGTCAGTTAAGGTTCTAAGATGATTCATTAAAATAAGTAATACGTTTTTAACTTAATTAAATCAAGAGATCTTGGAACAAGTTTTGATATAACTAAACTATCTCTTCTCTTAAAGATAAACAGACTCTCTACAGTCTGGCACTTAATATTTAAAGATATATTTTCTATTAAGAAGAATGATTTATATTAAACAGGAGATATCTTGGACTCATATCAAACACGAAATTTAATTTTGAGAATAGAGTAAAAAAGGCTAATGTTACTATGCATATCTGCTAAAAACACGTTGGTAACACCTAGACCTAACTTTGGGTCTTGGTCTACGCTTTAATAGACAAACCTAATGTACTTGAAGATTTAAAGGTTCCTGACATCACTGTTATATTCTGAGTTACTGGAGATGAAATTACGCATACTAATGTGCATAATCGAGTAATCTGTTCTGATCCTCACTTTTCTTAGATACTTTTAAACATTATAGTGCTCATTGAAGAGAGGTATTAGCAATAATAATGTCTAGCTATACAATTACGTGACAACTAAAACCATGACAAATATATTTTCAAATAGCATGTCAGCACATAGCAATAGTAAAAGAAACTGCAAGACCAATGAGCGTATATATCCTCTGAGCGTATATAGAAGCGCTACGGAATATATTTGGAAAGACCAACACGGTCTATTCAAACATACACACTAAACTGACATCTAGATGGTTGTGCCCGCAACTTGATTGAATAAAATCAAAAACTTACTCAGTTTAGCAGGAGAGGACAAATCTAAGCTTACATCTCATACCTCAAATCACTTGCTAATTAATAATAACCAAAGAAAATTGTTGAAGTTGTGAAGACGTAGATGAAGAAGAAGTGGACACAACTGCACACTTTCTATGCAACTACCTAGCTCTGATCAGAAACAGGGCCAACTATTTATGCGATTATATCTTTAAAATCCAAAACATCCGCTATTTTAAATATTTATTTATTTGATATAGCTCGACACAATATAAAAAGTGTGTCGAGAAAGGAAAGCAGAAACTAATTACTGGATTTGAGTCTTTACGTTTATATATTTTTATATGCATTAATTGCATTAAACCTATGGTATTAATTTATTTGAATCATAATTTTTAAAATGATTTTGATAATTTTCCCAAAATCCCAAATAATTTCATTATTTTATATCCTTATATTTTAAACCTTTTATGGTATATATTGTACATTAAGATTACATATACTTTGTTCATTTTTTAAACAAGTTGCTTCGTTCTTACCATATATCCACTCGTTCGCATATAAATTATTAAAAATCCTTTTAGCAGTTTTTCAATAATTGTTTGTTTTTAAATCACATTTCAATTGCTTTTAATAAATAATCTCACACAACACATGCATAATTTAAATCTTTATTAATACGGCTACATATTCTCTTCAAGTGCACAATATGACAATATATCAATATGAGTGGCCAATATTTGGCATAAAGGAGCCACGGAAAGCGTTGGTTTTTTAATATTTTTACTTTTAATTGACGTATGTCATTTTATTATTGTTGGCGTTTTAAGTTTTATTTTTTCATGCCATCAAAACCTTTTCATAAACAAATATTTTTTCCTGAAGTGGTTAAAATATTAATCCTTCGAGTGCAACCATAAAGTTTTTCAATCAGAAGCTCAAGGCGGGAGCAGTTTGTTGAAATAAAAAGCTTTTAATTTCAACAATAACAGAAAATTGATATACCAATAAAGAATATTTATTAATTTTCATGAAAATGTTGAGTTTAATTTAATTTCAGCGTTGATATAAGATTTTTATTTAAAATTTAAAATCAATGATTGACACAATATTATAGTTTGCTTTACTACCTACATTATATCTAGGGTACTGTTATTTAATTGCTTATACAATATTACAGTCGAAAATAAAAAATTCGCATAAGTTTAGAAAACCATAGTTTTTATTTACGAAACAACATTTAACTACATTAACACTTCTTAAAAGCCATTCGTTTTTCAAAAACTCGCTCAAAAAACGCCTCTAAAATATAAGTTCCATTGCACTATACACAATAACCACTTAAGTCTTGAAAGTATTAATTATTTTTTCAATTTTTTAACAGAGCTTGACAAATCTAGCAAATCGTTAGTGTCATACAAAAGATGGGAATCCCACAGTAACCATTCCCACTGTGAACTGCGAAATAAAATACACATATTACTTTTAAAGTGATTACCACATCTTCCTGAACAATTATAGGTTGTACCTTAACTTAACTAGGTTGCACCTTAACTCCGTATAATGATCATATTCCAGCAAGTATAATTTATAAAATATCCCGGTCGTTTTTAGAAACGACCATATTTCATAAAATAGCTGTAGGGTGTTGAGTTTCTTCTATGGCAATTAGTTTAAGAATAGTTTATTAGTGGATAAAAAGAGGAAACGATGAGAGTTCAGATTTATTAATTGTCTAGGATTACTATAGGTAATCTACAAGCCCTACAACCAATAATAATAAAAAAATGTTATTCTGTTACCATTGCATATATTTTTAAAAAAATAAGTAGTCCTAAATAAAGTTTTAATAGCGCTACAAATGGGGAAACACAAGTACCACTAGTGGAAAAATTTTGAAGGGTAAATAGGGGAGTTTTCAGATGGCAGGGTTTATTTATAAGAAGTATTTTTTGATAAAATCTTATTTAATAAATTGATACATTCGCCTTAACTGTAATTATTTTGAGAGACTTAATTTTTTCTACTTCTTGCATTAATGATATACTTTAAAAAATCATGGTCATAGCTAAAATGTGAATCATTGTATCAACAAATATTGTTTACCTTATATTAGGTTAGCTTAGGTTATACCGGTGATCCCCAGTGGATCCACTTAAGCCTATTGGCCTATTGTGATGCCGCATATATATAATGAAAACTTTAGGGTTTATAACCACCTAGAACCTTTTGCGAAGCATAAAATGCTATTTAAAGTCAGATCCTGTAACTGCTTCAGGTCCTCAAGGAAGGGGGCTCCTAAAGTACTAAGTCGCCGACGTGCATGAGCTGAGCAAAAACACAAAAGATGAGATGCGCTCTCATCGTCCTCCCCACAGCTACGACAGATTTGATGGAAAGGAAGACCTGGTCTTCTAGCATTGTTCCCTAGTTTACAGTGTCCTGTAGTCAACTCTACCAGAAGACCAATGTCTTTGCGGGACATCTCAATTAGAGTTTTCGATTCCTTTTATCGGTCTTCCCATCTTTTGTTAAAAGTATATATATTATAGATTGAAAGAAATTTGAAATCGTGACGAAACATAAGAAGTTTTTTATAAGTTTCTGTTTCAAAAACTTTAGCTCACATGAAGTGACAGAGGTATATATTGAAATGTTCAGCAAACAAGTCAATTAAGATACTAGAAATACTCATTAATTTATGCATTAAATGATTAGGATCACATAATGACTAGTCATGGTTTATGTGAATATCAATTTTAACCGCCTTTAAATGCTTTAGGTAGTTTATTATAGTAAAAAATTGTCTTAGGTACGGATACCAATAGCTGTTTTATATAGTTGGCAAAGATAGATTCTTGTGATATATTGTCACAGATAGATAGATAAGATAGATAGAAAGTATTCTGTAATACTCTGCTAGTACTCTCAAATTTTATCTAGTTATTTTGTTTTTAAGCTTTATGCATTTAAGTCAGATTTTAGAAATAACTCCTCAGTTGCATGCTTTGCTAACTGACTCTTCTTACAAAAACAAGTCCAAAAGTATGGTTTTAGCAGATATTTCTGTGCCAAATGAAGTGTACAAGCAGAACTCTGTAAAGGTATAAGTAATAGGTAAACTTAAAATTGCCACCGACATGTGGAAGACATTTTTTTGCCATTCCTATAACGATAGAAAGCGATAAAAACAGTTACTAAATCATAAATAAACGAAGAGGAGAAGTACTAAATGCGAATTTCATTACAATTTATATTTTTTTAAGTACATAATCCTGATAATATCAAGTTTAATTCTAAGAACAATATTTTCATTCAATGTTTTCCAGTAGGTGGTTCAATTTATTTCAATTCAAACAAGTAAATTATTTTTTGATGGAAATTGTTAAATATTGCAAGTTTTAATTAATAATAATTAAATAAATATTTATAATTAAATATTTAATAATTAACAATTACAAATTTGGATGTCCTGTCACCAAAAATGTATCTTCGATTAAAGCATAATTTTTAATAAAGTAAATTCTTGAATGTTTCAGATAATGTCATATATCCATCAACACTGATCCTAATTTCTTTATCCTATTTGGCTTTAAATAAATCATATTTTTATTTATATTATTACTAATAACATACGTAGGCAGGAAATTCTGGTTAATATTGAATACAAACGTATACATGATATAGGTATAATATATATAGATTTTTTACATTCTTAATCTCTGAACAAAGATATTATTTGTATATTTTTGAAACAAAAATAATACAACAAAATTAATCTTAATTTATGAAAATATATTGAAAAATTCTCTATCGAAACAATGGATTGTACTTTGAAAGTCAGTTTGCATAATAAAGGAAATATGCTTTATGTGAGAAGATTGTGTGCATTTGTGAAACCAAAAGTTTGGAAGAATTGTTGGAATTTGATGCCAAATGCAGTTATGAGAATTTGCTCTGAATGCAGTACAAAAGTCGCTTTTGATGAGTTTTTCGTATTTGAAAATGCTAATGTTTATTTATTACTGACAAAAGGGGAATATCACAACGGGATACCCGAAATGTGCAATATTGAGTTTTGGGCTTAGTTTTTTATCCGAAGAAGAGAAACAACAAACTTTTATGAAATTTAAGCTTCATTCATTGTCAAATATTCATTGTTCATTTGTCTTGAACAGAAAGTATTTTAAAATCTTTTGGGTATTTATTAAATTTTTTTGTTTCACAAAATTCTCAAAAGGCTTAAAGTATAAAAGTTGCAGTATTTTTCTAAAGATATTTTATTATAAATAAAGTTTGTATTATATGCATAAAAAGAACATATGCGCAAAAATATGAAACTATTCAAATATTTCATATGAAAATGTCACTAAGTTGTTGATATATTTTGAACCATTTATCCTTTTGATATGCAGATGGAATGTCATGCACAGAAGTTAAATAAAATATAATAAATATTTTTGTGCCGAGCAAAAGAATTTTTTCCTTTTAAACTATTAAAAAGTTTCTGCTAATTTTATTTATTTTTATTTATCAAAAAAATAAAAATTTTTATTTACCAAAAAATATTTATTTTATTTTTACTTAACTCTGTTTTTATTATTTTTGCAAATATCTTGCATATATTAAAAACTAAAAATATTAAAAACAATTTTTGTGAATTCAAAATTTCATCTGAAACCAACTTTAACAATTTGCAACATGAGATACAAACTGTTGTTTTTATTATTTAACTTTTTTAATTTGAAACAAAAGTTTTTAAATGTTTCATTTGAGAACACCATTGCAAAAAATAAAAAATTATTTGTAATTGTCAATTGTCACTTTTATAGATATTTAAATATTTTATTAATAGTTGACACTTTTGAACAAATTGGCTTTTTTTAAATTAATAAAAAAAATGGATGTTAGATTACTAGAAAACTCACTTAGACTATACGAGTCCAGCACCGTGTTGATGAGCTTAATTATTTTATATTTCGAAAATTTTTTGAAAACTATGAACTCCACTTTATATTTGTATATCAAAAGATACGCAATCGATTTGAATTTGTATGTGATTATTTATTTTTTTTAATGCACTCACTACATTTTAGGCAAATTTACACAAGAACTAGTAATTAATTACATTCAATGCACTTATTTTTTAGCAATTTAATACTATACCTAATTGCAATAAGGAATAAATTGCCTGATACAATAAATATTGATAGAATTGTAAAATATATAGAAGTATTATAATATGGCATTAAATGAAAAAATTCAACATTTAGTAAATTTTGAGCTAATGGATTTGTCAATGTTTGTACAAATTTTTCCGAAAATAACAATTGTTAAGTATCTGAATTTTTTTGTAAGAAACAGCATTTCTTGATAACAGACATAAAATAGTCTCATCATGACCACTTAGCATTACAATTTCGAATGGATTTTAACATACTTTACAAATTTGAACCCTATTCCTCTATTTTTAGTTAAAGCTTTCCAGTTCATATTGTCCAAAGTTTTCATATCATATGATCTCCATCTCAATTTAAGCAATTTAGCATATTTAAGAATGACTAAAATAACAATAATTTTTATTATTGTATTAAAAGAAAAAAGTTAAGACCATTGATGAGGACTACTTACCAATACCTAAAAACCGTTGTATGACCAGTCAAATTTCAATAAATTAATTAAAATTTTTGTTTTCATCTTTTCATTTCTATTCGAACCTTTCTAACTTTTAAATAGTCTCTTTTCATCATAAGTCGGCGTCTTTTTCGGCAAGAAAAAATTAACATGAAAAAAGTTGTTATTTCGATTTATCAAATTTAAATATAGTAAAAGTATGTAATATAAAATATTTTCAAAAAATATATATTGTTTTTTCTTTTATGTAAATATGATTTTTCTAAGAATTTGACAAAAGTGGGCATATATTATGCAAATATAAGGTACTATATAAAAAGTTATCTGGAATTTATAATTTCAAAATTACGCGAAAGTAAACGACAAAGCATCATTCACATCTGGCATGACCCATGAACTAATCTCGATACTTAAATTTTAATTTCAACGAATGTGTATTGTACTGATCACGAATGTAAAAGAAAGAGATAATGGCTATATCTAAGTCATACCATTTATATTTATATGAAGGATTGGACCATGCCTTGTCGGATTTGTATTGTACATGATAAATTTTGATTGAGTTTTTTTATTTTTGTATTTTATTTATTAATTACGCGTCCTTTGTACTGAATATTTAGATTTGACCGTATAACAACCTTAAATCTAAATGATGATATTCTTATATTCCCATATAACATTTATACGTCTGGGATATATTACAAAACGAATCTCTTTACGCTGGCCTTAAATATAGCATATTGAAACTCATCACAGAAATAATCAAACTATAATTCTGCATTTTTAAATACTTATTAATAATATACTTACTTTACTGGAAATACTAAACCTAATCTGCATAATACTTTTCAAGACACTTCATAAATTGATTATATTCTTCTCTAGTACTCTTATATAAATATTGTCTTTTTATTAATAATTAAGATTTAATTAATAACCAGATATACAGATATATAGAAATAATGTATGATAAAAAATTTTATGTCGTATGACAACAAATCTATTTCGAATAGATGGTTAGTAATAGTGAGGAAATTTCTCAAATGTAGACTGATCATATAGGTATTTCGTCAGTGGTCTTTGCGACCACGAGAGCAGTTAACCTCTCAATTACTTTTTATGGAGCATTGAAGCATTGGAAGTCAATGTATATGCCACTATTGACGATTGACGTCATAAGGCCACATTTATTGCAAAAAAAGTGAAAAATTGGACTGATGGAATGGACCATCTACCCGCTGCAGCGGGTAGAAATTATCTACCAGATTAGAAAAAAAAAATTTCATTCCAACAATATTTTTGTCTTGGATTATCATTTTAAACTCTCATGCAGCTAAAACACACCCGATATATTCAAATTGCATAGTTAAGCAAAAGAGAATATTGAGTTTTATGCAAATTCGGTATCGCTTAACAAATACCCTATCATTGTAATGGAATATTTATTAATACAGGTAAAATTGCATTGCTTTGACATATACCATTTGTGAAGTCATGGTCTGATATTAAGGAATCCAAATATTACAAACAACTTGCTTCATATCAACTTTTTAAGATAAACATCAAAGAATTATAGATTTTATAGAATGCAAAGTGAAATAATAGGGCAATCCTCAAGTCCACTTCTGGACTCTCAGGAAAATATGCTGATTTAAGGTCCGTCATCAACTAAAAGACAAATAAGTGATATGATTTCTGAGCCTAGTTAAAGCCTAGTGTGGGGTAGTGATAAGCCCCTCAGCCATTATAGAGTAAAAGTGCGTAATAGCACTAACTCAAGAACAAGAAGAAGAAGAAGAAGTGAAATAATAACACAATATGTTGACTTATTCATTACTGAATGAGGATATGATTGATATTTAATGCTAAATATATTTATAGCTATCATTTAAATGAAATAAAATTTAAAATAAAAATAAATAAATTTAAATTTATTTGCTAAGTAAACCTTTGATTAATTATTGTTTTCAGTGATATTTGAAAAATTTCTTGACTTATAATGTTCACATACCAATTTTGGAATAGAAGACGCAACAAACCAACCCTGTCAAGTTTTGAACAAAGATCCATACAACCGATATCATATGTCAAAAATAAAAGAATTGTATCGAATAATGGATAAAAATATTGCTTTGACAGTTATGAATTCCGTAATTGAAAAATGCTACAAAAATTTCAGGAATGTTGCTGCACTTAAACTCCTCTTAAAAACTACTTCATATTGCAGCATTTAACTCTTAAAATGTCTGATAAATTCTGAATTGGGGGAATGCATGCATTTTGTATGAATTAGCATTTACATTCATACATTTGTTTCCACATCCTTTCATATACGAATTTCTTCTTTGAGGTAATGTTACAGTCGTTCAGTTTCATCTTTTTAAGTCTTCAATATATAGTATATGATGTTGAGGGTTTCTAAATGCCACAGAGCTTAACACCACATATAAAAACTGCATAAACATCTTAATGCAGTGTCTTTTTGAAGTATATTTGAATATTGATAGGGGAATCATGTTTAATGGGTGTATGTAAAATTGCTGCTCAATACTTATGGTACATTTTGATAAAAATTTCATGTGAATATAAAAACAAGTGGTCAAATATTGAAAAAAATTAAGTGAACTGCAAATATCATTAATGCAAATATTGCATTGATAAAGCACCCCATTAGAATGACAGTTTTTTACTACTGTATATAATATAATAATATTCACTAAAAATATAATATATTCTGTTTTTATAAAAATACTGACATATTTACCATATATTTTCAGCAAAGGACACAGAAATGATAACTATACGTTAACAAATACTCAAGAGAGAATCACAAGCGCTGCTCTTCAAATACTTTAAAGTATTTAAATTTACTTATCCATATCTAAATGTATTCTTTACATTCTTTTTCTATGGTGAAAGTAAATACTTGTACATTACTAAAATTATGTGCTTCTTCCTTAATGTTAAGTTGTTTTTCTGCTTTTGACACATATCGTCTTTAATGATTTTCCTCTGTAAATTTGTAGATCCTTTCAACTATTGCGTTTCATAAACTCATAGAAATACTGCAATGTTTAGTCTTTTAAGTTTAGTGTACATTCTGCAAGGCAGTGTTTTCTCTGTTGTTTGGTTAAAAATTTCCTCAAAGATATAATATATTTTGTAATGTTTAAAGGATGAGCATCTATACATTCGTTATGCACATAAAACCCGAAATAAAAGCTTATTTTGTTCTTGAGTGTAATCACTAGTTATGGATATGTACACAAGCATTTCTGATTAATGGATACGCAATTATGAAATACTTTAGGCTGTTATGCAAATCCAAGTGCACTTAGATTAATCGCTTCATATGTCAAATTTCACTTTAGGGCATTACAAATATGTTGTGGCTTTAAACATGACGTTCAGCTACGCTATATATTTGCCTCAACATAAATATTGTAATATTAACTGTTAACAACTTTTATATGTGATATTAATAACATTTTCAAAATACTATTTAATAATTAAGGAGAAATTCAAAGTGAACCATACTATAAAAAAATGTTTTGTGATAAAACCATGTATTCGGAATATCATTGTTGGATGAAGTAGATTTTTCATTGATGTACTGTCAAAATTTCATGACTTTACGTCGAGCGTCAGCATTTAAAGTTTATGTTATCAATGTAGAACAATATTCACACAGTTTTTCAATACATTTTAATTAATGAGGTAGGTTTTTCGTAGTGATTATTAACTTCTGTGACAAAATCCAGTGTTGTTTAGCGTGGTTACCTGTCCCTTTGGAAATTTCAAAGAATTTCCGCTGGGATCAGTTAAAGTTATGTGTTTGGCATGACTTCCTTCTTGGTAAGGTGTGAGGCCCATTCAACTTCTGCTGATCTTTGGGTCACAGCACCCGGTTTTGTGTAAAATACAATCAGTTTTCCCACGTAAGTTTGGGTATGAACCACAGCCACCATAACGCTGCCAACCTTATTTGGTCAGGATAGGCAAAGCTACGAGCACTGACCTCCGTAGTACAAAATTTACTTCTCCGCTCAGGTGTCGCAAGATTATCTCACTCACTACCACTCTCAATCTAAATAAATCGCTCTTACGACAGGCATACCTTACGTCGAGTATATTTTAACACCTTACCCGCAAAGGCATTACTTCTGTGATATAATTTATTGATGAGACACAGGTCTAGAAACAATTGGAAGCACGTAAATGATGAACAAATTCTTGAGTAATCTACTATCGCCATAGGTACTTCAACTTAATTAATCAAATATCATCCAAAACCATTTGGCTTAGGTACATTTGGGTTACCTAAAAAGTGTGCATATTTTTTTCCTCACATAATGACTGGCAATAGAGTATTCTCATCGATCAGCACTTGTCTGCAATGTTTGATTAAAAACCTTGATTTGATTATAAGATTCTTATCGTTTTATATTTTTTTCGCCTTTTAATTATCTTTCCACAGAAAGCATTAGCTGATAAAAGGAATATGTTTTCAATAACCGTTTGTCATTTTGCACTTAATTACTTTTTCAGATATATGCAATTCATTGAAGAGGAATATTTTTTGTGAATTTATTTTAAAAATATTCTATAATATCCAAACTGTTGTAACATCCAGTAGAAATGTTACTTCAGAAGCCATGAATCAGTTTATATTCGAAAAATTCTCATGATGCTGCGCCCATGAATCAGTTTATATTCGAACAATTCACATGATGCTGCGCTAGTGAAGCTGAAAAATTTGATACACTGACTAGTAGTTGTTCACAATACAAATATCGTTTTTCAAATAACCCTTTTCCGTTTGGAAGACACCTTGTTTTTTCTAAGGTCATCATTTTGATTTAGTTTGGAAAGAAATCTTTTATTTGTATTAATCCTTAAAAATTAAACAAAATATGTTACTTGTGATCAATTTTTTCAAATTTTGGAAAAGATAAAAACAACTCAGAAATTATAGTATTTTTTTTAAATTAAAATTGATACAAAAAATAAATTTCTGAAATGATGCAGCTTAGACCGTACTTACGATTTATATTACAATTATTAAACGTGTACATCGGTGCGTATGAGTGACTTAATTGTGCGCAATACGTCCATATATTTTTATGTTTATTATAATATGTTGCACAACCAATTTGCAGTAGAAAATCACATCAGAAAAATATATCAAAAAATAAACTGGTTTCCTCACAATACCAAATTATATTTCACTTTCTATAAACTCTCATATACGAGCAGCATTTATCAAATAATGGTGTTCACATGGCTTTGTGAGAGAATGCAGGCAGGACCTCCAGCCGCAACTAAATAAAATCGCACCAAAAATCTACACATTGGAAGGACAATGCAGAGTAACAAAAGCATAAGTAATGAACTTGACAAATTATACATCGCATCAATGACTACTGAAATCGTAAATAATGCAACGAAAAAAAAAATTTATTATCTGAACACAAATTCTGTTGCGAAAATAAATTTCACGCGACCGGAAATTTGTTATGCGTTTTGTTTCCGTTATCGCCATGTTTTCTATTCTAATAGTATTTGAAAAAGCTTTGCATTTATTGTCGTAATGTATGCTAAATAACGAAATATGAATGCCGGGCATAATTAGTGAATATTTGATGCTTTTTGTTTACGGCTCTATCTTCATTGTTGAAATTCTGACACAAAGCCAACATATTTCACTTTGATTTCAAAGGAAGAATTAATGATTTATTAATGAGCGAGATTTCAATTTATAATTAACTTTTATTTTGTTCGTAGTTAAGAGTTTTTCTGTCAAAATATAAAACAAAAAGCGTTACAAGCTCTACGATTAACTTAAAAGCGATATGAGAAAATTAAATTAACGCAACAATCAATGCTAAAATTATGAGAATATGAAGTGAAAGTTACACTAAGGTTTTCGATTTTTAGTTTATTGGAGTTGATTGAGTTATACATATTATCAAAAATTAACTCATCTATTTACTCTAATAAAATCATCAGCACTAGACTTTAATAATTGAATAATGTTGTTCAGTATGATAATATATAATGTTCTTTACCAATGGTTGGGGAAAACAATATATAATTGATGAAGCATTGATTATAAGTCATTAACTGATTTTATTTTAA
>NC_051847.1:133902106-133916333 GCF_002237135.1 Teleopsis dalmanni
GATAAGCCCTCCAGCCATTATAGAGTAAAAGTGCGTAATAGCACTAACTCAAGAAGAAGAAGAATCAAGAATATAATTCATTTTCCAGAAATCATTTCATTTTATCAGGTGAAACATTTTAGATAACGGGGATGATAACACGCGATTGTTTTTATCATCAATTTCAGTTAAGAGATAACCTAGAAGTCGACAAGTCTTGCTATTCTCTAAGTTCCTCCTCTAATCAGTAATTTAAACACCACTTTTTTTTCGTGATTTTCTTGTATTTTGTATACTGCAAATTATTTTTGGTGGGGATGTACTTACTTTCTTATGTTTTCATTTTAACGGAAGTAGACAACCCAAAGGAAAAATATTGCGACGGATATACAATTATTTTCATACACATTTTTTAGTATTTCACACATTTCTTGAACTTTTATCCAAATTAAAGCATAATTATTACATCAATTGACACCACATAAAATGTCATATCACAATAAAATGATAAAAATATTTTCTCAAATTTTGACTATAGGTAAATAAAGTTTAGATATTTCACCTACTATCGCCCAATCACAGATGTCGCTGTGGTAAGAATTTAGAGACACCCAAGCTGATTGAAACCAGGTCTGAGTAGGATGATGTATCATTATCATTTGTAAAACTGTGGTATGAATTTAATATCAATTATATATCAAAACAATAATAAAGAGTAAAAGTGCGCAATAGCACTAACTCAAACCACAACCACAACAACAATAACATCCTAGTATAAAATCAGATATGTTTCGTTTCATACGTCACAGAAAAAAATAACTTTCAAATAAGAAGTTTCATTAATATTTCCAAAAGAAATCCATTCATTTTAAACATTTTTGTAATACAGTTAACTTCAAAAATTTCAAAACTTAAATTAAATTACAAATTGATTGCCAGATTTTAAAGTGCTTAGAACAACGAATCTTTTCAAAAATGGACACTCCTCGAAAAGATATTCCATGCGCTGCTTCAGGTTTGAAGGTCTGTAAAAGTGGCATGTCCTTTGATATTATGTTTTCATCGAAATCAAAGCGCCATGCGAACCGTCCTCAACTGTTTTCTGCACGTGAAAGAAAAACTCCAGTGTATGGGTCTGATGAATCTGCTGGTAAGAGTCAGAATTTCATTACTCATAAGTTTTCCTAACTATCGAAAAAGATTTAAACTAAAATTATTTTAACCGAACAGTTAATCGCAAGCAATCCAAAGGGGATCTTTTATGTGGATCTGCAAAAGAATGTCAAAATCAGGAAATTGGTAAAATTATATCAAGTTTATTTAAAGTTCTTAGCAATTTTAATATACTTTCTATATGATTTGGCAAACAGCATGTGGCAAACACTACGGTGAAGGAACCTCTTCTAAATATGGGCATGATTATCGTTTTCTAACTTTGGGTAACTCTCGTAGCACTTAGTAATCAAATAATTATTATATACATATTGTTTTCGGCAGATGCATCCAAGAGTGATAAGGGAAAAGAACGTGGCAGCGCCGAGGTGTCTGATAAAAAGCTAGGTCGTGAGTTCCTATCACCTCAAATGGTGAGAAATATATATAATAAACCTAATGCTTAACTAAGAATTATTTTATGTTAAAGGAATAAATCCGATCAAGATTTAAATAAAAAATTGAGCGTTCCATCAAGAAAAAAGGCTAAGCAGGTAACTCCAAAACTTTCCAATAACCAATTGATCAACGTCGTTAATAACTTTTACAGATAATGTGCAAAACGCTCAAGAAGAAATTCAAAAATATAGATGTTGTAGGAATCAAATCCATTTAGAGGACTTTGCAAAAGAAACTATTCTATTTTTTTAATACAAATTTTGTTATTTTAAAAAAATTTATTTGTGTACCAAAATTAAATACAATTTGAAATACTATAAAGTTTAGTTGGAATTGGGACCATAAAATCTTATATTTTTAAATAAAAAAATGTCTTTATTTATTGAATATAAATTTAAAACAAATAATTAAGGATGGGGAAGTTTTTCAGCGACGTTTTAATAGAGTATGTAGCCACCTTTCAACTGAATTCGCTTTGTTTATTATTTTCCCAATTTTTTACGGAACGTTTTCAATTAAAATTTTCAATTAAGATATCTCAAAATATTTTATTACAGTTTTTCTTTGTGATTAAAGATCAATGATTAAACCACAAACCAATGTTTCAATTTAAATACAAATATAAACATTGCATAGTGTATCTGGAAAATATAGTAAAAAAAAATAATTAAACCTATTTCGATATTATTATTATTAGTCGAATTCTATTAAAAAAAAAAAATATTTATATAGAATCTCCATTATTGTCTGTCAGATGCTTTATGTCGTAATTCGCTATATATTTTTACAGTTCCTTTGAATATAGTACAGCGCCATATAAGCTTCGGTCTCCCTCGTCACCTATTTCCCTGCGGATTCCTGTTTGTTATAAGGTATTAACGTTACAGGATCCAAATCGTAAGCGTGGGTATTCAATGGGTCGTTATTATTGGATCAGTCCGATTTCTATCGAGTTCCATTGCAGTAGCTGATTGTTCTAAGGCAACCTAAGTTTGGTGATACGGCTGCTATATTTGAAATAAACGTTTTATTAATATACGTTCTGGAAACTTGCCACACTCCAATGTCGCTAAGGCCATTTCCTGCCATATGTGGATGTTATGGGACGGATATCCAACTGAACGCTTAATCGCGAGAGTCTCATATGAGAAAACAGGGACATTCCTTTATCTAAAAACTACAACAACATGTTAGCATGTACAAAAGGTTTCCTCACTCAAAAAGGAGCCAGTACAAGAATTGAGCTTAAACTTCCACCTAGTGTAGTAGTGTAGGAGTGTCCTAAGGTAGGCATTTAGCTAATTTGAGATGCGATAAAAGCTTGACGATCGCATGAAGACGAGACAGTCGTGAGTGAAACAAATTTGATCGGCGGGGGCCCGGGGAAGTGGGATGTTTGCTAGTAATGGGTTTAGCTGCAGAGGGCTACAAAGAGAAAATCGCAGTACATAACGGAACCGACTCCAACTTGATAGAATCTATTGGAGAGGACCGTATGGACAACACTGTAGAGTGTTAGAAGAGTTTGTGGATCAAACTTTCGAACCAGACGGTGTTAAAAGCTGTTTCAATACCAAGAGTTACTGCCACGGAAAGGTGCTTATTGAAAACACCAACGCATTTTGGAGATGATGCATGTATCAGAAAAACTTCCTGAAAGTGAAGCAATCTTACTGGGTACAGCATGGTCACTAACTGGATATAGGATGGTGCAGAATGGTTACGGGATGTAACCATTCTATAGCTTAAGTAAATTTAATTACTTGTAGCTGAATTAATTACTTAGATAGAAGAGAAGAAACAGAAATCGCTGAACTACAGTTTTCATAACTGAAATTTTCTTAAAAGCCTAAAATGCTCGATTGTATAAATCTAAACAACAGTGTATTGTATATTCAAGTGATTTCTAAGGCAAGGTTGACACCTCAAAGCACATGCTGAAAGGCTGACCAGTTTTAAAGAAACACCTCATTCAAATCGGTGAATTGAATTCAACACTTCAACTTATATGAAAAGTCATACTCGTTCGAATACTTAAAGTCCATCAAAGGGGCACAATATATCCTTAGGTCGCAGTGCTAAATTCCCTAACATGATTATAGTAAAAAATTTACTTAGCATTTCTGAAAGACATTGACATATTTTAATATCCTTTTAAAACGCACTTAGATAAAAATAATAATACTACATTACTTAAGTCTAAGAAAGCATATTATCTATTTGACTAAACATTTATTTTCAAAACACATCTTTTTGAAATATTTTAAAAATGTTCATAATAGCTGCACATAATAGTTCCTTGCAGTTCCTTCTCGATAATTGGCTACCATAAGCAAAGCCATTAGTTTACTTCAAGTCTGGAAATGTGCAAATAATCTTCAGAGTCGCTTTATTTTCGCTTTTTTATGTAATGAGAATTTAAGTGTGCGTTGGCACTTAGTCTGTTTGCCCATTTACGCTGCATTTCGTTTATTTATGCAGTAAAGTAGTGAAAACCACGTAAAGTTGCAATTAAGGTGTGTTCATTTAATTTCGAGGAGTAGATACGAATTTGCGTTTAACGTGGGTTACTTGCGGTAATGCAAGTTCCCAGATATTTACTGAAAGTGCTCAATAAATATGCAACAACTAATGTAATATAAACATCAATTAAATTTCATTTCTGTGGATTTCTACTACAGACTAAGAGTCAGCAATAATAAACATGAGGGGTAAAACGGAATTTCGTAATAACTCAATTTATAAACGCAATTATTTTATTGTACTTTTTGTATCAGAAAGGTAAGAAATTATAAACATTCGTTAAAATATACACATCGTAATGCAGGATATAAAGGAAACCCCACAAAATATGTATATTCATCATTAGCTTGTCAAGACGAATCAATCTTGATATGTCTACAATAATGTTTGTTGATATGAATATGAATAGAATAGCATGTTAAATATGTAAAATAATCCATAGTTTTGATCTCCTTCAATTATTATTAATACCTTCAATTATTAAAGACATGTTCCTTAACTGAAAGGGAGCTCCATTAATCCAAGTAAAAATATAAATTAAAAACCAATAATTCTTCTTATTTGTTTGAATAATCTAAAAAAAAACAAATTGAGTGTGGTATTCAAGTGAAACGCAACATATATACCATTTGATCAAAAAAGAACGAAAAGTTAAAAAAAACACAAAATTTTAATTTTTAATAATTTTCTTTATTATCGCCTTTAAAGTACTCTACTCCTACGGCAATACATGCATGCCAACGCTTGATCCAATTTTCCATACAAGTTTTATAGGCCGCCAAAGGTATGGCGTTTAGTTCACGCAGCGAATTCTCTCTGAGTAGTTCTTTATAGCCCCTTGTCAGTAAGTTATTATTATTACCTGTAGCTGTTTAATTTAAGGATTTAAATAATTACTGAAATAATATCAGTGTCTGTTTCCAATACAGAGTTGGATTTAAACTAATGGAATAGGTTCTGTGCATTACCTAGAAAACTCAACAGAAAATACAACAGAACAGAAGTTCATAAAATATGTTACTTTAGCTTAGATAGACAATTCAAAAATCAAGTACTCACGCTCTATACATATGCCTTTCTCTTGTTAAGCGTGTCGTGCTGTACGGCGTAGAATCTTAGAATCTTGGACCAAAACCAACAATGATGAGAAATTATTAAAAAATTTATTGACTCATTTGCGTTAGTAATAATTATCTAATTATTTGGAACTATGAGCTGTATGAACTGCACCGAAACACTGACATAGTTAAGGGCATAAAAATTTAGTGATACCATTGACTTGTGCATATTGTTCATGGATAAAAATAGTCTAGCTAAAAAGATGTTTGATTATGTATTCTTTAGTGGCAAAATCGGAAAACAATGTCTTCATCTTCGGCGGAACACATAGGTGACCAACGATATGAAGGCACTCGGTATTCCTACTGGCGACAGCGAGCTGCTGATCGGGCTAACTACAACTATCGTCTGTAATGACCAACTAAGTAAGCGAAAAGTCAATTTATATTCTCTATTGCATTGTTTATTGTTGGATCCCTCGAATTTAATTTATTGCTATCAAGACGAAATAAAATCATTAAACTTGAAAAGTGATCAATATAATTAATGTAGTCACACATTAAACCGTTTATTGAAGGCACAAGGTTTTGATATCTTATTAATACTCATTGTAATATTTAAGTTAGTTTTCAACCTTTAAGATTCACTCGAAATCTCTAATTTAAATTAAATTTTGTTTGAAAATTAAAATCAGCAGTATCTAGATATTATCCATAATAATCGTATTTTATTACTTTTAATTATTATTTTTCTTCTTAATTCTTCTTAAGAGTAATCAATATTGTGTTTAGCAGTGAACAAAGTTAGTGTCAAACAAATTGAGAATAAAAGAATGAGATTGTTGTCTTCAAGTTCATTTGAAATAAATTATAAAAATTTACATTTCAATAACTTTGATGAAAATTTCTTCCTGAGGGTATTTAATACTCTGTCATTTTTAATTACAAAACTTTGCAATCTTCAGTGCATTTAACTTTAAAATGAAATTTACTTTTCGCATAACTTCAAAATAGTAATAGTAAATCTTAAAAAGATATAAAACAAGGCGCAGAAAGCAACACATAATTCTTATTCAACAATTCTGAGCTGTTGTTATTTGAAAGTGAGTTGTAGCAAAAGTTTTCAGAATAATTTTGATAGCAAATAGTTTAAACTCACCAGTACATCAGTACGTCAAAAGATTCTTTAAAGTTCATTTTAAATTTATTTAAAGACAAGAGACCAAGACCAACACTGATGCTTCTCATTTAGTTTCGGTTAAAAACTAAAAAGCTAGAGAAATATCCTTTGAGTTAATGACGTACACTACTACTTACTTCCCCTATTTACTTTGCATTTATTTTGTAAATATATTAGACGGAAACTAGCACTAAAACTGGAAAGTACAAATAACTTTGGTTGTAATGGAACAAATTTAGTTTGTGCAACTTACAAAACTTTTAAGTAGAATTGCAAACTTCATTCAGAATTAAAGTTAAAATATGTGTTTTTTAGTGACGAAGTTTCATTCACGCAAAATGTTTTTAAAGTTGCGTGTTTTGTCAATGATTTCAATGCAAAATACAGGACTCTCTCTTTGGTTGCCTGACTTTAGCCCAGTCAAAAGTTTTCCTAACAAAATGTGTAAAACAATCCGAAATGCATTACCAAATTAATTATCGATTTGCTGAAATTTTTTAGAAAAGTATTGCAAGTTGTCCAATTGGTACGTTAAATTATTTATAAGAGTATTTACCTACATACTGTAGTCAGTGATGTCGCGACGCGTCATGAGCCTAACTGGCAGCTGAGACCGGATAACTTTTTGGCGCCTTCCGAAATACTTACACTAATATAATGCATAAAATATAATTTTCTGTAGAAATATTTAGTTGCGTTGAACAAGTATCGCTCGGCCTGTAACGCAAGTTAACCTAGTCTTCTCTCACTACTTTGATTACTACATTTTAAAACAATCACCAAAAAAATACTGAAATACTACCCATTTTAGTTTTAATTTAATAAAAAATTTTAACCATAATTTATGACTATTAAATCTAATTTGTAAATCAGTAACTATATATATTTATAACTTTTAGTATAGCCAATACTCACATATGCTTAATTTTTTTATTGCAGATTTTTTAAAACTCCCCAAATTATTAACCCAAATATTATGTAGTGTTTCTTTTTTTCACAGTGGTATCACTTCATTTTTTTATCTCCATTCAGTTTTCTTAATAAAAATTATTTTTATTTTAATATTTCCATAAAAGTTTTGCTTGCATTTTGGCAACTCATGGCCTTCACTTATATTAACACCATAAAAAAGCAGTCATGAACGGTTTACCGCAGATAACAAACAAAGCCATAAAGATGATGCACATTGCCAGGCTACAACTTGGATGAAACTTGGCCAACAATGAGCAGCATCTGTTGTTGCAATGTGACTTTATTATTTCGCAAATAAATTGAATTGAAACAGCGGAAAACCAAAAACCCTTTTATTACTTTGGAAATAATAAGAGGGAATACAAACAGAAAATTAAGGGAATCAACTTCTCGTGAAAAATATTTTACATTTTACATTCCTCTAGATGACTTCATTTAGAGCCATGAATAATTTACAATAATGTAATACCTTATTTAACCCACATATATGTTAAATTAGTAAGATGTGTCTGGAAGACCGTAAACTTTTACTAATTAATATTTTAAATATAAAATAAAAATGTAAAAACACTGATTTTTTTATAAAAATAAAACCATGTCTTTACAAAATAATGATCTAATAAAACTTACTTTTTTATAATGAATATTAAAACAAAATAATAATTTTAATTATGAAAGTTTAATAAAATAATAACTCTAAATCTCATTCTCAAACAATCACCAAATAATATTAACATTTCTAACAGCTATTTATTTATAACTACTTCAACTTCCAGAAGTCTTATCTTCGTCAGCTGAACATTAATTAAAACTTTTGTCCATAAAAAGGATTAGAAAACACTCTTTCTAATAGAGTGCTTTCTCTATCAAAGCACACTCTGATATTATCAATAAACATAATGTTAATGTATTATCTTTCGGTAACAATTCGATTTGATAAGTTCTTAAGTAAGCACCATTCATTGATTAAAACTTTGTTTCAGTGTAGAGGTATGTTACTTTAAGGCTGAATGTAATACCAAATTCCCACTACGCAGTTAGGGTTTCTAGGGATAGTCACATAAAAAATATAAATTCTAAATATGGAGCAAGCTTTCAGAAAAGCTGCAATAAGGAATTTAAATGAAACGTCCTTGCCTCTATGTGTCAAACGATTATAAAATAACTTTAATACAACAATATATGTAGTATAACCCAAGGTAGGAAGTTTTAGCAGTAAAAAAAAAATTTACCCGCCTAATGTGAATTGTGTAAAAGTGATGTATATAGGTAGGTGTGAAGATATAACCAACTAATCAAAACCAAGTACAGACTTTATAGGTCTGTTGCGATACCAGATTAGGTGTGCATTTGTGTGATATATTTCACAAATATCTCTTTTAATAGATATTTCACCTTTATATTAGAGACGAAGCTCAATCTCTGAAAACTTATAGCACAGAAATGAAAGAGGTACTTCAGCGTTTCCTTGTTGCCTGGTTTCTTCCATTCTATAGTTACCATTCTACCATGCTACCATTCTATAGTTCTTTCGATCAACTTAAAATTTATATTGTATTTCACATATTTTGTATCCAACATCATTCCGATAACTTTTCAGGTACTTTAATTGAGTGACTTGTGTATTGCTTGTTTTTTAACATGTTTTCGTCTATAATGAGCATAAAATATTCTTTTATTTAATGTTCTAAATTTAATAATGTCTATAGATGCACATTCTCGCTTTCAGAAAAAAGTTTTGTGTAAAAGTCTTCAAAGTTTTAACCAAAAATTAAATCGTTCCACCGAAACTCTTATGTAACATTTTTAAGAATTCCACACCAAAAATTCTATTTGCAATGAAAAGTTTAAGACCAATTTTTCATGCATATTTATTCATTGTAAAAATCATAAAACGTATTTGATATGAACTGAATGTACTCTTTAAATGAACAATTTTCAGTACTTTTTTGTCAAAGTGACTACCCGAATTTCGCCTGAGTAAAGAGTACAGTGTTGCCAGCTTAGTGATCGATATTTGAATTAAATGATCGATTGCCAGTATTTTCTTATTGAAATGTATATCCACATTAGTGCAAATATATTGCATTTAATTAATTAAAAAAAAAAAACATTTAAAAATATAGACCTTTGCTAAATGTTTATATAAATTTTTGTAGTATATAATAGGTTTCCTTCAGCTTGAAGCTTTAAAATTAGCAATTAAGGATTAACTAAAGAACTAACTGCAGGTGTTAGAATAAATACATTTAAATGCATTTAAAATAAATATATTCAATCATTTCCGAAACCAACATGAGAAAAGAATGTGATTTCAATTCTTGCATTAGATTTCAACACATATCACTCTGGAATGCAGTTGTTTAGCGGTGAAGCACAGTTGGTTCTATGTAAAACATTCTAATTCATTTCTTCACTATTATTCTGTTATTCTGCTATTATTCTGTTAAAAGGAAAACATTGATAAGAAAATCATTTACAAATTAAAATTCCTGCAAAAATATCGAAAGCAACAAAATAGCAATTTTTCATCTAAGAACATTTCAAATATTTTGTATTGACTGCGAACTCCATTTTGATGGCAAAATAAATCTACTTTTAAATTGCAAATACCACAAAATGCGCTTTGTAGATACTGCATGAAAAAAAATAAATAACTGAAGTAGTAGAAAGCGTAGCAGAAAGCGTAGTAGCGGTACTAGCGCATTTATCAACCATTTGCGCCACACTGACAGGAAATGTTAAAATATTATCCTCCCAAAGTATACAGAAATCATAATCTGCTGGAAACCGCTGGAAATGCGGTCAAAAAGTGCAAAAGCGAAGCGATGCGAAGGCAACCAGCACAACAGCGAATTATAAAATATAGAACGAAATACAAAAGAAATCAGACGAAAAATATGATAAATTGAAAATCCGCACGGAAATGAAATTTGGAAAGAAGTTTACTGCTCTCAATGACAGGATTTTTTGTTTCAGTATGTGTCGCGAATTTATGATGCTGGCATAAGGATCTTGACTTGCAACAGGACTAATATGTATGCATTCTTGATACGTATTTTTCGCTTGACTCGCAAGTAAATTGCATTACAAATATTTTCCAAAGCAATTAGTTAATGCATGCAGAGGATTTTTCGCATATAAAACTTTAACAAATAAGAAAAAAAAATATTTATTAAAAACTGCAAATATTTTTATAACAACATAAACCTCATAATGAAGTGCCTTCCACACCACATACTCCAAACAAGGCACATCGAAAGCGATATGCCAGATATGGCATTTTTGCTTGTAAGTTCATAAATTATGTGGCAAGGAAAAAATGCATTCATGATTTTACATATTCTTGTGTATATTGTTGTACAAATATTTCAAGTTTTCTAAATATTACTCGTATTACTCGTATTACTCGTATAAAAAGAAAAGTATTCAAGAAAAATATTTCTTAAATCTGTAAACGGAACTCTGACTTCTAAGCTTCCCAATCAACTCACGTACACAATGCAGTACGTTACACAAATATTGCTGCGCTGCATTTATTCTGCATCCGCTCCTCCGCCATTGCGGTTGCGATTGCGGTTGCGGTTGCAGCTCATAAGGATTCCTCCTTCGTACACTTCACACTTTACTAAAATACTTTATTTATTGTACATTTTTGTCTGGGTGTCGATAGTTTCAAGTAATTTCCAGTTTTTTATGTATTTTTCCTATAAACCCTCATTTTTTTGCTTAAATGATGCTTTTTTTTTGCATCATTTGGTGTAGTGAATATGCAGTTCTATACAATTTTTTTTCATCTTCTAATTTTTTTTTTGTTTTGTTGTATTTTAATAAAAAAAGGAAACCAACCATTATTTGGAAGGAAAACTGTTTACTTGAAATTTTCGCTTAATATTTCAAATTCAGTGCCATAAATGCATATTTCTGTGTTCATTACAAATTTGTGGAATTATTAATTTCAATGTGTTTTGAATATTAATTTAAATTTTTATAAAAACATATGTAAAGCGAATATTCTTAATTTCTTTCTTTCAGTTGTACATGTACTTGGTATAATTATATAATATGTTTAAAATATAGCAAATGAAGAGGAATAACTCTTTACTCAGATTTAATTTAGAAGATCATTAGTGAAGCATACCTACCCCACGAGAAATTAACCCACATAATGCTTAATACCTCCATTTGTTATAACATATATTCATAAAAAAACTTCATATATTAGAAGTACATTCTAAATTATTTTTGCAAAATATAGTTATGTCGCATTTAAAATTTAAAATATTCAGTATTATATATAAATTTTGTTATTTAATTATATTTTCAGGTAAGTCTAAAAATAGTGTACACTTAAGAAGAAATAACACATTCTGTAATTGTGAGTATTTAATATTGTATATTGAACTATAAACATCTATACATAAGATTGAGATACTTCACATGGGTGCATAGCTTTAATCCTTCACTTCACTGTCACAATTTCATAATACGTGCATGTATACACGTGAAAAGTCATTGCGTCCGAAGTGTTTCAGTAAAGCCCACCAGTGAATGGCTTTAACATACACAAAATACTTTCCTTGTATTCACAAATGTATTTCTTAGAATTGGTAAAAAATCTGAGGTTTTTAGATATATATGCGAAACAGACTGTTACCACATATTTGTAAATTTCAACGTTTCGTCAAATATTAAAAGTTTTGTCGCATATTATAATACTATAAAAGAAAATATTATATAGATTATTTGTTCAGTACTCATTTTTAAACGCATAACATAAATATATTGTCAGTTAAGGTTCTAAGATGATTCATTAAAATAAGTAATACGTTTTTAACTTAATTAAATCAAGAGATCTTGGAACAAGTTTTGATATAACTAAACTATCTCTTCTCTTAAAGATAAACAGACTCTCTACAGTCTGGCACTTAATATTTAAAGATATATTTTCTATTAAGAAGAATGATTTATATTAAACAGGAGATATCTTGGACTCATATCAAACACGAAATTTAATTTTGAGAATAGAGTAAAAAAGGCTAATGTTACTATGCATATCTGCTAAAAACACGTTGGTAACACCTAGACCTAACTTTGGGTCTTGGTCTACGCTTTAATAGACAAACCTAATGTACTTGAAGATTTAAAGGTTCCTGACATCACTGTTATATTCTGAGTTACTGGAGATGAAATTACGCATACTAATGTGCATAATCGAGTAATCTGTTCTGATCCTCACTTTTCTTAGATACTTTTAAACATTATAGTGCTCATTGAAGAGAGGTATTAGCAATAATAATGTCTAGCTATACAATTACGTGACAACTAAAACCATGACAAATATATTTTCAAATAGCATGTCAGCACATAGCAATAGTAAAAGAAACTGCAAGACCAATGAGCGTATATATCCTCTGAGCGTATATAGAAGCGCTACGGAATATATTTGGAAAGACCAACACGGTCTATTCAAACATACACACTAAACTGACATCTAGATGGTTGTGCCCGCAACTTGATTGAATAAAATCAAAAACTTACTCAGTTTAGCAGGAGAGGACAAATCTAAGCTTACATCTCATACCTCAAATCACTTGCTAATTAATAATAACCAAAGAAAATTGTTGAAGTTGTGAAGACGTAGATGAAGAAGAAGTGGACACAACTGCACACTTTCTATGCAACTACCTAGCTCTGATCAGAAACAGGGCCAACTATTTATGCGATTATATCTTTAAAATCCAAAACATCCGCTATTTTAAATATTTATTTATTTGATATAGCTCGACACAATATAAAAAGTGTGTCGAGAAAGGAAAGCAGAAACTAATTACTGGATTTGAGTCTTTACGTTTATATATTTTTATATGCATTAATTGCATTAAACCTATGGTATTAATTTATTTGAATCATAATTTTTAAAATGATTTTGATAATTTTCCCAAAATCCCAAATAATTTCATTATTTTATATCCTTATATTTTAAACCTTTTATGGTATATATTGTACATTAAGATTACATATACTTTGTTCATTTTTTAAACAAGTTGCTTCGTTCTTACCATATATCCACTCGTTCGCATATAAATTATTAAAAATCCTTTTAGCAGTTTTTCAATAATTGTTTGTTTTTAAATCACATTTCAATTGCTTTTAATAAATAATCTCACACAACACATGCATAATTTAAATCTTTATTAATACGGCTACATATTCTCTTCAAGTGCACAATATGACAATATATCAATATGAGTGGCCAATATTTGGCATAAAGGAGCCACGGAAAGCGTTGGTTTTTTAATATTTTTACTTTTAATTGACGTATGTCATTTTATTATTGTTGGCGTTTTAAGTTTTATTTTTTCATGCCATCAAAACCTTTTCATAAACAAATATTTTTTCCTGAAGTGGTTAAAATATTAATCCTTCGAGTGCAACCATAAAGTTTTTCAATCAGAAGCTCAAGGCGGGAGCAGTTTGTTGAAATAAAAAGCTTTTAATTTCAACAATAACAGAAAATTGATATACCAATAAAGAATATTTATTAATTTTCATGAAAATGTTGAGTTTAATTTAATTTCAGCGTTGATATAAGATTTTTATTTAAAATTTAAAATCAATGATTGACACAATATTATAGTTTGCTTTACTACCTACATTATATCTAGGGTACTGTTATTTAATTGCTTATACAATATTACAGTCGAAAATAAAAAATTCGCATAAGTTTAGAAAACCATAGTTTTTATTTACGAAACAACATTTAACTACATTAACACTTCTTAAAAGCCATTCGTTTTTCAAAAACTCGCTCAAAAAACGCCTCTAAAATATAAGTTCCATTGCACTATACACAATAACCACTTAAGTCTTGAAAGTATTAATTATTTTTTCAATTTTTTAA
>NC_051847.1:133916433-133925952 GCF_002237135.1 Teleopsis dalmanni
TAAAATATCGAAAAATATACAGCGCGCGAATTTTAAATGAGAATTTCCGAAAACTTTTCAGTCTTAATGTAAATGAGTTCAAATGAAATACATATCAGTTCTAATGTAATACTTAATATAAAATTCATATTTATTTTATATATATGAGATATGTTTATATTCTTTTAAATTATGGCCTTAATAGTTTTTAGTTTAGTTCTACAAAATTACAATCTACTCTACATTTGTATATTTTAGTGTCCAAACCTTCAGTTATCTGCTAAATGGAGCTTTGCCGCTTCATGGCTCCATAACTATTTACATGGTTATCAATTCATGTCCTCAATGTATTGCCTAATGAAAATACCTGAACACGATGAAGGCTAATCACCGCAAAAATGGCAAAACAAAAAATATATATACTTAGCACTACAGATCTGTAATCCATCTGATGGCATACTGTTCCCCCATTCGATATTATATATTACAAAATATAAATAAATAAATAAGAATACAAGCCAGTTTCCGTACGTCCATGTTTCTTTGTGTGAGTGCCTACAATATCAATAGATATTTTAAAAGTCATCAGTCGAGTCCTCTATAGTAGTAGATTCATTAGGGTGGAGAATTATGAAATATGAAATAAGTACGCGTGTAATATGTCAATAATACAATAAAATAAAAATAAAATAATCAAGTATTAAGACTTAAGAATTGCCACTTATTATCAGTGGTGCCGATTCTTTATCGGGGTTACTCTTAAATACTTACCTTACACATCTATTATATCTTTTTATATATTTAATATAGCCCAATTGAATCCCAAATGTATTGTTGATAAAGTTTGCGATATTTATTTAAGTAAATAATAATGCTTTGGTTGGTGTCACTAATTAAATAAAAATAAGTGACAATAAAACCTGGAACTTGAGCATTGAAAGTTTGTGCAGCCTTGGCTTCTTGTGGATAAACACGATTAGTCATCGTTTCTAATTTGACAGGCACGACTTCTAAGCCTAGCACTTGCAGTCCAAACAAATTATATACGGACTATAAACTAATTAAATAAAATTCGATTATTTCCAAAGACCACTGATGAAGAGTACTTGGCAAAACTCGAAACAGTGTTGTATGGTCAGCCAAATTTCAATAAATTAAATAAAAAAATTTTTGCCTTTGCCTTTGTTTGCTATTCGAATCGGTCTAACTTTTAAATAGTTTCTTTCGTCATAAAAAGACACGCCATTATCGGCAAGAAAAAATTTTCCTTAAAAATAAAAAAAATAATTTATACAAAAATACAATTAATACAATTTATACAATTAATGCTGGTTCTAACAGCGGACCGACTACTAATGCATACTCGATTCAACGAATCCCTAGACACTCTTAATAAATACCCTGTGTAATAGAAACAGATCCCTACGTTCAAGAAGTGAAACATCCTTTATAATAACATTATTAATATTCATATGTATAATAACACCATCATCAAAAAGGGTAATAATTCAAGTATAATCCCTATGTGACTATCACATACCATTAAAATAAAATTCACTATTGAAAATTTTTTAAACTCATTCCTGTTATTTGTACGCCCATATAATTTGCTTATAAAATTTGATGTACATCAATTTAGAGAGCTTCTCTTAGGATAGCTATTTTCTATTTGTTTAATGATAAATGTTATTCAGAAGTCAAATCGAGCTGAATCTGCCAAATAGACTGGCTGTATTAAATATTTGTACTTTGATTTGTACAAAGTACACTGACTTTATATTTGGCGATGATTTTTTGTTTTGTCACAAACATTCAGTGGCGTAACTACAGGGAAGCAACTGGAAGCAACGCTTTCGGGCCCCCGAATTTAGGGGGCCCCACTATAAATGTTTGTAAACGTTTTTTTGTTGGAATAACTTCATATTGCATTTTATAAAAGACACGTAAATTTTAAATTTAAAGTACATAATATGTATGTACTTCAAATAAAATATTAAACCTATTTATAAAATAAAAAAGTTTTTCTAAGAAAAGTATGTGTCGTAATCGAGAGTTTATATGGAAGCTATATCTAGATTTAAACCCATTTGAAAATAATTTTGTACGTTGTCTTTTGCAAATATCAGTACTGTATACACCAAATTCTATTTAAATACCTTTATTAAAAACGGAGAAACCTCATATCCGATTGTTAAGTTTATATCACAGCTACAAGAAATAGACGTCAAATTTCAATCAAATCAAATGGTGAACAGGGTCGGCTAAAAGTATGTGTGTAAAGTTTCATTCGAAGAGTTCAAAAGCTGAGAGAGTAGTCTGAACTGAAAAAGTATATATATACTGTACTGATATATACTTAATGATATTTCCGACGTTTCCTTTAATGCGTTACGAAAATCTTGACAAACCTTATATACCCTTTTCACATTTTTCGTGTAAAGAGTATAAAAAGAGGGGCCCCTTAGTATGTTGATAGGGGCCCCTTAGTTAGAATTTGCTTACAGGCCTAAAGAATGTAGTTACGCCACTGCAAACATTTGTCTTCAATTGGTCTAAAAGTTAACAACAATAATTTTAGTTCCAACAACATTTCTTACATATCCGAGAAGACTGTTGCTAATACATTTCAAAGCATTTCTAAAACCTAATGTTTCTTCGTCACACTTTTAATGAATGCTGTCAATAAACAGTATTCTCAATCTATATTCTATATTTTTCGATACTTTTCGGTATTGATGTAGTTTTTGAATGTCATTAAAGTAGATCGTCTTTAAATATTGAGGCCAATCAGATGTCTTGAACGCTGGTCATATTTAAGAACCAGACGTACTTATTAATTATTCTAATATTAATCATTTCAGCATTGCACTATGGTACATTTTTCTATCGTTAAAAAATACAAATCGCTTGTAAATGAGAAGTAAATTGACAGGTTGAAATAAAATTTCGTTTCTACTTTTATAAAAACACAAAAATTATAATAAGGTGTCGAAATTATAGTTATACTCTAGAGATATAAATTATATTATGTGATATTATCGAAATAGAATGTTAAAAATATAAGCCTAATATAATCGAAGTCTGAGATTAAGGCTATTTACAAAATATGTAAAGTTTTTAAACAGGATGAGTTCTGATGATACAATTGATCAAACCTATGAAGAAAGAAATGTAGGATAATGCCTTTTATTTTCAGAAGTATCTCAACAGGTTAATTCAATGTTTGTCTTTTTTCGAATTCGGAAAACAAAGACGTTATTAAAATCATTAGCAGATTTCTGATAGGGCAGTATGGGCTGAGATATCAATTATACAAAATAGACCATACATATCATTTGTGAATAATGTGATGTAAGATTCCGTATATTTCTACTTTATGAAATATACAAAATACTTAAATTTTAGACAAATAAAGATTAGCCTAAATAAATGTTAACTTACCAATATAACAAACTGAACAAATATAATCGTTTTTGTTTAAATTTGGTCGGTTAAAACAACTGTGGTTATCATTTGAGCTACCACAGAATCTGGCATAATAGAGATTCAATAATTAAGAATTATTTATAGACACATTATTTCTTTAAAAGAATTTATAAACTAAGGACACTATTGCATATTATTTTATTTATGTCGCTACTTTACACGAAGACATCATTCTGTATTTAATTTTTTCTGGGGAAAACTCATTATTTAAATAAATTTTAAAACGTAAAAATAATATTTCTATAAATTTTAATTCTTAATTGAAATATTTTTTTGATATATTGTAAATCTAATCTGAACTGAGTACACTTAATGCGATTGCTGTACTTTGTAATTGATCAAAAATTGATTTTCTTCTTTAAACACAGACTTAAGTCAATGAAATTAATATAAGATACAAAATATATCTATAGGTATTTTTAAAGTTAAGTTCACTAAACTCATAAAAAATGCTCACAATCCTTGAGTTCGTTAAAATTAAAATTAATATTTCACAACTACAGAGTAACAGATTTATTTCATCAATTTTATGACTAATAAAAAATATTTTTCTATGTCATTTCAACCCAAATACACTTAATTGTTGCGTGTCTGGCATCCTAAAGCACACTTACCATATTTTATCTAATGCCTATAATTCATGGAATAATACCCAGAGCAGATGGTTTTCATTAGCCAAAATCGCAATATCCACACAATAGAAAACTGAACTCGGTCAAGAGCAACAATGAAGAATATTTATATTTGCCTTTTGTATTTTGAAGCAATTATAAAAAATGCTCATCTTCGAATTTATCACATTTATGAATTTTGTAAGAAAGATTTTCTTTGGTATTTTTTTAATGCCATAAATAATGCTTAGTTAGTACATAATCTCTTTAATAATTAAACTAAATTCTGTGCTATTGTAATCACGAACTATTTTATTGTCCCGCATGAAGATTTGTGACAATTAAGTGTTTACACGTATATTTTTTTATAATATAAGTTTATTTTTATGTTTTCAATAGAAGCATTGTGAAATATTTTTTAAATAATTAACGAATTTTTATTGTTGGAATTTGTAGAGATGTGAATTCTAGTTATTTTTCGTTTTGTATTGGAACAAAATTAAAAAAATATTTAAATAGTTCACAGTTTTTCTCAACCATAATGTAAAAATCTATTGTAATAAATAATTTATTTCCAAATTAAACTTGGTAATTCAAATTTTCATTAAAATCAATCGAAACTTAAACCAATTGGAATAATTATCCTCTATGAACATTTTCCTACAATTAAAAATAAAACTCATTATATTCGATGTTAATATAACTAAATCTAAATTTAAAAACAAATAATAAATTTAATAAAGGATTACATATATTGTGCTCGTGATTTGGAAGCACTGTGTTAGTATCATATATTGCACAAAATGATCATCCAAATCATCATATGTTCAATTCACATTTTGCCATCTTGTAATATGGATCACTTAACAACCGCTAAGCTTGTTAAACTGTTCTCATACAACAGTGTTTGAATGACGGTTTTTCGATCATTTATCGATTGGTTATATGTCACATCTGGGTCATAATCTATAAATTACTTATAAAAAACTATTGCTTTAGGGAGGGATCACTGTTTGGTAAGACATATGGTCTGAACATGTGACAGGCTAGTACTTTTTTGAAAATGACAAAAGTATTGCACAAGCTGTCCATTCTGATCTCTCCAACCACATGATTACCAATTGATTTTTCCGTGCAATTAAAGGCATTGATATAAAAGTCAAGTGGTATTAATAAGATGAAGTAACAGCTTAAACAATATGCCGTATTTTTTACTGCGTAAATTGTCATCACAAGAATTTTTTTTTAATGGGTTATCGCTTTTAAGCGTATAACCGTAGCGCCTAGAACGGTTTGAAATAAAACATACAAAGCATGTTTAGTTATTATAACCAAACATTAAGTGGTTGTAACTATCATTCATATTTATGTGAAGAAAAAAATTAATATTAAATGAAATGTGCTTCTTCTTCTTAAAAACTTCTTAATTAATTTATTATATTATTACTATTTAAAAAAATATATAAATTACTTATTCCTTAAACTCCTTATATATTGAAACTCCGTACTTGTTGAACGAGCAAACATAACATATGTAACCTTTAATGTTGATATGTCACAGCTTTCATACATTAACTACGTACATCCCAATGTATTAAGAAACTCATAAATAAGTCAATTAATTTGTCTTTTCACTTAAATTTCACAACCAATTTTTAGTATCTTTTTACTTTATACAACAGACAAATTGCCTTTATTATAGGCCATCCAAAAAAGGAAAGAAACAAAAGTGAATGTCATTTAAGTACGTAAATCTGTATGTCGTCCAATTTTTATACAAAAGTATAAAATTAAAGTATTTACATTATTTTTGTTTACAAGTAAAAACCATGTTCAATTAATTTCATCATGGTCAGCTTGCAGTGAAAAATATAATTTAAATTAATTATGTCCCTTGTTGTACGAGGAGTAAGGATACTCAATAAAAATATTCACATCAAAAATGAAGCGAAGTAAGGTCTAGCATATATATAACAATATTACAGTATTTAATTCAATTTATGGTTGCTCTTATGGTATGAGAAATATATATTGACAAATTGAACAGATAAGGTTGATCCAAAAAAAATGTTTAACACAACATAAATAATGCCGACGTTTTTTGCGTAATTATTTGCAAAGAAATATATTGAGTCAGTAAGTCAATTAAATACAAATTGAAATTCAATTATTGAAGAAGCTTTCTAGCTACATAATTACTACTTCATCATGTAATAGCTATCCTCAACACATAGTTAATAACTATGTACTAATAACTATATGCTAATAACCATGTATAATAACTATATATAAATAACTATGACATCAACTAATAACAAGATAAGATAAAAAAAGTATTTGCAATTTCTTTTAAATTAGTATTTCTCTTCATTACAATATTAGCTAAGCATTGGTTGAAGCACATGATTTCACACTTATTTATAATACATAATAGTTATGTTAACGTCAATAAAGGAGATTATAGCTTTGCTCCATCGCACATGGCTTTTGTTGTACGCGATTTTTTGGCCAAACACGACACTACTTTCATCGCTCAGGCACCATATTAGCCCGATCTGCCGCCGTGCGACTTTTTCCTGTTCCCGAAACTCAAATTGCCGCTTCGTGGTAAGCATTTTGAATCGATTGAATCGGTAAAAGAGAATTCGTTGAAGGAACTAAAAGCTATACCTGCACGGGCCTACGAAAAGTGTATGGAAGATTGGGTTAAGCGTTGGCATATGTGTATCGCTTCAGAAGGAGTATACTTTGAAGGAGATAAAATAAATTTGGAATAAAATTTAAATTTGTGTGTTTTATTTACAAAATCCGTGTACTTTTTGAACACACTCTTCCCACTCGAAGTCTCTCGGTTAAAATGTCTTTTACTGGACCAGAATTCCCTAAAATAAATTTATTAATTTATTTAATACATAAAACCTTAATGTCAATTGAAATGGAGATTTATATGTTATAAGATTTACTGTAGCACTCAAATAGTTTACAGTTGGTGCACCTTTGCTACTTTCCCACAACACACATCTGCTTTGGAATTTTCTTCTTGAGATTACAATTAATCTGTAGACCCCTAGAATGTCTTTGCATGGTTAAACATGAGCAACAATGGCAACCATTGGTTCGCAAAGATTTTCTTCTCTAGATCCCTAGAACGATTTTGCATGGTCAAACTTGACAAGCAAAGACAACCATTGATTCTCGAAGGTTCAATGTCAATCAGTAAACAATAATTCTTAGTATAAAGATATTTGCCTAAATCAGGAAGTGTTAAACGCCAAAGTATATCTAGATATCCATCTGAACATACTAAATAATAAGCAGAAATATAGAAAACCGAATGTATGAATGTCTTCTTGAATTAGAAAATTTTGAATAATAACAACAAACAAGTGATATTTTGATTCTGATTTCTTTAAGTATAAATTACAAATTAGTCAGCAGTGTCGAACGCCAAAACTACTTACTTCCGCTTTGATAACAAAGGATTAAAATAAAAACTGCAACTGTATTTAGAATCCATAATAGCCAAAAATTTTAACTTTTTAACTTTGTCTTAATAAGAAAAATTTTGAAATATAATTACAAATAAGTGTTATCAACCAATACTTTGCAGGAGTTTGCAGGAGTGCAACTCCTTACTATGATATACCTAGCGTGACAGCATACACTTCAATCCTTTTTCATTGCTTGTGAGTTATTTTTAGTCGATTTCAATATGCGTGCTCCTGTTTTGGTTTTGGATATTTTTGCTCATAGCCCCAGTTCGTCAAACTCTAAAATTTTACATAGAGTTCAGTTAAAAAATGCATAGAATAATCCAAAAGAAAGTGGAAGTTATTTGTGAACTCCTGTTCATGCAACACCGATATGTTGCATTCAGCTCCGTTAAAAAATACTTGCAATAATCGCTGGAATTTAATGGTATATAAAAATTGAAAACATTCTCAAAGAAGTACAATTACCAATGAGAATAATAGAACATATCAGAATTAAAAAGTACTACGTTGTTAAACTGTAGACTCATATTAAAAAAGCAGACTCCTCGACCGTATACCGGAGGTCAAAAAATGTAACATGGAAATTAAGATTTCTTGCGAGAAATTTGGTAGTAAAACAGGGAATAATCGTTGTTATGGTTGCGGAAAGATATCTATTGTTGTAACTATCCGTTATCTATCATTTTATCTATGAGTAATTTTAATGAAACAAAGTACTCTTATCACTAATTTTTATCTGTGCAAAGACAATCCGAAATCCACAAAATATTCAAAATATATAGTACATATTTTCCTTAAACGATAAAGTCTTTAATTTTATTACTATATACATTATATATATATTTTTTCAGTTATTTTTTGTTTTTGTTAATGTTTTCAATTATATTTTTTAAATTGGTTTGTTTTTGTGAATATATTTTATTACTTTTTCTTTCCGTTCCTTTTTAGCACCGCAATAGTTGTACTCTTCCTCTGGGTGGTTTTTAATTTGATCAATTTATTTGATTAAAGGGATATTGCATTTACAAAGGAAATTGTGAAATTGTTTTAATTTAACTTTTTTATAATAAATTGTTTTATTTTCTTTTCGAATAGTTTTCTGCTTTTCTAGTTTTCTGGTTTGGTTGCAATTACAAAAGCCGCAATTATTTTATTTTGTTGCTGATTTCATTTCCTTTTCCCATTGGTTACTCCTATTGCACTTTGAAGCACTTAACGTACTGAGATTTATCAGAAAAATTTAGTAACACACTTAAACGTTCAACCATTTAGCTATCTTAAATTTTTTTTTTCAAAATAGTTAATTCCAGTTACTAATGAGGTTTCATTTATTACTTTTAATTACAATGAATAATGAAATATATAAATTAACTTGATTTGCTACATTTAATTTCAATATAATGACGTGTTCGTTAAACTAAAATGCAATTTTAAATATTTTATTGACGTGACTTAGTCGAATAATTTTAATAAAATATCATTTTCTATACATATTAATAATTATATTATTTTCTTTCTATATTAAACTAGTGTGAAATTAGTAATGCTTTAAGTAAAAACTAACAAAAAATTATATACAAGCATCGGGAAGGAGAGCCCCATAGTATTATTTTATACATAAAGCCTAATCCAGGGAATGATGATTTTTAATCTTTTCAAAACTAGGCGTGATGTGCATATTAAGATCTTTATAGAAAGATCATTTAACTACGAGATGAGAAAACATGAATTGAAATAAGATTTTGCTAATTGTAACATAATGATCTTAATAATTTCTTGCTCTTGATCTAAAATACAATCTGTACAAATTCTGTGTTAAAATTCAGTATTTTTAAATAATTGTATAAGATATGAATTTAAAACTCTGATGTCTGGCACATGAAGTCCAACAAATTATATACAAATTATAAACCAATTAGAAAAAAATCAGAAAACTTCCTGAAAACTGA
>NC_051847.1:133926052-133947624 GCF_002237135.1 Teleopsis dalmanni
CTTGCTTACTTTTATTTATTTTTCTAATTTTTTTTAACATTTTTCTAGAATCTGAACCTCCTTTAAGAATAAAATTTATGTAGTAATATACATTAATTCGTATTACCCTTTACCAATTAACACATACATTACCTTAGCTCCATGGCATTTATTTACCATTTTACTTTCATAATTTATAACAACACCAAAGTCAACAACACAAATTTTCTAAAACAATTTAACTCTGTGAAAAACAGACCCGTATGTAGGATCTGTATGTATACACTACGAAGTAGCCGTGGAATGAAGTATGTACTACGTAGCGTATACTTAATTGTTCTGTATGTAGTAGCAATTAGTTGATGTGTTGTTCTTAGGAACTCATAAGGTTTCCGTTTCATGTTACTGTGTATGCACGAGTTTCATATAAAAATGTTAAGTTTGTAAATTACCTGTCCAGACTAATGGCACACAAGCTTAGAATGGAGCTAGTGCACAGCAGAATATCCAGCGAAATCCAAATATCACACAAAATCCAACCGTATCGCCATGTACCTGTGAATTATGACCGCAAGAGCAAGGTTAGCAAATAATAAAGCAGAAGTATTTATTTTTTTATTTTATTTTTAAGTTTGAATTTATTGTGAGGTGAAAATTTAATTTTTTATTAGAAAAATTGACCAAATGAATATTTTAAATTGTAATAATATAAGTAAACCTTTCAAGCTCTCAACTAAATAAAAGAAAGTTTTATCATTTAATTATTAAACAGAGTTTAAGATATGCTATTCTACTGAAAAGAGCTTCTAATAACCATAAATTAAATTCTGTAAAAATTTTTATCAAACTCGATAATTGGGTGAGGTCTGTATAGGAGAGAAACTGAACCCCATAAACAAGCATAAATGACACACATTCTTTTAAAGTTTTTATAAAGCTGAAAATGCACTAACATCTGACTATATGTGGTCTCTGAACAGTAGTAATACTCTAACATTTAAGAAATGAATACAGTACTATCGAAATGCATTAAATATATTATAGTAATTTTTTTTATATTTTGTCTTTTTATTACTGCAACTAAAATAAATAGTAACTCTCTTTTACGATATCAAATAAAAGAAACTTTTTTTCAAATTCAAGGTATCGAAAAAAGTATTATATACTCACATTCTGTAAGTTTAAATTGAATCGATTTTTTATAATCTAACATTTGGTGTTCATATAGTTTTGTATTGGATCTATTGAACCAAAAATTCAATGTATCTATGAAGTAAAACTCTATTACTGTAGTAAACGAAATCATTATGTGTTCTAAGAATATTAAGTTCAATATCTTATGTTCAGTGATTTGTAACTACTTTGTCAATTAAATTTCTGTATTTCCAGTTAACAGTGAATAGCACATTTCTCCATTTAAATATACATTTTGTATAATATGCTTTTCATCAGCAAATATCTTCGCTGTATTTTGGATCCCAGTGTTGCAGCAGCAAAAGCAATTTGTGAAATAATACTGTAATAATATGGAAATTTCAACAACATCTTTGCTATAAGAAGACTGAGTACAAAAAAAAACAAACAAACATTTTTGAGTGAAAACGTAAGAAGATTTCTTTAAACTTCTTGCAAAAGAAAGTTGTAAGATAGTTTAAGAGTAATAAACACTACAACTGAAACTTGAGAGGGTTAAGTATTTAATGAACATTAAGTCGTACCGTGCGATAATATAACAGTTGCTCTTATACGTTACACTATTATGCATCCACTTTGATCTTCTTTATAATTAAACATGTTATATCTTGCTTTACACCGAAGTTTTATCTTATCTTGTCTTCTCTTAAAAATTATCAAATAAGTTCAACTTTAATTGTTAATATTTTTGTCAAATGTGATTCGTCATATGACGAAAAGAAACTATAAGACAACAACAATAAATTTTAATTAATTTTAGTGAAATTTTTGTAGTTGTTTCTTCATTACTGTTTAAACCCCGTTAAACCCCATTATATTTTTCTGATAGTATTGATTACTTTAGAAAAATATGAACTTTCATATTTTTCTGTTAGTATTGATTATAATAGTACTTTATTACAGACAATCCACAGATAATTCGGAAAATATCTTTACAACATGTTTTTTTTACTATTTTTAATTCCTTTGATTTCCAATTTTCTTACTATTTTTAATTCCTTTGATTTCCGATTTCACCACAATTGTGGTGAAATTGATCTAGTATAATTCTGTCATTAAGACCAAATTGGTTAACTGATGAGTTTCATTTCTTTCTCAATAAATTATTATATTCTGCAAATGTTTCCAGGAAATTAAATTGCATGGACATCATTTAAAAAAATTTAAGAATTTAAAAAATACTACTGGTTTTAATTTTGGGTTTAAGTTTATTTGCAATATGTCCTTAAAACATTAATCGACTTTTATAGGGTTACAGTCATAACGTCTGACTATAACCTCAGTTTTAATATAATTAAATAAAGCTGGATTTTACTCTCTAAGACCAACTATAAATTTTACTTGTCTAAATCTTTTAAGATGATAAGCAGTTCTAAACTAAGCCCATGGATTTAATAGATTAATATTTTAAAACTATAATGATGTTGATATTTACTTTCAAACAATTTAGTTTTTTAAGTGTAAAAGATTTTTGCAAGAATTTCAAACTGATTATTTGATTGTTTTCTTGAAGATATGGGAATCAGGTGTATTATTTTTACTTATGAACATAATAAAAATATCATTAACGTACATTGTAAAATATATAATTTTTTAAACTCGGAGAAACCCCAACTTTTATTATTGGCATTATGATAATGCCTAAAACATTATTTCTAAAAACAAGTGCACTACAACTTTTTCCAATGCTGTTATAAACCTTTCAGTAAAAAATTTAGAAAGTAATTAAATTTTTTGAAATCATGTTAAGTTTTCCTCAAAATTCTCTTTAGCAGGAACTGTTTTTTAAAATGCAATCGACAAATGATTTACGCATTGCATGAATGTATACCTTTCGAATCTTAACTCACTCGCTATGTAGTGCTTTTTTCATCGAAGTAACAGTCTGGCTCACCTTAGTTATATTTTGATCTAGACCATTCACTATGAAACCATTTCTGCTTCAAATCAGCATTTTGGTATTTTAGTGTCGGACATTATCTATAAATCTTATCTATAAAAAAATCCATTACCGAGAAGATAAGCAAGATTTGATTTTTTGATCTCAGATGCTATTGACTACTGAAAATGAACTGTTTAAGAAGCACTTTTAATTGGAACGTGTTTTTTGTGATCTTATAGAATATTCTTAAAGTGATTCAAACCGAAACGTGTGGTTACTCACATCTACAGAGCAGCTTTCAAATCTATTTTGCTATGGATATTACTGGATATTATTGCTTGTTTTCTTTTTTACAAATTATTCGTTTGGGAAGTTTTTCGTATCAGTGAAGACAACATTCGGCAATGGGTAACATTCGGACAAGCTCAATAGCTTCATTGCTCTATGGAGCCTAAATTGTTTTAAATCGGTGAAATGGAGTCCTTTTCGAGACTAATACGTAAGATTTTACCTTCAGCTCGTTTTTGAGTAGTTATTCCACTGCTATTTTTGATATGTTCCACTGCACAGCTTTTTATTTCACACTGTAGATAAAATTTCATTCAATACGGCCAATTTTTCTAACCACTTCTGTTAGAGATACGAAGTTCTTCTGTCCACTGCAACAGAAGTTTACAACACTGGCAGTTTTGTTACAACGCACTAAGGTTCAAGATATGAAAATTTAATATACATTAAGATGCTGTAATACGGCGTTTACATTGGCCGAAAATGGCTCATTTTGAATGACTCATTTGAAAGTGTTTACATTCGTTGTATTTCATTCGTTCTCATGGTAACAATTCAAACTGAAATAAAACTACTAACAAATGTTTATCTTTTTTTGTAAATATGTCAAAACAGCTTTTACAAACTGTCAAAATGCCATGAAGAGCTTTCATTTAGGGTATGTTCAATAGATTCCTTTGCATTTGGAACATATGTGGACTGCATTCGAACGTCATTCATACAGAATGTGAGAAAATTGCTCATTTTGTGCTTGAAATTTTATATGCAAGAATGAGCCATTCGATACTCATTTTCGATTTTTGACCAAAATGAGCCATTTTCGGCCAATGTAAACGCCGTATAAACCTCTAACAAGATAAAATTGTGATTTTGCTTATTAATCATTGATTTTTAATAAGATTTTATTACCATGCTATAATATTTCAATTCGAGCAAGAACAAACATTTTCTAAGTATTCAAATGCAAATGAATATTTTCACCATATTCGATGGCATTAAAAATAGGTCTGTAGGAACTTTCCGCATGATTGATATTCTATTTGCTCATGACTTACTTGAAAAGTTCATGACTTATTTATTTGATGTTCTGACAAAACATTTAAAACCTTATAAAATAATACACTGTATTGCTTAAACATCTATTAGAAAAATATATTATTGCACTCTTTGTATTCATTGGACATTACGATTAATATCCTTAGATTTTCCGTTTCATTCCAATTGTTCTTAGATCAGATTAGATTTTTAAAGAGTTGGGAACTTATCATCACTTCACTGCATTTTTAGAGGATTATTGTGACAATTCCACTCTAATTCCATAGGCGAGTAGTAGTTAAAAATGCCATTATGTCCTTTGAGAAGATGTTGTCTAATTCCGTTATAAGTGGATAGGCAGTTGATAAGTACCGAAGTCTGAGTTTAGCGAGATTATCATAGTGACACAAAATTGTTCCTAACATGTCACTCTGCGACTTGAGTGCAAAAATCATTTTTAATGTGATTCAAGAACCTCATTCCTGAAGAGAAGAAAAGATTAGCTTCGTCATATTGTTTCGATGAGCTCATTTTAATATGACGTATTATATTGCAAAAATTTGTTTAAAATTTTCTAGTCTACAAGCTCATTTGTTTAGACTGATGTTTATAGCTTGTTTATAATTTTATAATTAATTCCGTGGTTGTATGTATTTTCAACACAAATCTTTGAAAAACTTGTATGATAAAAAATTTTATAAGATTGGCTAGCATATGTGTGATCAACAATATATTTTACCTGTAGAAATGACTTCATATTCTATTAGTTGATTGACTTTAAAAAATTCTCTAAGCTTTTAAACATAAATAAAGTAAATTGTTTGTTAATAATTTATTAATTAATTTTAAAGTTTAATATAATAAAAAATATATCAATTCTTACAGTTTATCTATAAAAATATCCACAGTTTATTGTAATCTTAATTAAGCATTCTAAAATGTTTTTATTTATCATAAATAACATCTAACATAAATAAATGCAATAATAAATGATAGTTTTAATGCATGAAATTATCTTCAATTAAGTGGAAAATTGCTTGGAAGTACATTGAAATGAACCAATCATCACAGCTAATTGAACATTTGAGCACAGTAATCAAACACACATTTTCTGTAATAATTTTATTGCAAATTAAAATAAATTAACTTTTAAATTTTGGGCTTGCATTAAATTCGTAAGAAAATGTATCTCACTTTTTCTCATCCTGAATACTTTCTCCATGTATGCAAGTCTGTAGCATATTTTCTTGTGGTTTGTGTTGTGTTATTTTTTTTCGTGTAATAAAAGTTTTTGCTTACACAAGCCATATATTTTGGAAACAATTTGTACTTTGGCAGTTTTACTTTAGAACAAAGTTTATAAATACATGACTTTATTTCTCTTTTGAACTCTGCTTTTCAGATACACTACTTTTGGTTATCATGGCTTTGTTTTGTTGGTCAATACTTATACTGTAACATAAATTTTCACACTTTCGCCAGCGCATTTATCCTTTAAATATTACAGATGGTATACATTTTCAACGTATCAAATAAATAAAGAAAATTAGCAGAAAGTTTTAGTAGTGAAATATGATACTCGAAATGGATCACATAAACAAGAGTTTGGAAATAATGCTAATACGTTTTTATTCATTAGTTTAGATTAAGTTTAAATACCAGTAATGTCAGGGGAATACCAGCATAAATTATGTATATTTTTACAGCAAATCAAATGGTCAATGAAACGTAAACAATTTTCCTGTTGGCAATACCATTAAAGAGTTCACTAACTGTTAAATACTGTTACATGGTTCAGATTTAAGCATTTACCACTCATTTACCATTAACACTGTTATTGTAAGAGTATTCCTTTATTGAATTAATCAACCATATTGCCCTTTTCTATACTCTGAGGTGTAAATAGCTCTAATAATCTTATTCTCTTTGTTTCAAAGTGAAAATAATTTAAAAATCCACTCTACATAGAAACTTTTGTAATTGTAAATTAGTTATTATTGCTTTGACCAAAAAGTTTTTATTTTTTACTTTAACGTTTATAGAGTAAATTTCAATTTAACTTTGAATAGCTTTTAATTGTAAATAAAATTGGGCTAAATTTTTTTTGTACATTTAGTATTTACTAAGCCAACGTGAAAAGTGAGTCTATCAACGACTGACTCTGCACTTAATGACCCAATACACTAATCGGTTGAAGTGCAGAGACCGTATAGTGGTAAATAAAAGCAATCAATATTATTGCAGTAAATGGACATAGTATCGATATAAAAGGAAAGAGTTTTTCTGAAATGAAAATCAACAACAGAAATTGGGATACTTACCAACAACATAGAGTATAACAGCGGGTGGCATAACGCACGTGCCCACAAGCCAATCTGTAATCGCTAGATTCATCACAAAACAATTGGTAACCGTACGTAAGCGACGAGTTGTCAGAACGGCCAATATCACAAGAGTATTGCCAACCACAGTCAACAATATCAACAACAGAAAGAGCGATACACAGAAAACCTTTGGCCAGGCCATGCCAATCAAATACGAGTCTACAGATGGTGGTTGCGTTGTTGATATTTGTGTAGTCATCCCATTGCCGAGAGCTTCCATATTACTGGAATTCAATTGTATAAAACCGATTGCATTTGTTAAAAGATTGTTGATTGTTTGTGTTGTTGATATATTAGCTGTTGTTTCCAATGCCATTGTTGCTGCTGTTGTGGCTGCAATTATTCTAGTTTGATGTGTTTCCGTATGTATTCCTGTTCCTATTCCTATTCCCCTTGCAGTTGTGTTTGCAGTTACTGTTGATATTGATATTGCTGGTGCTGCTGTTGCTGCTGTTGATGCTGTTGTTGCCTCAATATGAGTTAGTGACTGCATCAGTAGCTCATATAATGTTGGCGTTAATTCTGGTATAGCATTTCCATCGACAATGGCATTTTTAAAATTTGTGAAATTCGTATTTGAGTTTTTAGAATCTTTTGGTGTCAAAGTGGCAGCAATTAACTTGTAAGGACTCATTGATGCTGCTTTTGTTGTGCCAACAGTAACAGCTCTTGTTGTCGTTGCTGTAGCAATTGATATTGTCGCTGTTATGGTATTTATTGCTGTTGTTAACTTGGCAGCCACTGTGTCGTTATATGAGTTCGGCAACATTCCTGCTTTTACATTGTTTCAATTTTGTTTTATCATTTTTTTTCCTTTTATATGTGCTGTTATTTATATTGTTTGTTTTGTTTTATCGAAGTCTGGCGTTTTATTTATTATTTTTTACATTTTTGGCTACTTTTGATTGACTTCTGTACAGCGTTTTCATATTCTGTAGGCGTTTAAATGTGCTAAAAATAAAATATCAAAGAAAAATATTATTATAAAAAATAGCTTAAAATAATTTTGGGAAATTTTATTAATTTTCACACTTTCGCAGTTGATTTGCACATTTCGCAGTTTCATATTTTATCACTGGACTTCATACCCACAAACTTTCACACACAGTGACTTAACACTTGTGACCGTGTGCTATTATTTTCAATTAAAATAATGACGTGCGAATAACACTCCTTTTTCATGCATACACTCACTCACACAAACTACTCGTTGCGTCAAAGCTATTTGTACTCAATTTTGAGTTACATTACCAATGCCAGAATGAGTCATACTGTCCTAATGGTGTCAATATAAAAATTAGCATATTTAAGCGTGATTTTTCTTTATTTATAAACATATGATATTATTTAAAGAGGTCTTTCCTCAGGTTGTTAATTAACTTTATAATTTGTTGCAAAATGGAAGAGTTGAGTTTCTTTTAAATATAGTATTTCTATACTTTTATAAATCACGAGCTTAACTTCAATAGAAAGAGAGAAGTAATAATAATGATAATATATTTAACCCTTTTTTGTATATTTGTAATTAACCCTTTATTGGTACTTACAATACCTTACTTATACTCGGAAAAATAATTTATAAAAATAATTTAGTTGATTTAACCAAATTTTAACAAAATCTAATGTCAAAATATTCTTACACCACGCAACATGTTGCTTCAACCATACCACATGTTGGTTTTCATATCTTCTTTACCACTTGAGCTAAAATTTTTCTAACAAAATGAACAGGTCAATTTAACTACTATGTGGTTAAAGCATAGTTTTCTGAGTGTATAAATAATTATTAAATATACTTCAACTAAGTACCATTTTCTATTTATTTTAAATATTGTTTAATATCGTAAATTTATTCTCCGTAACAACAAAAGAGCTACCAGGTAGCTATAAATAGTTGCACGTCATATTCAATGAAAGGAATATTACGATAAACACTCTACAGAACAGAATTCAAGCTGGTGAAAAAACTTACTATGGGCTGAAGAGATTGATGGCAAGTAAAAATATAACACAAAAAAGCTAAACTTAAAATGTATAAAACATTAATCAGATCGGTGGGAACGTATGGTTGCGAAACATGAAGATTAACTAAAGCTAAAGCTAATAAAATAGCAGTATATGTGAGAGGAATCCTAATAAAAATTTGTGGACCTATACAAGAAAACGGAGTATACCGCATTATATACAATAAAGAGCTAGAACGACTAGTTCAACATGATTATCAAGTTAGCGAGTTGATTAAAAAAACTGCATTGAAAGTGGCACGATTACGTTATGTCAGGACGTCAGGAACAAGAGTGCAACACAAGATACAAGAGAATAATGCGAGAAGCAACAGAAGAAGAGGAATGCCAAAAAAACGATGGAAACACATTAAATGTTCCTCCAGAATGATCTGGAGAAGATGAATATAACTAGAAAGATATAATAAGGAACAGAGACAGTCTTAGGTCCTTAGGTCGGACTGTTACGCCAAGACAGATGAATAAAAAAGATTACTTAGATTTAAATTTTAAATTTTAAGATAACAATTTTAAAAAAATAGCATTCATGTATGCATGTAAATTTTTGTGGTAGCTACCAGATTTCAAGTTACGATTTATATGCATTTCAAAAGCAAAAAAAATATTGCTTTTTTAATGCAGTATACTCATAATTTAAAAATTACTATCTGTTCTCTATAATGTTTATCAGTATAATTTCACATTACACATGTCTAGATAGGTACTTTCAATCATAACTCACATATGTTCTATTTAAATCTAGTTTAAGATAATAGATATTGAAAAACTTGTCAGTTAATCGACTATGCAAAGGAAAGATATTATTGGTATATTAATATATTTTTGATGATACAAGCCAAAAAAATGTTGTCCAAGTATATTAAATTTTCAAGAGTTAGGACCTCCGAAACATTACCAGTATAACTGAAAATAAGTTCCTTATCATTGGAGAGTTTTTCTAACAGATATAATTGCTGTAATAGAAACTATAACTTGTTAGATAATACATTAAAAGGGAACATAGAAACATATGAAACAGCTGGGCTATGCACATTTAAACAAATAGTCAATAGTCTGAATATATATTTTCTCTAAACTTACAGTTACTAAACTGTATTAAATTTATTGGCATACTGTCAACCAAAGTTGACAGCATAGGTGTAAAGACTGATTTTTCAAAATTTGCATAGCAGTTTTTATATATCAAACACAATGGGTTTGTTGAGTTTTTTTTTCATTTCATAAAAGATACGCTTCTAAAAATGGCAAAAATCCAAAATTCTCAGGAGAAAATTAAGTTTTTTGGTGGTTCAAAATAAGTAAATCATGCTCCAAATAAGTAAATATCAAAAAAGGAATGAAAAATAATATAAAAATTCGTCATTGAAAATATGCGTCATTGAAATGATTTCAAATATAATTTTTAGAGTATTATTAATAATATGAGAAGTGGTCATATTTAAAAGACCACTGGTCAGCTAAAAGAAGCAATTGATTAAAAATAAAAAACCCTAAAAGCGTAATATTTTTAAAAATCCAGTATATCTTATATATATACATATATATATCTTATCAGATATGATTTAAAACTAGTGAACTAATTAGTTTAAACAAAGCACCTTGTACAAAATAACCATGAATAATGTTATATTGAATTAACATATTCAACCTCACATCATTTAAATAATGTTTATATGTAAATCTCATGAAAATTATAGCCAATAATGTTGTTTCTGTCACATTGATTTCTAAACAAGATTAATTAAAATTCTTTAAATTTATTCTTATTTTTGTCTTTATTTTGATTTGAACCTCACAACTTCACTAAAAATAACTTATTTGCGTCCTTTGCAAATATGTCCTGATGGCAGTTAGTCAAGTTCTTATTTTTAGAAATTAGTTATTTATGCTGCACGTTCCGGCTATTTATACATTACCTCAGAGTAACATTTAAGGTTCAAAGACCTTTAAATTATAGGCCATTATTAATACAAATGAGCACGCAAGAAACTGTTGAAATGATGAAATAATTTAATAAAATTTACATGCTGTCGTTTCAAAAAAAAATGAAAAAGAATCCAAAAAAAATTTTAATTATATATTTTCTTTTTTAATTTAATTTCCTTGAAAAATTTTCTCAAATAACACATTTTTCAAATGTGTTTTGTGTATTTAAACTCACAAATGAAGTAGAAATTACATTACCATTTGGACTATAAGTCCAAATTAATAAAATTATAATAAAACAATATTAAATAAAACTTTTGTGTATATAGCAATATAAAAATAATATTTAAGTTAATTCATAACGTTAAATTATTTAAAATTCATTTATTAAGTCCACTGCAAATTAATAAATTTTTATTTTATTATTATTCGTAGTATTACTCCCTAAAGAACTTAATTAATTTAAATAATTGTATTTTTTAATTAGTGTAAACAGTATTAATATTTATTACATACTGTTCCCTATCTTCATACGAAGTATTTATAAAACTTTGTTGTTTTTAGTGTATCAGGCAAATGATGCTTATAGCACTAAAACATGGTTACAGAATGTATAGATAATGAATATTATCAATTATTAATAATATTTACACAGAAATATTTACTGTAATTACATTAAAGTTTTTTCTTTGAACTATTGGGCGAAATGGAATTCATTATATTGTAACTATTTCAAGTTGCCCACTTAAATAAATAAAAGTACCAAACTCAGTGTGATATTGTTGTATTTTTATCCAGCAAATATAGTTTATATTCTATTAAATTTTATTTTTAAGTGTAAATATGCTGTTGGCTCGCTACTGGGTATAAATTACTAATTACTACCTGCCTACTGCACAATTATATAAATTAATACTTAAAATTGGAAAAACAAATTTTATTAAAATGACTGCACAAGCAATAAAAATAATTTCATTATTTCGAAACATTAATTGTTCTATTTTTGAAACGTTTACTCGTCGGCAAGATTTTTAATTAAAATTATTTCTAATTTCGTACGAATATTTTTAGCAACCAAAACATTGTATCATGAAGAATTCTCAAATAAATTGCCTACTTGCAAATTTAGATATGAGAAATTAATTTAATACGAAACTCATACTAAACTAACAAAGGCAATTACTACGAGTATTGAGTTAAAATCTCAGCTGCTTAAGTAAACAATGGGCAACGCTGCGTATACGTAATATTTGTACAATACTTTTACTCAACACTGTTTAATCAGCAGAAAATTTACATCAGCGGCTATCAATAATATTTCTTTATCACGTGCAGCACTTTGTGTATAATTAATATTTACATTCACAATAGAAAAAAATGCATAATAATACCTAGAATTTAATTATAAACAATGGCTCACCATTTTGTTTATTTAATTATTATTATACGTTTTTCAATAGCAGCTATAAATCCAATATAATACGAGCAAAATTTATACAATAAGAAATTTTTGATTAAATTTTATTTTATCGAAAATATTACGATATACTTAAATACTATAATAAAGCTATTTTATGTAAAACTTTGTTTTATTTTTTATATTATACTTTGTTATCATTTATTGTTATTAATTTATTATTAATATTCAAGCAATATTTTCATAATACATAAATAGAAATTTTTAATTACATATTTACCAATTCATTCTTTGCAGTTTGTTAACAGATACTTTTGAAGCAATTGCAGATTGATATTGTTTTTATTAAATAAATACCAATTTTTATAGTACAACTATGAATGTACAATATGAAAATAAATTGACATTGGGAAATTTTTCTTAACTTCTTGTGCACTTAATACATTATCAATAATGAAAAATATATTAATGACATATCATCAACATATTCTTTTATTTAAACCAACCTTAGATTATTGATATAAATTATTCTTCCTAACTTTTGCATAACAACTACATTTAATTATCTCTAAATTATTTAAATTATCTCTTCTGCTACGGTAGTATGGTATAGTATTTTTATTTTAGTTCAAAAACAGCATATTTTATATTAATAATGTTTTACTTTATAATTCAATCCTAGAACTAATCTTACCCGTTAATTTATGCTATTAAAAAATAAATTACAAAATATTCACACATTAAAATATTGTTAGTTATTAAACTAAAGACATGGCCCAAATGCCATATTTTTATTTTTAAAAAGTTTCGTATACAGATGTCTCGAGCATTAGTGAACTACAACAAAAAAAAATTCTTTTATATTATTTTAATTAATTCAATTCTTCATTTCATTCTAATATACACAGCAAGTGAATTTGTTCATGAACTTTCACAATAAGTTAACAGAAAACTCCAAATTTGAAGAAACAAGTTAAGTACGGCTTTAGATCACTTAGCTAATGAACGCTGACTCTGTGTTTCAAATTTAACTGGGCTTGAGTTCAACCCTTGGTACTTGTAATTTTAAATAATTATTAAAAAATAATTAAATATAACAAAAAAATTCCAAGACCACTGATAATATATATTTGGCAATACCCGAAACAGCTGCATGGTCAGCCAAAAAACCAATTAATTAAAATAATATGAAAGAAATTTTGTTGTTGTAGTTCATTACTTTTCGAAACCTGTTTCCATTTAAGTACGTAGTCACTACGATCATAATTGAGTTTAAATTACAATTAAAGAAAGGTTTTGTATAAAATTAGGTTGTATTTAGCTATAATAGAGCATTAGATTCAAAATTAGACATTATTTGAATATTTTGACAAAACCTACAGATAAATATGCAGAAGTGTAAAAAACATGTGTAGAATTTGTATCTGATTTTTCATTCATTATGTTTAGAGATATATTTATTTGGACAAATGATTTTATATAATAAAATACATTTCAATATGAAAAACAAAACAATATGAACTATAATTAAGAGAAAACTCTAGTTTATATATTTCCTATATAATACAATAATTTAATAATATAATCTGGTGACCAATTTTTTATTTTATTATTGTTTTGATTAATTGTTATTAAATAAAATGTCAAATAAAAGGGTTCGAATAGTAATGAAACTACAACAACAAAAATTTATTTTAAAATTGTTTAAAATTATTTTGCTTTATAAATAACATTAAAGTTTAGTATTAACTATTATAGGTAATTGTGTTTATATATTATAGCTGTAGTCAACCTTTCGTATTTGGTATTGGTATTTCTAAAAATTTTATACTTAGAATTGATTAAAAAGCTATTGGTACTCTGTATTGATTTTTTATACGTTTACGTGTTGATCCTGTACAAATATGCAAAATTTTTGGTAAGCCATTATATAGAAGTCTTAAGTGTTTCACAGAATTTTTCATTCCAGCAAAACATTTTATATATGCAACATTTGCTGCGACATATAATTGTTGAATATTTTTTATTATAAATGCATAAATTACAGCACAATAAATGAATTATTCGTAATATAACATTCATTAGATTATTAATTGTATTAGAGACCGTCTACTTTAAATATAATTACTGCTAAATATTATTATTATTAAATATAATTATATATTATTGAATATTATTATTATTTCATCACAATCACATTAACCTAATTCACAAATATAACAACTAGATATAATTAAACAAATTTTGTTTTGAATTATAAAACAATTATCTGGACAATTAAACCAATTATTGTTCTCCAACACAACTGATGATGGATATATGTCGATATCTAGAAATACTGTGTGGTCACGAGGATGCTCTTGATTAAATAATTTCATTTTTTGGATTTAGAAATTTTCTTACTATTACTCACTTTTCTATTTCAATCTTGTATTGTCATATGAAATAAAATTCATTATAATTTCTTTACCTTTTTTATCACTTTCGTTTATTAAATCATTTATTTAATCAATTTTTTTGATTTAGAAACTCAGTTATATAAAAACTATCGTAAATATATTTATATGAAACTAAGCGATATCTGATAAAACTGTATGGTCTCAAGGATGCTTCGGATTAAATATTCTCATATTTTGGATTTATAAATTTTCTCACTATTAGTCATTATTCTCTTTCAAAATGGTTTTCTTATAGATAATAAAATTCATAATTAAGAAAAGAAAATTTTTTTACTATGATTTTTTTCCTTTTTTATCCTTTCAATCAATTTTTTCTGATTTAGAAATTCAGTTATATAAAAACTATCGTAAATATATTTATATGAAACTAAGCGATATCTGATAAAACTGTATGGTCTCAAGGATGCTCCGGATTAAATATTCTCATATTTTGGATTTATAAATTTTCTCACTCTTACTCACTTTTGTATTTCAAAAAAAATTTCTTGTCATAGAAAATAAAATTCATTGTAAGAAAAAAGAAATTTTTTTTGTTATAATTTTATTTACCGTTTTGTAATTTTTTTCATTTAATCATTTATTTCTGATTAAGAATTTCAGTTATAAGAAAAGTAACATATATTTCTATTAATTCACCGATTTTATTTGCATAATATATTCACAAATTTTTTTTTAATTATTAAAATGTTATATTGTACTAATCACATGTATAATATATTCATAGACTGTAGTATAAAATATATATTGTATATATTATATGATATGCATATTTGAATAAATTTGTTTTATTAACTTGTATTTTCAAAAGATTTAATTAAATAAATTTTTAAAACACTGAAATATTTTCCAATCGTACTAAATATGAACTAAATTGCAAATCCTTTTACAAAAATTTCAAATTTCACAAAATTGCAATTCACTTCAATTTCAATTTCAATTGATGAACACAACAGAAACACAATACATATTGCACTTTTATTTATAAATGATAAATTATTAAATTGTTGTGAAAAATTTTACAATCTGAATGTTGACAAAGTATCAATCAGAATTGAAATTTGTTTATGTTTCGCAAATAAACACAAAAATTATTAGCGAAAAGAAATGCCCGCAATGCAGCACCAGCCACCGAAGCAATTTCCGAAAGCAACATGTTGCTGACAACAAACGAACAACAGCAACAGCAACAAACGCTTAGAAAAATAAACAAAATTATGTCAGTTTTACGTTTTCGTATAGGTTTTGTTTATTGTTTATTTAACAAATTAAATAAGAAATATTTTTGTTAAGTTTATTTTTATTGCCATCGCTCTAATACGAAACGATTGGTTCTACACATATTCGATTTTTCAACCCGCGAAAAATATATAAAATAAATACGCGCCTGCCGATATCTAAGCTAATCGGTTGCCAGTTTCAATGAGACTGATACGCAGCAGCGCAAAAAATGCTTTGCTGATTTCTACCATTCAAAACGTTTAAGCATTTGCACTCACCGAATCACTAGAACTGTGCTGTTTGGAAAATATTTGAAATATTATAAATAAATAAAAGAAACAATTTTTCTTGGATTCGCTGGAAAAACTGTTTGCTGCAAGGTAAATTCCATACAGCACAAGTACGTGCAGCATCATCAGCAGCACCAGCAGCAGCAGCAGCAACTGTGGCAGCAGCAAATGCGGAGGCTGGAGCAGCTGTTGAAGAATACAACAGCAGTTGGGAAGCGGCTGCTGAATTCGTTATGGCATTTGGAAAATTAAATTACTCCCGGGAGATGAAAAAAATTATTATCTTACAAATATTAACAATTTTCAAATTTTAAAGCAATTTTTTGCCATTACAGAGCAAATAAGTTTCATTAAAAATTCAGGAGCATTTTTAAGGCATTATAATGGGTTTTAGCTAAAAGGACAATGGTTCTTCTCCTCTTTTATTAATTCATGTAAATTATGAATCGTTAATACTCCTACGTTCATAAAATAAATGATTACTTGGGTGTATCTAAGGCTGTTTATGGTAAAATCGTTGTTTAAAAAATTATATATATTTTTATTTATTAATTAATCTTAAGCCAAGGATATACTGCTTTGATATTAACATTATTTGCAATTAATACTTAAGTCTTTAAGTAATTTATTCTCAAATATATTTCAGAATATTTTTCTGATAATCCTTTACAACACGTTTAATGTGAAAAAACAGTATTCCATTAATATAATTTTTAATAATTACGATTTTTCCGTACTACAACAAGAATCCATTTCAAATGGAAAACGCTGTAATAGTGAGGAAATATTAATTACAAAAATTTTCAAACAACCGAATTCTTGGACAGACTGTACAAGGTTATCGGATATTATAATTAATTTTAAAGACATACTTATAATTTAAGGAATTGATTTACATAGCAATACCAATGCAAATAATAATATTATTATTAGTGGGGAAAGTTAGATTATGCTGACAGATCAAAAAGGCCACACGTACACCATTAAGGTCCTTTGCGGTAGCAGATCAGAGTCTCAATTTTTTATCGATAGTGGCACCGCTTAGGATGCGCGTGTTGTTAGCAAATTTTATTAGGATTTTAAGAGAAACCCCAGATATGTGCTACATTGCGGTAAAACTGATAGCCCTCAATTATTTTTGTCGAATTTTCGAGAGAGCTGGCAGTTACACAACAGATGCTCCAGGGTTACCTCTGCATCTGGGTCGTTGCATTTTCTACAAATATCGCTGCGAATTAAGTTTAGTTTGTGCGCATGTGATGCAACCAGACAATGACCTGTCAATACACCAATTAATATTATTATTATTAATATTTAAATAATTTTTTAGTTAATCTTTAAGCTTAAAAATAGTGATGTTTTTATACTCTATTTTTGACCAGAAACTCATTGTATTGAACAAAAAGCTATAAAAATAGACAAATTAGTTATATCGTAGTCTACTTGATTAACACGTCTATAAGTTTCTAAAAGAAACAAATACTTTAACTAATACGGTAAAAGAATCTGTTGTTTCTTTTCATTAAAATATTACTAACTTACTTACTGCAGTTCTCTTCTCCTAGTGGAGCATAAGGCCATTAAGGCCATAAAAAAATGTATATATATGTATAATTATATTATTATTATTATACGTATTCGTATATTATACAACTAATTGTCATATAAATTTCAATCGATGTAAGGATTACTTTTTTTAACTAATTTAACTAATTTTAAAAATGTACAAATTTTACTAGTAACTGATGAAATTATGAAAGAGTAACTTAACTGGCTGCAAAAATCCTTCAACTAAACCCCTCTCGAAGGTGCTGCCAGAAAATGCGTTACAAAGAGTTCTCGTAAAGTGTGTTGTCAGGGCGGTATCCAGTTATCATCCGGAAGAATCATCCGGGATAAATTTAGATTTTCAATACCCACTCATCACTGAATGGTTTTTGATCATAGTATGAAGGTCCACTTAACTCGGTAACGCGATTCGAGCTCACCGAGTATAGGTTTGCATTCAAGGAATATGTCTAACTATTTTTAACGAAAGCTCTCCAATATTTGACCACCTTCGGGAGTAATTGTGGTTCAGCTATGGTATGAGAAATTGCTATGAAGGTCACTTCTTAATAGCATAACTCATCCTATAATGTTTTGGAACTTTTGGTTGAAGATTATGAACCCATCATGGAGAAGTTATTGGAGTTATTGAAATCCGATAACAAGACCGTCACAAATTACAGTACCGGTTGTATCAATCATAGCACAATGAGGTCTCCATTGTACTACTTATCACAAACAGATTACCAAGATATACTATACTTCACGGTATCTGAAAGCTATATATTTATAGATACACATTTCAGAAATTAGGTCTTTTTAGTAAAGCTTATTAAAATGATTTTATGAATATTTTTTTAATTCAAAAAAGTGACCATTATGTAATTGTATGAATCCTAGTTGTATAAATTTCTTTATGCAAAACTTCATGTGAAAAAAAAACTATAATTAGTGATTATTAATATCAAATTTTTCTTAGAGGCGTATACAGGTATATCATTTGGTGTTATCACCGTTTCTTTTACCCCCAAAGAAAACAAGTGATCAATACTTAGATGTATAGTTAAGTTAAATTATATTTAAGTTATACTTTATTGACATAACAGTTCTATTCCCTAATTCAACTGTATCTATGTTTATTTCTAATTATGAGAAAAAAACTTGAGTTATAACCAAAAATATTTCTGTATAAAATTCTGACAGTGAGAGTGATTTTTACGGAATTAACTATCAAGTTGGAAATTTGTTATAGTACAATACTATTAAGTACAATATTGTTCCATTGCAAGTATTTAAAAAATAGAAGAAATTTGTATGCAATACAAAATAGAACTGACTATCTCCATTTCGAAATGTCAATGTTAACATTTACAGATTCATTTAGGAATGCTTACAAATAGAAGCACAACTGTCTCAATCATACATCAAACAATGTTACAAATGACAGTTGAAATTAGAAACAAAATTGACGTGCAAACATATTTGACTTTATTGTGAAAGCCTGTAACTTACCTCAAAAGCAGTAAGCCAACAAGTTAGAATTTATGAAGAAGAAGGTAATAGGTAAATACTCTTATTAGGATATAGAATTTGGGTGAAATACTAGCTTTAAGTGAATCAACATTCCTATGAGTATTAAACAATCTTAATTGAATTCATATTCTCTTTTTTTATTTTGCTTGACATAGACTTAGTGTAGTGCTTCCAGTATTAACAAATTAGAACACTCTATACACCCACGTATGTCAACTAAGTACTTAAATCATATTTATTAATGCTTTATCACAACTTACTGTCTAAAGTCTTTTGTGCTGCCTATTTATATACTTTGCTGTATGAATAAATACAACTTAGCAAGTCTTAGCACGATTGCTATTCACCTCAGTTTCATTAATAATAAAAATAAATAAACAGCATCATGCCAACGGTGCGTATAAGTAACATGAATAACCCAGAGAGATTCTCGGTATTAGTCATGTGTTTACGGACTACGTGTTCCATGTACTTATGAACTTAACATGCAAATTAACACGCTTAAGTGTAAAAATAATTTAAATACTCTAATATTACATACTTAATTGAAATGCTAAGTTGTTAAATCAGTTAATGAGAAATCATGTGAATTCCTACAAAACACAAAAAAAAAAAAATAGCAAACCCAAACATTTTTTCAAACAACTAAACTGTGAGTAATTACTCCATTCAAAGTATCTTTAGAAGCCACTAAAGATGTTTAAATGTCTTGAGTATGTTCTTACAAATCATAATTTGTTAACAAAAACTTTTATATCCAAAAAAAAAAATTTTATATTTATTTTTGTTTATATTTTGTTTAGATGAATTTTTTTCATCTGCCAAGAAAGTTCAAGAGTACGAGTACGTGCGGCTCTGCTTCTGCAGCATCATTGGGCACATCATCTGGCGTGGTATGTGCGCTAATTCATTTTTCTGAACAACAAGTGGTACACAACTTTTTATTCTATTATTTTACCCTAGCACAAGAATAATTAAATCTTTTATTTAATTTAAAAAGTTTTAAGAAACTTTCGGTTCAGGAAAATAATCAAATTTCTTGTAAGAGTTCGCTTAGCATTCTTATGGGATGAGTAATGAAAACTGCTGTTGGCGTTGTAGGGCAATTTTTCATATGCTGAGATGCGACTAAACTTAAAATTTTTTAAACATTTCAATCTTAATAATTTACGTATTACATACATAATTTTCTGTTCTATATAAACAAAAGTATACAAAGGAAATTATTGCAGTAGATGCCATGATAAAGTGTGCCAAAAACCAATTTTATGGCCAATAAGAGGCGAAGTATAAATTAATTTAGCCAAATGCTGCCAAAGTCAAAATATGAATTATTTTCAATTTATCATAATTTTATGAATTTAAACTCAAAATTGAAATTCGTTTGTAGTAGCAAAATAAATTTTAAATTTATATTTATACATTTATTTGTGTATGCAATAAATATTTAATATAAATAAGTTATCAAGAAGAATGCCCTGAATAAGAATTATTCTAGATAGCTTGTTCTGAGTATAGTAAAATATAGTATAATATAACCTAATTGTTTTATAAACAAATTGATTCATTTCTCACTAATTTTATTAGCAATGAGTGGAATCTTGGTTTCATATGGTTGTCTATAAGTGATAGTACCTTATTTGGCAATTAAAGCTCTCTGTCCTTTACATGCATTTTTTTAAAGTTGGTTAATAGAAATAAATAAATATGTAAGATAATCTAAAACTATTTGCTTTGCATGATAGTATGTACTGATTTCAGACTCTAACTCCAATGATTTGATTCTCGCTCAATGCGATGGCAAAAATAATTATTATTCATATGAAAAGGATTGTTCAAATAAACCACAAGTTTTCATGATAAGATATTTAATTTATTTAAGTTTTCTAGAACTACCTAAAATATAGTTCCAACAAGAAACAATTACTTTTCAAATTCTTTTAAATATTTCTATATATCTACCATAAGTAAGAATAATGACTATGAATCATTTGACAAGCAAACCGCTCGTTGCATATATATATATATATATATAATGCTGTGAAATATTCATCTATTCAAAAAGCAGGTTTTTAAAACATCAACACTGTAATTTTTTAATGTTGAAATGCGTCCTACTAAAGAGTGGAATGGAGTTGTTTCTTATGGCCATTTAAGCCACAATAAATGGTCGAAATGATGAAATAAAATTGTATCTTTTAGCTCTTGTTAGTTACCGCGAGTTCACTCTCTCAAATTGAAAAGTTTGGTTTGATTTTAAAACGTTTTTACCGTAGTCAATCGAAGGTGCAATATATGGTTTAAAGAAATCAACGATTTTCAACCATAAAGGTCACTCCAACAGTTAGAGACGTTAATAGTTGACTTCTGATTACCATCAGAATATCTATGGTTT
>NC_051847.1:133947724-133957853 GCF_002237135.1 Teleopsis dalmanni
ATCGAGTCGTGTGTTATAGTTATCGTTCATTCCGCATATTAATGTCTTTCAAATTCCAATGTCATTAAAGTTAATCTAATCCTCACATAGAAAATCTAGCATATACTTTCAAGTTATTGTTAATCCTTCAATAAAAATATATAGAGAAAATTTTAATATACCAAAGTTGTTTATATTCAAAGCCGGTATTTTAACATTAAGTTTTGGATCCGGCTTTTGATTGTCGTAATGTATGCAAACCAGAACTAACAGTAATGAAAAATAATCAAATTTTTTCAAATTTCTAATTGCAGAGTATATAAATGTGTTCCATATATGTTTAGAGTTTTGTATGGACTCATATCCACCACAACCATAAGTACAAACTTACAAAATTTGTCATTTATCTTCTTAGACTCAATATTCTTCATGGTTATGTACAATGTACGATACACTTCTATAATTTATGACACTTTTCTGTGTTGCCTGCATCCGACTCGTCTTACTTTAAAGTTTACATGGCTTGATCCATGCAGAATGTTCCATGTTTTCAAACGCTTCACGCTGAATTTGACACATCCTCAACATGTTTGCGTTGTCGTTTGTAATTTTTTATCTCATTTTGTGCAGAATATACTTCAATCTACATAAAATGTATAACTTCATAATGTACAAGTTCGTCCACTTCTTTATGTGAGTTCCCCACTTGGTTCACTTGTGTGTGGCTCCAGTTGCTCTGCTTATCTTCACTTGCAACAAAATTTTAAGATTCAATGCAATTATTCAAGTAAATGATGTAGCAATGTGGAAATCTCACACGTAAGAAACTCATTCCATATTTCGTAAATATTATATATGGGAAGTTCGTAATTAAATCATTTGTCAGCTTTGAATTATTGATGTATAAATAGTTAAATAAATAATTTTTGTATCAAAAGTATTATTATTTCAATTGCATCAAAATTTATTTATTGTGTTAATATATTTGTTTATATTAATGTAATGTTACATTGAACGTACATGTGATTTCTTCTCACAAAATAACTCAACTCAACTCAAAATAACAACTCAAGATTCACCAACTTTTCGGCAAAATTTATATTTATTCAACAACTTAGTATTCTTTAAGAATAATTCAAACCCCCTAGCACTTCTCAACACTTAGATACCTCTTTTGTAGAATGGTTTACCTTTGGCCCTAAAATATGAATTAAAATCTTTTCTCTTGAATCACTTTCTTCAGGTCTGCGACCAGGTAGTAATCGCTGGGGTCAAATACGGTGCACACGATAGGTACGAAAGCAATTTGAAGCCCTTTCTTGTAGATAATTGTTTATGCTAAATGGAACTAATATCTTTCTTGAAATCTGAAGGTGTTAGTTATCTTCTGCAATTTCACTTTACGGTTTGCCAAAACAATTTTATAGTGTTTATTGAGATTCTCCCGTTTAATCAGTTTTTTTTAACACTAAACTAAACACTAAACAGACTAAATGGTTTCCATTTGTCTCGATAGGACAGAGTCCGGGTAAAACTTATCAAAACAAACTTTTTCTGTCATAATATTATTTCTCATCAAAAAACAATAATAAATTACAACACAAATTTAATTTGTGCCCATTATTTTGAAAAGTGATGTCACTAAATCAGCTGTAACTAAATAAGTAATCTTTCAAATGTTACTAAATTTTAAGAGGTATGATTTAAAAGTTGCTACTTGCAGTGTGTCATCCAACAAAGCTATCAGCCGTTGAGTTATATGAAAGCGATTCGTTGAGTTTAGGTTAATCGCTAATTTTAATAATCACAAGAATATCTATTTTACTTCATCATCTTGAAATTATTGCATCTTAATCCTTAAAATCAGTTTTGATTTAAATGGATTGACTACATTCAACACCTGCCATATAAACTGGACAAAAATTATTGATTTATCTTCTCTTTTAAAGGATAATATATGTTACGCTCCTAGAATTTCATTCGGGTCTGTTAAGTTGTCTTACAAACAGGTCCTATACATCTTCACAAAGGTGAAAATTTTACCTCTTAAAATACTTAAAAATATTGGTACATAAAAAAAACCTAAATTAATATAATCCTCAATATTACGTTCGTTTAGTATAAAACTTTTCAGAATATGTTTTTGACATATCTTATTATTTTCAATTTATGTCTTACTTTAAAAAAAAACAGATTTTATCGAACAGCATTGATCGGTTTGTAGACAAAGTGAATTCACCAGATACTAATTATAAAAAATATGATGTGTGAGAACGAATTTTCTAGTGAAATTCATGATGTTTTGCCATTTCTAATTTACATTTGAGCAATTATAAATTGTTTTATGAAAGAGCATAGAGTTGGAATAAAGCTAACAAATCTCGTCTCAAAGCGCTGACAGCTGTAATCAAATCAGTTAAGAGTATTTTGAACAGCGACTTACTTAGAGATCTAGAGATGAACGAAATTATTGAAAGTATTTCTAAAAGAGCGCTAATTTGGAGTAGCGATAGTAAATCTTGTATTCAAACTAATCAAATTATCCAATCTAAAATAGTAAGAAATAACTTCAAATCAGTATGGTATATTTGGACCAAAGAATTCCACAGAGATCTAGAAATGCACCAAACTATTGAAACTCTACGTAATTTCAATACAAGGCATACTATGCGATTGCTTTCCCTTACACATAATCAATCAAATGGAGGTCGAAAGGCTATAATCCAGTATTTTATTTTGGACTATATTTCTGATCTTTTTGTAACTACTGTAAGACATAAATATTTATAAGGTAATTAGATATTGTTTAAATAGTAGTTCCTTTTTATTGTAAGTTAAACAATTTCTCATATATCACAAAGACAGAGGACATAAACAAAGAAAGAAAAAACATCATGGTTAATTTAGTAAATTTAGTTAATTATTGTTTAATGGCAATAATATTTGCTTTCGATAGTTTGTTCTTTTTCAATATAATCAAAATAAATCATACCATACATTGGCATTAACTACATCTGTCAATTTCAATGTCTGAACTTTCAGTTGAACAATTGCATCAGACAAAGTCTATTCTAATTTGTATACTTTTTTATTCCCACATGTAGTGAGGAATCTATAGTAATTGATGAGCCCAAAAATCCAACTGGATTACGTTGAAACATATCTAAGCACTGTTTCTTAACCATCATATCACAGTTCCCACGAGGATACATTATCTGAGCGAATCAATACCAGTTCCAATTTAAAAATTAATTTTCCCAGAAATTGGCATGTAATTGTGTCTACCTTGCTAGATTCGAGTGTAGTTTATAGAGGTTCTCATCTAAGCAAATAAATTTATCAAATTTATAATTTTATGCGTTAAAGTACACAATTATGTGAACGCACTTAGTGAAATGTTTCTATAAATTTACCAATCTGCTGTATAATAGCACTATTTATATCAGCAATAATTGTGACAGCACAAAATGCAATGCTCAGCAGCGCAAATATTTGTGTAAACTTTATTGATCCGCTGATCCTCTGTGTCGCTATCAATAAATTATAAAAAGTCCAAACTAAAAAGTATTAACAAAGATGTTAAATTTAGATAAATTTATACGTTTATAAGGTTTATAAAGCATTTATCAGTTTAGATGAGTACCCCTAATAGTTTCTAACAATATTCATATATATTGGTTTGGTAAGCTATTAATATTTAGTTAAATATTTGAAGAACTCTATCAGTTCAAAATTATATGAAAGAGAGCGTTTATTCACCATCCTTCTTTGTATAGAGTGTTCAGGGCTTAGTGATACCAGAACAAATTTTTTTGCTTGTAGAACTTTTAAGAACACTTGTACCTTTTATGCCCCTTTAATTTTTTCCAAATATTTTATAAGCGCTATTACGCTCATTTATCTCCAGTGAACAGCTTATAGTCTCAAACGTTCACATTTTCTTCCCCAGATCATTTTAATGCGATTATTATGTACTTTACTTGCTTATTATAAACTTACCAACAATTTCATTAGAGTTGTTGTTGTTATTTTTGTTGTTGCCAATGCTTTGTCAAACATATGGTTTGGTTTCGCCTTCATTCTTCTTATTTTACAAATTCATTGACTTAACAAGAACAATGCAAACACCACCAGCAATAACAATAATAAACAAAAAAAAAACAACAGCAACAACAACAAGAAGATGACGTAGCAGGCAATTTCTGTTGAAATGCTGGCATGAAATACACCGGCCGTGTAAACCATAACAATTTCAGGTTACGTGCATGTGCAACTTCAACTCCAGTTCAGTAATGCATGCTCTTGTGTCTAAGGTTTGTTATTGTTTGACTTATAGTTTCGTCGTTGTTGTTGCTGTTCTGGTTGTTGTTGTTTTCTGTATTGTATACTATGTACTGTATTGCAAGAAATAATTACGTTCTCATTTTGCGCATTTGTACTGAACTCTGGTGCTTAGGTCAGTTAGTTCAGTCCATCTGTTCTGAAATGTCATCTTCTATTGAATTCAAATTACTATACAACGGTTACTCCAACTTTGTTGTTGTTTTGTTGTTGTTACATTTTGTGCTGTTAAACGTGTCTCCAGCATCTGTTGTAGTTCATGTTTGTTGTTATAGACTCTGCTGTTTTGGAAGAGTAGCGCTCTGGTACCACGCCCGTTCATTGCGCAGGTTCACAATAATGCCATTGAATGGGAATTTGCTGAATTCGCTCTGCACTTATGAGTAAATGAAATAATGGAGCATATTTCCAATGAACCTGAATTTTTTGTTGTGACTTGTCAATTGTGAAATAACAATGAAAAACAAAACATGCTGTAGCAGAGCATAATTATGCTCAATTGGAAGTTATGTACCATTTGATTTACATAGTTGGCTTAGACAGGCTTTAATATGCCGGCATTTACCGAAACATGTGCTGCATAGTACGAGACTAGTAGTGAAACGTAAGTCGATATGTATGTGTATGGATAATATTTTCTTATAAACAGATATGAGAAGTATCTATGTCTCTATATGTATATCAAAAGTTGTGACTTTAATGGTTTGTTACTGCAAATTTTTCACTTTAATACATACATAAATACAAAAAATGCATAAAAATTGATTTTTAAAAGAAATTGTAAGTATACTATATACTCGTATATAATATATAATACTTAAATACTTTGCTATAAAATACTTAAAATTATTTATTTATGTACAAAGATCTGCTCTTCTGCCTTACACAGTTCTATCACTTTGATATTTATATAGTTTAGTTTTGAGTTTTCGAATTTACATTTTAGTTGCTGACATGGCATGTGACAGGGTGTGAACCAAAATTATATGCAATTGTAACCGGCATAATTCTGACAAATAGTTATGTATAACTTTCGCAATTCCTGACAACAGTGCAAGATGTTCTTACATATAAGTTCTGTGAGTGAGGAAGTACATGAGCAACCCTCATTCCTCCAACGAACTTCTTAAATGCTCTTTTTCGATTCGCAGTGATTTCTATTTGGAGCACAAAAATTCAAAGTATTCAAAGTAAAATGGGTTATATAAGTAGGGTTTGGGTTTCATTTTACTGCAAAAGGGTGTTGCTATCGTAAAAATACATTGAATTGGAATAAAAAAGTTACAAGGAATGCACATGTCTGTAATTGTGAAAATATGTTTCTATTTGTGTTTCTCTAAAAGTATATAAAAGTTTTTGAATGCATATTGGATTGTTGTGTAACCACCCGCGGCGGAAATTCAAACGTGGGTGGCCCATTCACTTAGTTGTATATTTGTTCCCCAACTTGTTCTAATTAAATTTATTCTTTTCCTATCGAAAGTAACATTATATTGAAATTTTGAACAGTCAAAGATAACATATAAATCATTACTATTATCTATATATCTCTTACACATTACATACAGTCTCTGAGCAGAACTTTTAATTTTCTGGCCTCAACTGTCTCCTTCATTTGAATACCCCGAAATAATACTCACATGATCCCAACAATAAATTTAACTTGGTCCTAATTTTATATTAATTTACCATTTTAATGGTTTCTCCACAACTTTTATGTATGTTTTTTTTATTCCGCATTGTCGAAAGACTCTTACCACCAGAAGTATGTTAAAAAATGAATGGAAGTAAAAGTACTTGAAGCAAAAGGAAGCCAAAGATAAGCTTGTATGGTTTACGAAATTAGTTTTTTCATTCCGAACATTTCCATTTTCATTGTAGGAAAAGCTGCACATGTAGATTGTTTACCGCAAAGTTTATAAAGGGGACCTTAAACCAATGCAATTATCCATTTAATAAAAAAGGTAGGGGTTAAGAATTCAAAAATAAGAGTAACTGAGAATCTGAGTTAAGTATTTGTGGGAAAAGTATAAAAAATTTCTATAAATATATATGTATCTATGAAAAAAAAAATGGGTATGACAAAGAAAAACTGTATAGAAGAGCGAATATATTTTTAGGTTTATTTATAAAAAAAATTTTGAAAAAAACGACAAAAACCACTACATTGAAGAAGGAATGTGTTTCGACAATTACTTATAAAAAAAATAGTTAAATTTTTAATATACTCGTCTAATATTGGAAAAAGTATATTTCGATTAAGAATGTAAAGAAGTACATACAGAATTCCTTTTTTTTTGATTATGCATATTTTTTTAAGACAGTTTGGGATAAACGTATATATGTATGTGTAATACTTCGATGGTTTTATTTCTCACATATGCCTAGGTGTGCTTCCATCTTAGAACTATTGAAGAACAGTTGGAATAGGATGATGCAAGTTGTATATAGCATTTACACTGGCCGCAAACGACTCAGTTCAAATCAGTCATTTAAAAGTGTTTACATTGGTTGTGCTTCATTAGTTCTCATTTCAAACATCTGAGTTATCAACATGCCCGTTGATTGATTTTTGGCTTGTGCCAAAAAAATGTTGGGTGAAAGTAAAATTGGTATTCCTTTAAATCTTACAACTTTTTGAGAAGTTGAAGTTCATTTGTACTTTGTGTCTTACAAAAATTTCATAAGATTATCTCTTAAGTGTGTCTTGCTATACTTAATAGAAATAATAATGAATGGTCTGAGTACAAATAAATGCTCAAAAGATAAATTATAGATAATTATAACTATCCTTAAAGACGTAAATAGTATTCTTTGCAATCTTTATAAAATATAACGTCCAATATAATATATATTCTTGAAAATTAAAGTTAAAATTATATGCGGATTTAAATTGAGTTTAACAGTGAGATCAATGTAATATAAAATTAAAAGGTACAGAACAAAACTAATAGAAAATAATTGAAGAAAATTGATAGTTGAAAGTTTTTGACAAGCACTATCTGAAAAATCAGTTGATATGATCCATATGTCTATTACAATAACTATAAAATTAATATCTACTATGGCTGCGCTATTCGGAAGGCATTTTTGCAAATATGCATTGCATATATATAAGTTTTATTACTGTGCTCAATTTACTGGTTCGAAAATGTAATATTGAAAAACTCATACATAATACTTATTTACTCATATTAAAACTGAAAGCAATTACATCGAATTGCTGATAAATAATTCATATAACAATATATAATCATATATAATGAGAACTATACTGGTATGCTAATAAAGGACAATGGAAACGTAATATTTATGATTCGGGTGTACAGTGGGTAGAAATTTGTTGATATTAAGATTGTAAAGAAAAAAAATTATATTTTGAAAATTCCTGATTTAGCATTCCATTTTACTATCATAAAGTGTTAAAAATAAAAGAGAAAAATAATAGAGAAAGAATAATGTAGCTATCAAAATGAACTGCCAGAAAATGATTCGGTCGATTTCTTGAAATTTGGGTGTAGATAATTTACTTCACGATTTAAGTCAATCACTGCAAAATTTAATGCAATTATGAATAAATATGAGGAAATGAATCTTAACCACAAAAAACATCGGAAGCTGAGAGACTTCATTGTGAAGTTTTGATCTATATATTCACTTAAAAACCTTCCCCACGCTGGTAGCTTGCGTAAAATTGACTTGTAAAAATCTTTACCACTAATTCTTCCAAGATAAATTTTTCCACAGTAAAGGAATTAAGGCAAAAACGGGGATAAAAAGAAACAACATTTACTTCAAAAACCCAGTGCCTAACTCAGTATATTAGCTAAAATAGGTATTCAAATAATTTCATCATTTAGATGAAAATTGTTTAGAGATGGTGGTATAAAATGCAGGATATAATGATTTAGTATTCTCTTTTTTATTTTTAGGTCCTTAAACTGAAAAATAAAGTTTGATAATATAGGTAATTTGAGATCAACTACATAATCAATAATAACTTTGCCGAGTAAGAAAAATCCATTGCAATAATTAGTAATAAGGACAAAAGATATTGGGAATGTACTAAAGTAGGGTACCTGTTATAAAAATAGGTATAGTTTTGTAAAAACTATTACCTGGAGTTGGTCAAATTTAAGGCCTTTTAAATTGAAGACAAAAGATTAAATAAAACTGAAAATAGAAAGTTCACATAAATTATTCTGTATTCAAGTAATCGATGGATAAATAGTTTCTTTGCTTTTAGCTCAAATCTGCACTCAGTTTAATGACCATAGATTCATTTTTGGCTTAATCGATGTCTACACGTGAAATACTATTTTAATATTACAATATAAGACATCTATTAATATTAGTTTTAACCGAATTAAGAAAGACAAGAAACGCTGGAAAGAGCTGAAATGAAACAAAACATCTTGTTTTAGACACAGTTCAATGAAAACTATTTGTTACGGCCCTATGTTCTACCTAGGAATAAATATATATTAATTTGTTATTATTCTTACGCATACACAATTTGTAGATAAAAGTGTTGGAAGTATACGTATATAGAATAGCACAAATAGTTAAATATCTATCCCTCGTTTTATTTCTTTCGTCTTTAACTAAAACAATTCCAAAATTATTATAGGCTCTTCTTTTGATTTTAAATATTTATTTCTGTTTTTCCAATTCATTTCAGTATTTAATACCCATCATTTATGTTGAGTGATTTTATTCTTGTTAATCAGCTTTACCGCTTGGTGCTTTCGATTTGATTGATATTTTCATAAAGTATGGTTTTTACTCTCATATCTACGTATGCAGATATACATATACCTACTCATATCTGTACATTTCCTTTTGTCAATTGTTTAAAAGAACTAAAGTCTACTTAAATAAAATTTCTCATTCAATAAACTTTTATTCAATTTAAGCTACCATTTGCCACTAACAGCATGAGTTGAACTACGTTACTTCTATACGTATCTGCGTCCGTCCATCGGTATAAAATAATTTTGGGAACACCAAAGCAGGGAATTCTATTGTTGTATTTAAGTAAGATAATGCCTGTCTTAAGTTCACATTGTATTAAAAATATCTTAAAATTTTATTACTTTTATGGCTTTTACAAATGTTATGAGTTTTCAGAAATGAGAGGAAATATAAAATCTGATACTGAAACTGAAAATTAACAATTGTTTAGGCGCACATTGTATAAAATCTTTCGGATTATACACACCGTACATACAAATATGGATTTATGACTTCATTTAAAATAAAGTATCTGTGCGGTTGTGTGAATTTGTCGGTTTGTGTGTGCGTTTTCAAAGATAACAAAATTTTATTACATTTGGGCATTCAACCGTTTGTAGTAGCTGTCCCAACCAAACAAGCACTCATTCATATCACGAGCACATAAATTTCTATCTTCCTTCAACAGCAATTTAAAATGAGTGCGGATAAATGAATGTAGATATTGTAAATCATTTCAAATATTATATTTCATTTTTATTCAGGTCATCATCATGTAGTCCGCATATCCACATATCCACATATCACATATTCATATATCAATAGAAAAAATTAAATTACTATAAAGTTGATATACAGATGTTTGGAGGTAAACATACCTTCAATGCGCTAACTTAGTTGGGTTGACTGTTGTTCATTGCCCTCTTTAAAGGTTTCGGTTTTTTTTAGTCTTTCCATTTTTTGTCATTGTAGTTTAACTGTTGTTGCTACTATGCAGCTTAAGATATTATTAATAAGTGTGCTTTAGATACAACCCATTCACTTTAATGTATGAATATGTGTATTTAATACACTG
>NC_051847.1:133957953-133973926 GCF_002237135.1 Teleopsis dalmanni
TTGATAATATAAATATTTGTACATTTTATTAGTAATGGGAATTTTATAAAAGTTTTCATTTTACAAAAAGTCCGATTTTATTTTCAACTCCGGAGGTTTCGTTAATATCCGATTAATCGAATAATCGAAGAACTTCGGTTTTTAAAAAAGTCCGAATTATATGAACAGCACAAATATGTATAAGTATTTTTGTACAGTATGAAAATATATTTATTTTTGTTTTAATTATTGAGTCGTTACTTCGAAAATGTTTAAATGCGGTTATTTTTGTTTTTTAAAATATACTAACTTTTATTTCGAAAGTTTTTTTGTGTATCTCTACACGTGTTTCGGCAAATTCACTTTAGCCTTCATCAGGAGAATTCCTAATATTAAAACATCTAGCAATCTTACAAACTATTTATACCATAAACATGTTATTTTTAATACTAAGCTTAATATTAATAAATCCTAAGGTTATTGTCCTTGGGGGTGACAGGTAAGAAATGGTGGCGGGATTGGTCTGGTGTTGTTTTTTTTATTTTTACATACAGGTAGTTAGGTTGACTGGTTGTCGGTTTTTTGGGATGTATCTAAAAAGGCACGATGACACGTTGCCTTTGTCGCCGTTGAGTAAAGTTGTGATATGATGTTTGTGTATTTCGATGCTTTCTGCCGTTTCTAATTTCCAGCTATCCCTTACATTTTTGATTATTTGGGCGTTATCCTTGTTGATGTGGTGATTTTCTTTTACTATATGTCTGGCGACATTTGATTTTATGTGGGGGTTCATTTTCTTCGGTGCTTCTCTTGCTTCCTTCAGGTGTTCTTCAAGTCCTACTGATAAGGGTCTTTTGGTTTGTCCGATGTATACTTTGTTGCAGGAGTCACACTCTATTTTGTATACTCCGCATTTTTCGAATGGGTCAATTGGGTCTTTTGCGGATGGTAAAAGGCATTCAAGTTGGTGTGGTCTACTAGAGTGAACTAAGTCGATATTGAACTTTTTTAACTTGGATTTTAGACCTTTGGAGGCAGTGTTATTGTATACTACAGCGACTCTTCTTTGTTTTGGTTTTTCTGCTGTCAATGTCGTCATGTTCCTGGAATGTAGTTGCCTTCGTTTCTTTTTTATGATTCTATCGATGGTGTTTTGAGGGTATCCGTTGATGTCCGCTATTTCTTTAATGTATGTGGTTTCTTCATTGATGGTATGGATTAATGGTTAAATGTGTGCAAACAATAGATAATGAAAGAAACCCAAATTCTGAAATGAATGAGATTCCTAGAATAAGTTAAAATAAACTTTTGCAATTATGCTTTTTACTGTAACACCTGCACAATCATAAACTATTATTACAGTTTATTAATTTAAGAACATTTCTATCCTAATTATAAAAATAAATACGAGCTTTGGAGAGGAGCTCATATTTTAGTTGAAACATTAATAATTTCAATTAATAAATAAGATATTCAATTTGTTTTATAGTATATAAGAAAATAATAAATTATGTACATATTTATATATTAAAAGAAATAAATAAAATTAAAATTTTCTATTATTTAATTATAAAGTATTCATTATATTCATTTCTGATAATTTGTGCAGTAGACAAATATTGCGATTTTTACATTTAAATCAACATTTAATACGCACTTCTTTTCTTTGTTTTGCTCATTTTCGCATTTTCGTCATTAAAAAGTGCCATGGTTGCCAAAATTCAACAAAACAAATTTGAAACAGCTGTCTCCCAAGCAATTCAGAATAAGGAAGTTCTACTCTTGGGAATAGCGTGGGAATAGGGAGACTTATTCCCTGGGAGTATTCAGAATTGCTATGATTTTCTTTATGATTCCTTGGCGCTCTTTTGAATCCAAGTAATTAAGGAGTTTTTATAAAGTAACAACTAAACAGTTAGTTTTAACATTAATGGAATATATTTTATATTAAGTAAATGCAGTATTAGTTCAACTTTTTTATATTTAAACACAAGTTTTGTATGTGGTGTGTAAAACAAATTTTTTATATATAGAATAATACTTCTTTTGTTACATTAACCTCGCTTATGAATTTTTAATAATGGATACTTGATTAGTCGCAAACTTATAGTGGTTTCATATTCTAAATCCTCGTACTTAAAATCAGTAGTCAAACGGAAATTTCTTATTGTATGCAAAAGCATTACTTTTGTGGCTAAAATAGCAAAGTTTCTACCTGCAAAGATAAGACAAATAGATCAGTTAAATAATTTTGATATTTATTAATAGTAGTTGATTTATACACCTCTTAATCATGCTTAAATGTTAAACAGAAATAATGATTTTAAACAATATGTAGAGTTTTTTAAACTTCTGCGTACATACCTAAACAGTTTCGTAAACCTTTGGCAAATGGCAAATATGAATAAACGTGCCTCTGTTTTATATTTTCAGGCAAAAAGTTATCTGGATTAAATGTGTTTGCATTCGCACCCCAAACATTTTCATTTCGATGTGCTTGAAATATATTTATTAATATTATTAAATCTTTTGGTAACATAATGTCATCAGTTAACTGCGTATCTTCTACTACACCCCGTGCTACCACTGGCACAGATGGAGCCAATCGTAAAGTTTCTTTGATCACCATATCAAGATAAACGCAATTATCCAACTTTTCAAAAGACACATTAAAATTTTTTTCAGGAAAAACAGTTTTGATTTCATAAAAAACATTTTCTTCCACTTCAGGATGCATAGCCAAAAAGAGTAATGAAAAATATTGCAGAGTTGCTGTAGTATCAAATGCCTTAAACGAAATTAATAAATTAAAATATCGTTCATATACATAATAATCATTAATCCATATACAACTTATAGAACCGAGAAGTCGATCAAACAAATATTCAACTGCAAAAAGTTGAATAAGAACAAATAAAAATCATTCAAATTCATATATCATTTATTTGAAAAAGTTGATAAAAATTTATATAATTTTATGGAATGTATATTTGAGTCAAGTTTTAGTTTAATATCTTTTCGATTCTACGTATTATATGGCATGTCGTTACCATGTTTACAATAGGTTTGTTCCACAAGCTACTCGTAGTAACTTTGAGTAACTCTGTGTATACACAAGTGCGTTCCACCAGCAAATTTTCGAGTAAATGACAGCATCTGAGAGAGCGTAACATCCCTGTTGAAATTTGAAATGCTACACAAAGTTTACTTGTACACTTTATTTTAAGTAAAATTTTTATTGATGTGTGAGCTGTTTTGGCTTGAATTCAAATTTTTGTATTGTTTATTTGCGCGGCACTAGTGTTCTCGCCAGACTTTACAGAAAGCTGTTCCATGAAAATCTGTGTAAAGAGCATAATTTGGCACTTTATTTGTGCTACGCTCTCATTTTGTACTTTACATGTGTTTTACTTAAGTTTTACTACGAGTAGCTTGTGCAACAGACCTAATATCTACTTACACCAAACATAATAGAATTTGATTCATCTAGCATGTCTTGCCAATTAATTCTTTTCCGCACATAACTTTTAAATATTTGATCAATGAATATATTACGTTCATAACTTAAATAAATATCATCGACGGGTGCCTTATTTTCATTGTTATTCGTATTTTGTAAGACAAGCATACGCTTTTTTAGTAACTGAAAGGAATATGCGGCGAATATGCGAGATTTTTAAAAATATATTGTGACTGAAATTTAAAAGTTTCGCAAACGACTTACCTTATCAACGAAGTCAAATACAAATTTTCGAGATTTGTATACATTAAATATTTTCACAAAGCTACTTAGCTTCAGTGCGTTTAAAAAAACCATCACGATGGTAGACTTCATAACTCTGAAGACAAAAATATATATAAATGAGTAAAATAAATGTAACATGTTATGATAATAATAGAAACGTAAGAAAAACTTTATAAAAAACAAATATAAATGAATAAGTCTACCTAATTATATTATATTATATCGAACAATAACAATTATTTACCGCGTATAATGTTTTAAGATATTATCGTCCACTTTTAAGTCATTTTCTTCATGATAATTAAGACCCAACATAGTTTCTATAGAAAAAATATATGATATGGTATTAATTATTATATGGAGTAGAAATGTTTTATTAAAATAGTTGCAAAAGATAATAATTAATTAGGTTATCAAGGGTTTTTGGGGGTTTAAAAATATTTTTCAAAGTAATTGAAAAGTTAATTGTTTTCATTTAAAAACTTCTAATAATAATATGAAGTAAATAATATATTTTATATATTATGAGAATTATATTGTGACGGTCATAGATACGGTATAAATAAAATTTGTCCAAGAAGTAAGATATTAATTAATATAATAAAATATATTTAATAAAATAGTTAACACGTTTTTTTAATTATTACTGAATTTAGGTGGTTAATTTAACACATATAAATTAAAAATGTTTTTTTTTTTTTAAATTAAAATCTACTCTTATAAATTTGTGTTAAATATTTAACATTAATTTTAATTTTTTATAAAAATTAATTAATATAAAAATTAAATAATAAATAATTAAAAATTAATATAAAAATAGTTTTATTTTATTTAGATTACATTAATTTTTAATAAATACAAAACGTTACAAAAGCAAATCATCACGTATCAATACACTAAACCTTAGTTCATTAAATCTCAGTTGGTAACCGTGTGAGTGCCCAATTTTTATTTTTTCTGGGTTAGGTTGTGAATAGAAACTGTCAAAACAGCTGATTGTGATTTTGTTTGTTTTGTCATATAAATATGCGAGAAAAAAATTTGATTGAAGTAAAAATTGTTTTTTACAAATTATATTTTATAAATTTTTATTGTAAAGTTATTAATAAAGCTCATAAACTTTAAATTTCAAATTAATTTCAAGTTTTGTGTAACACTTCACAATAATAACAATCAGCTGATGTTTTATCGTATACATAAAAAATGACAAGACATGATCGTTAACTTGGTAATGTTGGAATTTCAGAAATACAAATACACATGAAATTGTATCACTTTACAGAATTACTGAGTATGTCTATATACTCGAAATTACTTTATTCACATGTTCACAGCAATGATGATAAACCAAGTAAGCAAATATTTCATTTTGTTTTATTAAAAGTCCAGTATATTTTTTTTAACGATTATTCACTAACAAAATTATCTCTATTAAGGTCATGGATCTATCTGATTTCTATTGAAATAAAATGAAAAACGGTAAATTAGAAAATTAACAAAAAAAAAACTTTATAAATAACATTTATTATATATAAATTAACGTCATGTGAAGTAAGTAAAATATGTTTTATTTGGAACAATTAAAAATAAAATTCCTTAAAATGTTTAAAATTTATGTCTCAAACATCGTGCCTTCGCAAAAGCCACCCTACGGCACTGAACAGTGAAATACTTACACAAAGAATACCTTAAATACCTTAAAGGTATTTTTTGCACTTACGTTTGCTGGCATGTTATTGTGAATACTATTGTGAATATATACTTTTAGACCGTACGGTCATTTATCAATGTACAAAACCTGATTAAAAAAATTGTTCCGCTTTCCGCTTAGAAAAATTTGAAAAAGTTTATTAATCAAATTTTACTTACCCATGCCATTTGTTAACATTAGTTTACGCAGCATTTCATTTAGATTATCTGCACTTTTGCCGTCTAACTGCTCCAATTGTTTAACGAATTCTTTAGAGTTTTTGTTAAATTCTGCTAAAAAGTTGCGTAAAATAGGCTTTCGAAACGCCGGATCAATAAGTTTGCGATGTAGACGCCATTTATCACTTTTAGATGTTATTAACCCATCACCAAAAAGATATCCAAGAGGTTCGTATAAGATGTTTGGCTTATTATACAATTTAGATGAAGTGAACACTTTTTGAAATAAATTGGGATCGACAGTATAAAGCGTCGGTTGCGGTCCGAAGTATGTAAAAATCGTCTCCGTTTTATAAATTTCCAATACCATTTTCAGTTTAAGCAGAAGCACTTAGAATTTGATTAAAGCAAATTCAAAAAAAAAAGTTAAAAAATGAATAAATTATTTTTACATTCTTACTTACAACTCGGTTTATACACATGAAAAAATATACCAATAATTGGTAATTCCAATGGTCCAGGAAAGAGACGGGAAAGCTTATAGAAGCGTCTTCTACGCCAAAATAAAAATATTACTGTCAATATTAGAATAATGTATGTTTTTGCTAATGTAGTATTAGGATCTGAAAAGCTTGCGTTCGATGTATCCATTGTGACTAATTTTTATTGAATAAAATTTAAAAATGTTAATTTCGCCTTAGGTACAAAAATCATCTCAAAGTACAAAAGTATCGAAATCTGAGATCTATTGACGTAGTACTCGAAACTGGTTTCCTTTCAGAATATTTTTTGTAAATTTGGTTTTTGCAACTTTGGATTCTAAACAATCACAAATTCTTACAATGCTTGTTATTATTCGGGAATTTTTGTTGTGTGTTAACCAAAATAAAAAACAAAAAAAAATCACCATATATAATTTGTTGTTTTTTATTTTATTATTTTAGCTGGATTGACACAAAAACGTGTTAAAATTTTTTTAGATGTTAAGATCTTATTAATTAAATAAATGGGAACATTTTCTTTATTGATTAAATTAAATACAAATGAAGAATGTTGTATTTGTAATCACTTTTTTTATAGCTAAATTTTATAATTTATTATAGTTTTAATAGAAACTTGTTATATTTACATAAAGAGGTTTTCGAACAGAAGTGAAACAACAACAAAAAATATGCGAACAAAAAAGTCAAGTACGGCTTTGGATCAGTTGGTTAAGGTGCGTTGATTCTGAGCTTCACATTTGGCAGGACCCGAGTTCGATTCCTGGTACTTGCAGTCTCAAAAATAATTATTTACGAATAATTAAATACAAGAATTATTTCCAAGACCACTGATGAAGGGTATTTGGCAATACTCGAAACAGCTGTATGGTGAGCCATAAATTCAATTAATTAAAATAATATAAAAAATAAAATTTTTGTTGTTGTATTCCACTACTGTTCGAAAAACCTCTTTATGAAATATAATAAGTTTCTATTAAAATATAATAGTCACTTTCGTCTGGAAAATTTGACGTTAAATTACAACTTATATTCACAAAATATTGGTCTCGCCCGTGCGACTACTGGAGTAACATTAGCATGACTTTCTCAGCATTACGTTCCTAGATTAGGTTCTATACCTAAGAAAGAACGAATCATGCAACAAATAATGCCTCTACAAAAAGAATAGTATTGAAATTTAACAATTAAAAATATAAAAAAAAATATATTTAATTAATTAATTTAATTATTCTACAGCTGGTTTATGATTTCGTTCTAATATAAACACAGCAAGTAAAATTGTTAATAAGAATTTTCATAGTAATAGTAGCAAAACTCCAGAAAAATATGCGAAGAAAAAAGTCAAGTACTGCTTTGGATCAGTTGGTTAAGATGCGCTGATTCTGAGTTTCACATTTGGCAGGACCCGAGTTCGATTCCTGGTACTTGCAGTCTCAAAAATAATTATTTACGAATAATTAAATACGAGAATTATTTGCAAGACCACTGATGAAGGGTATTTGGCAATACTCGAAACAGCTGTATGGTCAGCCAAAAATTCAATTAATTAAAATAATTTAATAAATAAATTTTTGTTGTTGTTTCACTTCTGTTCGAAAACCTCTTTATAATTTATTATATTTAGAAGCTGAAAGGGATATATTTGCTTGTAAAAAATATTTCAGTTAAATAAATTCGACTCTTATGGAATTAATGCAGTATAAATGAATTGGTTTTCCTTGAATATTAGTAATTTTTAGTAAGTAGATGAATACTAGAAGTATAAAAAACGATTTATTACATTGGTTTCCAGGCTGTGATAATCTCTAATAATGTCAGACACATTTTAACAGTACTAATAGAGCATAAAAAACGTTCCCAATTCTACATAGATCATTCTATGACTTTTTATTAAAGATACAAAACCTTGTTCCTTGTTAATTTGTGACGGGTCTATATTTGGCACACTTTAATAAATGATTTAATGTTGATGTTGGAAAGCAAATGTGAGGGCAAAAAAATCTACCAGACCTTGGAAATTAGATAAATGGAATATTGTCTCAATTATATTTTTTGGAGTTGAAGGTAAGATTTTTACAGATTTTTAAACAAATAGAAAAGAAAAAGATGCAAACAAAATTTAAACATTTATTATTACTGAAATTATTATCAGCACTTTGGTTTTGTTAAAAATGTGTAATTGACTAATCGGCATAATTGAATACATTAAATATAATAAATAAAAGAAATGTTCGACATTTTCTAAGACCAATGATGATGAGTACTTTGCAATACTCGAAACAGCGTTGTATGGTCAGCCAAATTTCAATAAATTAAATAAATTTTTGTCCTTGTCTTTTATTTGCTATTCGAATCCGTCTAACTTTTAAAAACTACTTAAATTGAGGCATTATTGAAAGCAGTTGGTTCTCCAGTTTTTATTCTTCATATAGTATCACAAAGGTCTTTTCTTTAAAGACTATTATTGTAATAATAATTATAATAATATTATTAATAGGATAATAGTAGAATTATATTATTAAGACAGTAGCTTATTACAGCAGTCATTTTTTTGTCAATTATAAGTAATAAACGCTTTGAATTATAAACAAAATAAAAACCAACAAGCTTTCAAATGTAATAATTTTATGGGGTAATAATACCCCACAACTCATAGAGAATTTGTCCAAATGATTTGCGTAGTATAATTATTGGTAGTTCATTAAATATCCTACAAATGTATATATAAAATATTCTTAATTGAAAAGTTCTAAAAAAAATATAAGAGCATCTTTTTTTTAGTTGATTCTATATATTTTAATATAAATTCCTTCCAGTTCGATATGATATCTTAACTGAACTATATCAAATAATATAGTTCTCTTTAACTCTTCAACATAAGCCACTGTTCCTCCGAATAGCTACTCTCGTAGTAAATCTGTTTGCTTCCAACATTTTATTAAGGTTTGGAACAAGTCTCTGGGGACTAAATCTAGCAAATAAAACCTGAACTTATTCTATATAAATAGAATTTTCTATAGTTATACTTGGAACAGAAATAAGTAAAAAAAATATGTATTGATTGATTTGTTAAGTATCTTAATGAGATAATGTTATCTCACATATCATGGATGAGATATATTTTATTTCTTTTCCATAATTCATTCTCAAACCGAAATGTTAGGTGGGCAAACATTTTGGCTCTTTTATCATAAATGGAGCTCTTATATTCTGCTATGCTCGTTAGACTTACAAGTCATAGTTTGGTTTGTAGTGTGGTTCGCTTTGTAGATGTCGGCGACGCGTAGCTTTGTAGTTATTATAAAAGCTAAGTGCACCTAAAACTTCAGAAACATTATCTAGTAATGTTGTAGTTAAGAGTGTGAAAAAGCTTCCCGATCTGATAAAAAAAACTCAGGAAACAAACAAGTCGAAGAGAGCAAGCAAACAAAATCGTCGTAAATTAATTGAAGAGCTAAAAAGCTTAGCGTTCAAATTTTAGTTTTCGATGAACTATCGCTGGAGTAACAACAAGAATAACAAGAACAACAATAACTCAGTAAATGTATATTATTTATATAATTTAAATAATTTGAATTATTAATTAATTGTTGAGTTGAATTATTTACAAAGTTTAATGTAAGTAAAGATCTGTGTTTCAAATAATTAAGAATTAGTGTTTCTATTTATTTTCTAATCGCATGTACGTATATGAGTAATAATATATGAAAATGTAATGAACATTTGCCTACATGTATATAATAGTAAACAAATTAAAAAAAATTCTAATTATAATCTTAACACTTAAAAATTTATTATTCAAAACAAAGAAAGTAGAAATTTACTAGAAAATTATTTTATCAGTGGAAATTCGTTTGATACGAGAACATAACGCCAGTTATCTTCACACTCAATTATATTTAAATAATAAATATGTATTTACCAAGACTACAAGTTTCGAAATATCAGGTTTAATAAATTGAAAACTAAACAATAATGATACTCCATATATTTTATTTAATAGCCCCAATAAACAAATATATAGATGAAGACGTATATAGATGGGGATTAGTGTGGGGAAACTAAGTCCATTTTTCGTTGGAATTCGATTGACAGTCATTTTCAATTCTTGCGTGTTATTATATTATATAAGTTTTTATAAATATACTTTTGGTTTAGCCTAGCTGTCTTATGAATCACAACTATATCAACATGTAAACCATATATACCAGCATGGTTTACAAACTCATTGCACTGTGATTGCTAGAGTGTTGCAGAGTTGGATCAACATTATCACTAAATACTAGAACATGGGCTAAGTTGAGTCTTTAAAAGAGGAGGAGGATATCAAATATAGATAGATAGACAAATAGGTATGATATTTAAAGAGAATTATTATACTATTATTTTTGTTATAATAGCTTTTAAATTAACTTTGAAAAAAATGTATTCGTATAAATTTAATTACATATCTTGTACATGTAACTACAGACGTGTCCCCCAACAACTATTATAGATTCGATTTTTAATAATTAAATTTTTTGTTATTATTTTTATTTGTTTGTTCTTAAAATTTGCAAACAAAAATTTGTCAGTTTAGACAAAAAATAAATATTGGAATATATATATAAAGACAACAAACATATTAAGTACAGTTAGAGTTCGAGTTATAGGAAGTACACTACCGAGATTTGACAAAGAAGATAGGGTAAATACAATAAGGGTAAATAAACTCATAAGTATTATATATCTTTAAGAGCTTAAATAATAATAATACATGAATAAATAAACTAACGGAATTGCTGGCTGAATTGGACACAACTATTAATATCTCCAATGGTTCAAAAAAAAAAGAATAGGTACCCTGTGTGACTCTCGTGTCATATATTTTCAATATACATAATTTTCAAGTGTGTCTGCTGGATATTGTTAATAGAGGATTTAAATATTTGTTCGTAATAAAAAATTGATACTTAAAATTTAGTTTCGCTTATGTTAGGGAGCGGCTGATATGTGGTAAAATCCTTAATCCTTAATTCCTCAAATCCTTAATTTGTTAAAAAAATAGGAATGTATGTTATCAGACACAGCGTTAAGAGATGGAATATTTTAATGAAGCCTTTTGATATTATGCGTCTTTCAAATTTTCTTAAAAAAATGTTATAGACAGATCAGTAGACGAATATTCACATATATGTTTCACACACTTGTAAAGTTAAATGGATTAGTGAATAGACAAAAAGACATAGATAAATAGACACATAAACAGGTCAAAGATTTGAATGGTGAAGGATACAGAGTTCTTAGGGTATTTGAACTGTGTTCCAATTCAATTTCTTTATATTTCAACCATAGTAGCATATTATTGACTATAATCCATTTTTTCTTAACCAAAACTAAGTAAATAACAACCAAAGATACTTTACATACGTTTGTAACTCCATTTCTGAAGAAATGGTTTGTTTTAAATGTGTACATTATTATGCCATACAGCTATGATGCCATAAGCTTAATGAATAGAAGAAACTTTCTCAAAGTCCACACAACGAGATCAACTTATTAAAACAACAGATTAAAGCAGCTTTGTTACATTATCTACTGAAGATACCGGTAACAATGTTAATTTTTTATTAGGAAAGTAGTGAATATTAGTGTTTTTAATGTTTGACTTATATATTCCTTCAAATTTACCGGCATGACATCTTTTTTGGACGCATGCCTTCCCATCGAAAGGTAATTTATGATTTCAAATTTAAAGAAATTTACCAGATTTAAGCTTAAAATTTAAAGATTTTGTACTGCTTTATAGCATATTCTCGATCAAAGGTGCTTATAAAAGGGGTATTCTATAGAGAATAGATATGATATTTTAGTTATTTTGAGATTGAGCCAATGTTTAAGTAATAAAATTCTGATTTTCCTATTTTATATAACTTTCCAGTTAATCGGCTCTAAAGTTTTCCAAACTATCGATGTTGCGTGTAATAAATATTTTCTATCTGATAGTTTATAGAGGTCCGGCCAATCTAAGGAGTACTTTGAATTATAAAATTAAGTATATAGTAACCAATATTGTTCTTTTATTATGAAATGCATAGGAACTTGTCCTATACGGCGATGTTATTTAAAAAATTTTAATTTAAAGGATAAAAAGAGAATTTAAACAATAATCTGATTCATGGGAATGTCAGCTGCACATGCCCAGGGTTTTTTAAATAACGACTCATAAACATAACCAACGTCTTGGAGAAAAGTTATTCCAATGTAATTTTTCTTTTATTTCTTTTATTTTACGAAAGATATTCTTTTTAATGGTCGAAGTTTTACTGACAATTTATTTTCTTTTTTAATTTTGTAAAATTTTTAATACTTTTCTTCTGCTGCTATTGCTATTGCTTTTATTATTGTAATGTATGCGTGCATCTGTGTATATGAATATGAGTAAATATCAAATCCCCTACTAAGTAATTTTGAGTCCCCTAATTTTGAGTACCGAAATAACTACACACTGTAGAATGAAATTATATCCTAAATCGATTAACTACTTAGTTCAGCACTTCAGCACTGTCTGATATAATTGGTTTAGTGACATAAATAATGTAGATTATAAACACTGCATAAATAATACAAGAACATATATTACATTATATTTCTCATTAGAATTTTTCTTGAATTTCAAATCCTCTACTGGCGAGTTGGAAAATATAGTATTAAGCAACTGACAAACAAACATTTAAACTGATAAAAGAGAACTGATATGTACTGAAACATATATACGGGTATATATAAACTCTCGAAGTTATTAATCATGTACGATTTGATAAGTAATACTTTTATAAACAGGAATGCACAGATAATTAGATAATGTTTGTGCGAATAATTAAAAATCGATATGCCCATATGCCCTGCCGTCATATGAAACGGTCAAGCAACCAAGCAACCAATCTCTTTCATACACAATCACACTAACCGATAGAATTCATTTGATAAATTTTAACACTTGTTTTATACTGGAAATATTTACATATTCATTTAAGTGTACTTGCGTGTAAATAAATAATATTTAAACAAAAAAAAATATTATTAACAATTCCAATTTGCAAATAAATGAGATACATGTTTATATTATTAACTTAAAATCTCTAGAACTCAGAAGAAATAGCCTCATGCGAGTTTCGATTTCATTGAAGTGAGTGAACCTTTATTTTTTAAGTAAATTTATTATCTTTTTTTAAAAATCCAGACAACTCTTCTACTCGTATGTATGTTTATGTTTATATACTATATATATAATCGCATCAAAGTCTTGATTTTGAAATGTGCATTAATTAATTGTATTTTATCAATTTTGGTTTCATCGAAACAAAAATGCCAGTCATCCATAAAGAGATTTAGACAGATGCATATAATGTTACTTTCTATTGCAAACCTAAAGATCGACCGATAATTTAAAGTATCTGATAGTTATATAATCGTCAAATATCAAAGTTTAAGTTCATTTTTTTAATGTTAAAAAAAAATTAATATTAAAATTTTTTAAATTATATAAAAATTTTTCTCAACTCTGGATAAAGTCATTATCGTAAATCCAACGTTAACCAAGAGAAATATATACTTTATGTACATAGTATATAACTTATACATTTAAATATATTTATATATTAAAGACCTAATAAAATATTTTACATAAATATGTATTTTATTGCCAACATGTAATTTAGGTGTCAAAATCAATTTAAATTAATTGAGCCATAAAAATTTTCACGGTAATTTTTATTTCTCTCCCATTTTTTGCTGGGGGTCAAATAGGTTGTAGTTTACAAAAAAAAACCATTTCCAGTAAGAATCAATTTAATATTTATTAAATTTATTTATTGTAGCAATTTTAAATGAAAATGGGTGACACACCAACACACCCAATTGACCAAGAGCCAATATGGATTGATGAGGCATACGTCACGAAAATACTGAATAGCTATACAAATGACAAGTTAAGCGAAGTCAAGTCTTATACCAAAGCACCAGCCACTGTGAAAGGTGAAAATTTTGTAGGTGCTTTGTATTTGCTGTCGGTGGAATATGTCACAAAACCGGGAACGGAGGCACAGAGTACTAGTTTTATTATTAAAACACGAGTTGATAATGAAATAATGAGTGAGATCGAAGAAGAATTTAACATGTATCAACGTGAAGCGCAGTTCTATACAGCGATTATGCCTCAAATATATGAGTTATTAAATACCATAGATGACCACACGGTATTCGGACCTAAGTATGTATAATACAGAATTTAGAGAAGAAATTGTTGTTTATATTATATTTGAAACAAGATCAATTTATGTGGATGAACGTATTATTGTGTTAGAGAATCTTAGGCCTGACGGTTATGTGCATGGTGACGTAAAAGCAGGCTTGGATTTTCCGCACTGCCAACTTATTCTAGAGAAATTAGCTAAATTTCATGCTGCCACAATGATATTGTACAAGCGGGTATATACATGCTTTTAATATGTGGTATATTCAATATCATAACTTATGTTGTTCGACATTTTGAACAGAATCCGGAACTATTTAGTAATCATCTGCCTGGCAATGTATCCGAGCATCCATCGCCTCATCATGACCTCTACACTAATCTAATAAAATCTGCTATAGAGTATTGCAAAACACAGCCAAATCTACAACAATATTTACCAAAACTGAAGACCTTGGGTGAAAAAATCATACCTAAAATGATAAATGTTTTCAGCCGTAACCAAGCAGATCGTTTTCATGTTCTTAACCACGGTGATATGTGGGTCAACAATATTCTATTCCAATACGATAAAAAAGGAGAACTTAAAACTGTGCGCTTTGTAAGTAGACTAGTTAATTAAATTAAAAATAAAAAATAAACTGGATGCAAAATTTGGATTCCGAAGGTTGATTATCAGGAGGGATACTTTGGTTCTCCAGGTATTGATTGGAACTGGTTTATCTTTTCATCTTGGAAAGTTGTTGTTTTGAAAAATAATTTCACTAAGCTATTAGAGCATTATCACACTACCTTAGCTGATCTTTTACATAAACTTAATTATCAACTAAGAATACCAACATTGGACGATGTTAGAAAGGAAATCGTTAATAAGGGTTATCATGGTAAATATAAATATTATTAAATTATTTCCATAAAAACATTAAGATTTAAATGTTCAATAATTTTTTTTTTTTGTTTCTTTTACAGGTCTCGTAACAGCTACTTGCTTTTTACCAATACTAATAAACGAGCAGGAACACTTGTCTGATCCTTCAAATTTTTTGTTAAATACTGAAGAGGCTATAGAAAACAGACGTATTATATTCAACAATCCAAAATTTGGCTTACGTCTTGAGGAATTTTTTACCTTTTTCAAAGAACATGACATTTTATAGATCAATAAAATATTTCCTAAGTGGATGCCAGCTATATATATAAAAGATATATATATATATATATGAAGATACTGATTTTAATATGGACTTGATAACAAAAACAGTATTAATTAACAAGATTTGTAATCTATGACAATAAACACGTTTTATAGAAAATATCTTGTTGTGTAATATATAAGTTAGGTTAGGATAATCTGGCAGATCATAAGTAACACATAGACCTATTGATCTCAAATTTAAGAATGGCTTCTATTCCTGATTTGAGCCACAAAGCACTTTTAAAAGATTTTTTAAAGTTTATTTTCACTAGCCAATTAATGTGATTCAAACTTATACACCACTTAGCGAGGTTCCAGCAAACACATAGTGCCATCAAAGCAATATTATGCTAATTTTTTACTATTATTAAACGATTAACTGATTACATATTCCTTTTTACTTTCTAACTGTATCATTTGTTTTAAAGTGTTTTAACATACTTAGAAAT
>NC_051847.1:133974026-133991869 GCF_002237135.1 Teleopsis dalmanni
AAATATTTTACAATATATAAAATAATAAAATGAACTCACCTCACTATTCGCTGCTGTTGAGTTTAAAAGCTGTGAAGAATTCAATGAATTTGGCGATGAGTTTGGAGCAGCACCACTATTGGCGGATGTAACAACAATCGGTATCAGAGTTGTTGCTGACGCTGATGGTGATGATGATGATGATGATGATGATGAAGATAAAGTTGTTGGTAGTGCGGTTGTTGTTGTGTTACTGTTATTCTCTTTAGTGCCGTTAGTTGTAGCCGTTGTTATTGTAGTTATATTAAAATTATTGTTGTTATTGTTAAGAGTCGATGTAGTATCTGCAGATTTATTGACTGTTTGCTGTAGTAGCGATATATCCGCTGATGTGGTTGTTGAGTTATCCATAATATGTTAAGATTCTAACGTTTCAAATAATGCGATGATGAGTGATGGGAAAAGAAGAACGCGAAAAGAGTTGAGGTTTCAAATGGCAAAAAACTTGAATTCTTTAAATAAAAGAATAAGCGAAAAAGAGAGAATATTTCCAGTTGCAGACGTTTGATAATAATAAAAATAAAATAGTATAAAATATATGAAAAAAAGAAATCATAAAATAAAATTGAAAATCGCCACAACGGTAGTGGCAAATGTGTGGAGCATAAAAATTCCGAATGCGACGCCTGCCTTAACGTGTGTTCTGTATTCTGCAGATACTTTTAATGGTTTAATTTTATTTTCTTTTGTTTTCTTTTCCGTTTTATGTAGAATCTTAGATAAATTATCTTTTAAATGCAGTCAGTAAGCGAAGTTAACAAACTTGCTGATACTCGGATACAAGTTTTAGTTTGAGTTCTTGATATATTAGTACGTATTTTATGTTGAGGTCTAGATCTCGCAGTTTAAATAAATTTTTATTTTTTTTTTTTATAATTTCTTTATGTGTTATGTGTTAAACAAAACTAAAAACATTTATTTAAAATTTTATTAATTTATATACATATATATTTTGTTTTTTGTTTTGATATTTGTAAATACTTTAATATTTTTTAAGCACATAACACACACATGCACACACATAAATACATGACGAGCATATTTTCGTGCCACTGTTATTAACATAAGTTAAAATTTAAAATATATCAAATAATTATACTATATAATATATTAATTATGAAATTTAAAAATAAACCATGAATCACAAATTAAATTAAATTATCACAAAAAACCAAAATATGTTTGTAGTGTGGAGAGAACCCCGTATTTTATAAAATATTCTTGAAAAATTGGTTAAAATAAGACATACCAAAAATGTTGGTATGCCAAGCAATTAGGTGGTTCAAATTTAGTAGCATATGATTTAATACTCTTTTAAAATTGAACTAACTTAACGTAGATTTGTAGATATATTTACCGGAATTATATCCGTTGAAAATTTGAACAAATATAAACTTTTATAAAAATAAAATATTTAAAATATTTCATTCTTATCATCGTTAACTTTTAAGAACTAATATAAGTCTCTTCAGAATCGATTAATTTCTCATTTTGAAATAACTACTAATCAACGATCAAAATTTTAATTTATGATAGAAATCCGAAATTAATAATATTATAAGATAGACATTGGCGAAATATGTTTAAAGTGCTCTTAAATTACGATTTCTTAATAGGATGTATTTGTTCAGCAAGGCTGTTATTTAATAAAATGTTAAATTTTTAAAATTTTAAACTGAATAAAAAGGAAAAGCATTTGTAGGATTTTCTAAGAACTTTCTATTGGTGTTTTCGAAATAAATGAAAAGTAAAAATTCCGAAGAATCGATTAAAATGGCTCCTATGTACCCTGCATCAATCATGTTGACTATGCCCCAGTCAAGTTAAATTTATCGTATGCCTAAAATTAAATAAATAACATGACCAGAAAGCACATTCTGAAACTTGTTATTAAAAAAACTTAAAATAACAGATACAAAAAATAAGTTATATGTTCTTAAAAACGTTTAATTACTAGTTTTAAAACTTTTTTGGAATTAAACTTGCTTATTTGAAAAGACTGCAATAGTCTCTACAAAAATTAAGGTTGCAAATACAAGAACAACTAAGTAAATACTCAGTACAGTTTAATCAACAATAAAGATTGGATGCAACTCTTGGTTGTTGTTACAATTCGTATATTTTCTCCATTCATGGTAAGTGTGGTTAGATCGTTTTTAGAAAAAGTTTATAAGGATCATTCATTTGTCACATATTGTATTCGGTATGTAAACCCCTCCAGTTTTTTAAGTGTCAAAACAGTTTTAGAATGATTTAAGCATAAAAAGAAACAGCAGGTAAACTATAACTGGTAAAACAAATGGTAAATTATAACTATAACAAATGGTAAATTATCAAATTAGTTTCACTACTAGTAAAATATAAAGATACATTATGCTTATCATAAACTCTCACTGAAATCTTCCATAAAAATGTTGTGGAACATTAAAGGCTTCTCTGCATAAAAATCTTAATTATTTTTAAACTACACATAGTCATAACGAACAGTCATAAATCAGCCAAATGATATATATAAGATATGCAGATAGTAATTAAATTAAATTTATAAAGTAAAAACAATAACACAAAATGAAATCAAACATGCAAGACTCACGCGGGGAATAGAAATTAAAATGCTAATAAGTAGAAAATAAATAGTGATGCCTTTTCATATTTCGTCATCGATAGATCTTGCTTAGAATTTCTTACAAATGCAAAGACTATATTTTAAATTTATTTGATAAATAAAAAAAAATCCAAAATAATTATAACTTTAATGCTAATTTTTAGAACCTACATGTAAACATAGAAAATAAATCTTATGAAATTATATAAAAGTATAAGAAATTATTTATCGAAGTTGACTTATTTTCATCAATCATGCTTCGTTTATAAAACTTAACTCTAATCTAATGCATACGTCACTGTTTATAGTGTAATAATATGGCAAATGACCTAAAATTAAACTAACATACCTAACAAATAATATAATATATATATAAAAGAATCGTTATCGCTCATCGAAGATAATATTAAACACTTAAATAGTAATAATAATAATATCTTAGTAATTGTATGCCAATATACGGTGTATTTATGTGTGTAATGTGTCCGGCCATTAATATATTTAAACGCATTTATTTAGGGGATATATGTTAAGTATGTGCTTTTTTCACACTTTTCAGTCACTTTTAAAAAACTTATTGTACATGCACAGTTCTGGTTAAAATGATAGTTCGTAAAATGTATTTTCTTTAAATTCAAAATTTTCAAATTCATTCGGAAAATTTTATTTACATTACATTACACTTTAGATTAACATACGAAGAAATTTTTATGAGTATATGATTTGATGTGCGGTTATTTCTGCAATAAAAGAAGGTGAAAAAAAATTAAAACATGTTACTGAAAAAGTTATAGTTTTAGTTTTTAGCATTTAAAAAAATATAAATGTATTTTGAATTATTTTCTATAATGTCTACTAATTAAACTATTAAACTATTTTATATATTAAGTCACGCCATGTTTATTACAATGCAAATTCTTGTTTGGACTTGTGCTGTAATTGTATTGGTAACAAATAAATGTTAAGAACAAAAATCACTGCGCCTAATATAAATATAAATATAAATATAAATTACACTACTTACTAAACAAGATGCACAGTAAAAGTAATTAAATATCGACGGCATTAAACAATATTTACACTTATATTCTTATTAGTAATATCATAAACTAGATCAATAAGAATAACAGAGTTGCCAAAAGAAAGCAACAAATAGCGCTGCTCACTGAGTGAGAAAAACTGTAGGAAAAGAAAATTTTGAAGATGCGCAAAGGAGAACAACAAATAAAAGAAACATAAAATAAACGATCAAAGCCTTAATTGAACATAAAAGATAAAAGGTAATAAAGTGCAATTGTGAGAGATAAGGCATATTTCGTTAAATAAATTAAAATTTTTATTTTCACTTACCGCTAGCAACTGGAAGAGTTTGTGAAATCTTTCCTTGCCGCGATTAATATTTGTAAACATCAATATTAATTTTATAATTAATGTAAAGAAATAGCTACAAATGCACTATTTAATAAAATTTATATACATTTACTTCTCCTGTTATGCTTTTTGCACCGCAAGAACCGCAATTAGCACAAATTCTTACACCATTTAACAAGTACACAAAAATAAATTCTCATTTTCATATATTTCAATTTTAACACAAAATTTTCAATATTATTAATAAGCTATTATATATTCACCTTTAATATGATACGTTTTTTCACTTTTTGCACGAAAAATATGTAAAAAACTGAAAAACCAAACTTTGCGAAAATTTTTCTTCCGTCGTCAACACGCAGCGACACGAAGCTAAAACACGACAAAACAAAATATGATATTTGAACAGTGTTGCTATTATATTTTAATTTAACAAGTAGTAAAAAGTGAAGGAATTTCAATACATTGTATGGAATATATATTTCATTAAATTTTTCACGTATCAGAATCTAGTAGTACATAGATCTCTTATAAATGAAAACAAATATTAACATAATAAGTCATTGTAATATTAATAAAACATATTTTTAATATATAGTTTAAAAACTGTAAATAATGTACTAAATGGAATACACTATAACCATAGATATTAAATAAATTAAATATTTACAAATAACATAATTTTTGTTTTGTTAGTACATTTTAAAATAAATACACCTATTTCTGTTGTATAAGTTAGCAGGTTATTCACATGCCATATATAACGTAAATTTTGATTACAATCTAATACGTTTGTTTCAAATCGCTAAAGTTTTCTTAACACGGTAAATCTTCATTTCGTAATAATTTAGTTTTTTATTTTTGTTTATTAAAAAAGGCCGAAAGTTGTAGCAATACTTATCATAATTACAAAATAATTACAAAAACTTGTATTGTGTAAATAAGTCGTCCTATATTTTAGGTAGAGCATAAAGTCTTTTCCATCGTCTTTGATTAAACTCAGTTGCAGACGTCTATGACTTTTAATTCAGTATATATTGTAATTTGCTACATGTTTGTGTGTGCACAAATCCGAGCACGACAACGTTACGAACTTCATCTATATGTTTATGTTGCAACGTGTTTTCTGATTCTGCAAAGGTTTTGCACACTTCGGATATCTTTTGAGACTTATGAACGCATTTCTATGTATTTTATTTAATACAAGAGCCCAGATTAACGTAGGTGTTGTAAATGCATATCTCGATTTAAATGTAGCTTTGTTTTTGAATGCATTGATGCACTAAATGTTGTGATAATTAACATCACATTTTAGCATTATTTTCGGTTATAACTTCAATTTCAAACATTGGTCTATAATACAATTACTATGGAATTAAATTTCTTTTCTAAATGTTTTGGTACTTGATTTATAGATATACGTTATCAGTAAACCCGAGATCTTTAAGATGTTAAAAAGAGTCCAAATGCTGTCTTAAATTTTTAAAAACTAAGTATATACACTACGTTTATGCGAGTCTTAAAATCACTTTTGAAACTGATTTTAAAATCAGTTTTAAGAGCTTTTAGGCACAAGAGTTAAAAGCACTTTTAAGGAAGCTGTAAATTAGTCAGCTGTCAAATGATAAACAAAATTGTTGATATTAAATATTCTAAAAAAGCATAGAGTAAAACTACAAATTGTTTTATTTTTATTGTAAAAGAAAGATATTGTAACCAAAAAAATAGAAAAAAAATAATGAAGATATTAGGAACATTCCGTATAAAATTTACAAAACTACGGAAATGCAACTACAACTTTTTTATAAAATCGCAATATTTTCGAATTTTATTTCTTGGCGAACTATTTCATAAACTGTGTCCTTTCTATATTTCTTGCCGTCCAACAATTCTACTATATCTTTTTCTGCAGATACTTTAATTAAGTATTCATCTTCTTCTTTTATCCTATTTTTTCTTTTTATTTCCCTTTTTCTCTGTAATAAAATTCAAATACTTATTGACAGTTAACACCTGACAGTTCAAACCTTAAACTAGTTTGAAGGTGTTTACGCTGTGCTTAAAAGTGATGTATCTTAGAGCACGATATAGAGCAGGGCTGTCCAGATCAGATGCGATCGCGTGTCAAGACAAATTTCTGTACAGATTGGCCGCAGAAACAAATACATACGTTCATAACTGTTATTATAAATATATTATAACATAATAAATACGGTTATAATGTTAAATTTAGTTTTCCTTATTTATCAATTTAAAATCAAATCTCAGGTATACCGTAAAAATAAAATATTGTAGTTTTACTTGTATACCAAAAGAAAATTTGCGTAATTGTAATAGATGAAAAACATGTCGCGGGCGCACATATTTCATATTTCTTAGAATTAAACTTAATTTTTTATTTTAATTCTTAAAACTAAAAATATTTTTAATTTAATTCTTTAAAATGTTGCATTTTAATAGTTTTAATCACAAAATAATTATTAAAATATAAAAACTTATTAAAAAATGATTTTATCGCAAAATAATTTTTAAAAATTATAAACTTCTTTAATAATTGTTTGTAGAATTTTTTTCCAATTTTGTTTCTTTTAAAGAAAATAAATGTCTATAACTTTTTCAATTATTTTACAATTTTTTATCGCAATCTTTCCTCGTCCGACTCTCACCAAAATTCTCAAATTATAAGAAGTCTTAAATTTGATTTTAAGAGTCTTTTATGGCGTTTACATTTGCCAAAAATGGTTCATTTTGAATGAGCCATTTGAAAGTGTTTACATTCGTTGCAATTCAATTGTTCTCATTTCAAACAGCTGATTATTCACCTTGCCTGTTGTTTTGATTTTTAGCCTGTGCCAAAAAAATGTTTCATGAAGGTTAAATATACCTTTAAACCTTAAAATATATACTGCAAACATATTTTTAACTTCGATTAAATACTTTTTGGGAAGTGAAGTTCTAAAAAAAGATGCATCGTTTTCAAGATGCAACCACCAAACATTTGTTTACCTTTTTTTGTAAATATGTCAAAAAAAAAGTTTTTTCAAACTGTCAAAATGCCATAAAGAGCTTTTATTTAGGGTATGTTCAATGTATTCTTTTGTATTTGGAACATATTTGGAACGCATTCGAACGTCGTTGGGACGCATTCATACAGAATGTGATGAAATAGATCTCATTCGCACTTGAAATTTTGTATGCAGGAATGAGCCCTTCGCTTCTCATTTTCGATTTTTGACCAAAATGAGTCATTTTCAGCCAGTTTAAATGCCGTATTATAAGGTTCGCGTAAACGGGGTGATGCATTATTTAATTAACAATGTAGGACTAAAAAATTTTTTTCCTTGTTATATGATTCACACTTTTGTTAACATTTGAAATTTTTGTCAAATTTTTTATTATACAAAGGATATACTAGATCAACATAAACCAAAAAGTGAGGTAATCTTTGTTATAAACCTTATACACTTTTCATAAGTATAGTGATATTAACTGATCTAACCGAGCCTATCTGTTTGTATATGTACAGTTTATACGTTATTGGAAGTGATTTAATAAAATTTAACACGGGAAATTTTTGCTTCACCAGACAGATAAAATTTAAATATTAATGAAACTTGTTAGCACTATCACGTAGCATCTATTCAAAAAAATTTTCAAGAAGATATACATATTAACTAAATAATTTGATTATAAAAATACAAATATATGTATGTAAATAAGCTTATTTATTTTTTTTGCTACTATATAATGCATATGTGCCAGTCTCATATATTTTAATTCTCTTCAAACAACTTGGCAATGCTCGCACACATTTTTGACATTTCATTAATAAGTTTACTTCTTGGAAAATAAATTTTTGTTAAAATAAATAGTACTTGAGGAGCAAAATCTATTTAAATTTAGAATAAAAGACTTAAATTATAAAATGCACATTATTATAAAAGTTTTAAAAGGACAAGATTGCCCGTTAGAGGTAATTATATGTTATGATATTTGGTATACCTTGTACAAAATGCTTCTGTTTCTATTTAGGTGAATGAGGCTACTACCATTTTGGATATAAAAAAACAGATAGAAAAAATTTTAAAAATCCCTATAGGAAACCAAAAATTGTTGCTAGTGGGTAGAACTTTAAGCGATGAATGTAGTGTATCTTTCTATCCCAGTATAAAAGGTATTAACTGAGTGTTACTAAAAGCGATTTTTTGTTACGGACGAATAAGAGAATTACCGTTTTTGTTCATATATTTTATATATTTAAAACTAACTCACCTGTAAGCACAGTAGTTCTAATGAATTGAAACGGCAAATTGATCGCGGAATTTACTTTATTCGTCCACACATACAAAAGGTATTGTTTCAAATATTTTTCGAGCTATTCGAAGATGATCGGGCCGCTCGAATATTTTCACACATTAAAATGTTCGCATCGAGTATACGAATTTGAGTAAGTGGACAATTCGTAATGCTCGTACATTTTTACATTCTCGAAGCATTTACCGGCTTAGAAAGAGAACATTTTATTTTAATTAACCAAATACAATATATAATATAGCTCAAAACAAAATATTATTTGGAGTAATTTTACTTAATTATATATATAATTTCATAATATTCGGTTTATTTGTAATAATATTTGTTGAAATTGTATTTTAATTGTTTTAGACGGATCGAAGCTTAATTTAATTGTTATGCGTCCTGAGGGTCTTCGTGAAATAATAAGCCGCTCGTTCAGAAAGTTTTTTACAGAGCAACAGTCTGAACTTTTAACTAAAAAATTCATGGAAGATTTTGAAAAAAAGATGACAACATATAGTTTAGATGACATTGAGCGTTTGGCTAATAACTTATAATTAATTGTATATTATATAAGACAAATTTATTTTTGTACATCATGTTAAACTTTATATAAAATATTATCCGATCAACCGAATATGGATATATGTTCCTTATATTATTCTTTCAATAGTACTTCAAAGAAATCTTCAAGTCTAAAATTTTATTTGTAAAAATTCAAACAAATATGATGTTGCAATAAATGATAATTATGTATCAAAAAATATGTAAACGTAAAACGAATGAATGTAAGAGTTTTATTAAGTTGGCAACACTGGTTATTCTCGCATATTCTTTAGTTAAACGCCGCATGAAAACGTAGTTGAAAGCAAAATGCAATTCCAATCTGTTTTATCAAAAGTTGCAACTCTATCAAGGTTTTCTGTTTTTAGAAAACAAACAGGACGTGCATTTTCAATTAATTTAATGGCAATGGCGCAAATCAAAGTAAGCTATTTTATTATATAAAACGACTTGGTTTCTGGTATATAAAATAATTATGTAATTATACAAAGTATATTGAAAATAATGTACTCGTATGTTTGAAAAAGTGAAGGTCATGGCCAACCGTACATTGAAAATAATATTCATGCATTTTTGCTGCTCACTTATATTTCGTTAATATTTCATTTGATAGGTAGGAGATAAATTACCTTCCGTTGATCTTTTTGAAGATTCACCAGCTAATAAAATTAACACTTCCGATTTGACTGCTAATAAAAAAGTAATTATTTTTGGAGTACCCGGTGCATTTACACCTGGCTGTTCAAAGGTGATCGAATAATTAAATTGAATATTTATAAAGTAATAATGAATTTTACTCATTAGACACATTTACCGGGTTATATAACTGGTGCTGATGATCTTAAGAGTAATCAAAGTGTCAACGAAATCGTATGTGTATCTGTTAATGATCCATTTGTTATGTCAGCTTGGGGAAAGGAACATAATGCTACTGGTAAAGTTCGTATGTTAGCTGATCCTGCTGCAAATTTTGCCAAGGCATTAAATCTAACAATTGATTTGCCACCATTGGGCGGAGTACGTGCTAAGCGTTTTTCAATGGTTGTTGAAGACGGCCAAGTGAAGGAATTAAATGTTGAACCTGATGGTACTGGATTAAGCTGCTCTTTGGCCAATAAAATTGGTAAAAATTAATGTACTAGAGGTAGAATTATAAAACTAAATTAGTGTATCTATACGCTGTAAAACTAATTTATAGTGTCAGCTTATTAGAATGTATTTGCAAAATGTATGTTAAATGAAATACATAATCAAGAATTTAATTAAAGACATATATCAAATTCAAGTAGTACGCATTTTCAATGAAAAACGATGAAATATAGTCAAATATGTTATTTTATTATAATTTTGAGTCATCCCAAAAAAAGTATCACGAACGATATTACCTCATTGGGCTCAGAGTAAGTTCATATATGTATAATTTGAAAAGAATTGGTGAAAGTAAACTGTTCGGCTTCAACTTTCTAGTCTTTGATAAGTAATTCGTAGGTCTTTGCTTTGTTCGTGGCGATATGTGAGCTGAAAGGCAATATTTAAAACACAAATAGCTCTAAGCATTCTGAGAAACGACATAGAAATAATAACTGGATTCAATGTTTTCAAAGCTTTAAGACGTCGATTGCATTGTTCACGTACATAGGAGTGTAGTGTAGTGTCATCAGAATTGGTTACCTAAGTTAGTTTGTGTTTGGGGATTCTATTAAAAACACCCGTTTTAAAATATCAAGAACAGATTAATTCATATAGTGCCGACTACGCAAGGCGTGTACCGCTATTTGTTCAAATTTTATAAGCAATGAGGTTTCATATACCTTCTGGACGTTTATATAGTTTTGTGTATATATCGTATCAGTGACTTTAAACCTTTCTGATTGAGCATAAAACGAGCAGATGTGTATGATGCGCGTGCTGATATATTCTTTTATTTTGAGAATAAAATTAAATACCCACTGGATATGGGTTGTGAAGTTTTATTCATATCTTCTTATATATGTACGTAAATATATTGAGTTAAATTTGAAATGGCGAATGGCACTTTGTGGAAAAAGTTCTATCAGTCGCAGATAGGAGCTGTGGCAAAAAGATACTAACGCTAACAATAAGAACTTGTACCTTTATATACAAGACTGTTAATAACTTTAGCAGGAGTTTTCACCTAATCTGATTTTTTAATGTATAAAAAAATTAAAAAATTATATGCGTATTTCGAAAGGGAACATTGTATATAATAAATTAATATGAATCAATATTTTGGTTATAAGTATCTATGTACTCCAGCTTAACATATACTACCAATTAAATGTTTTTATTATTTATATTACTATTTTTGTACAGGTGTTTTACGACATATATTTTGTATAAACGTAGTGAAGTTTATATTAAAATGAAACACATTTTCAAAAAAATGTATGTATGCATACCAGTCAAATCTAAGAAATGTAATTGTTCTCTTCTATTGTACAAAAGCTTGTGCCAAATGTTCTAAGTTTTTGTATTACAAGGATTCATTTCATTTGAAAGGATTCATTCATTGTATATGTACAGTTTATACGTCCAACCTAACCTAACAAATATATTTATACATTTCTGTATACATCATCATCACCACATCAGCATTACAACTCGGAGTGAGCTCTAGTTGTATCAACCAGCTTTCTCCATTCTGCTTTGCATGATATTTTAGATCTCCAGCATTGGATACCCATTTTCCTGATGTCGTCGGTCACGTTATCGAGTCATCTAATATGTGGTCTACCTTTGCTGCGATCGTTGTACGGCGTAAAATGGAGTATTCGCGTTTGTGGTCTATCTTCCGGCATTCTCATGACATGCTCTATCCATCTCAAGCGCTGCGACTTTGCGAATTTGACAGCATATTCACCGTTACAAAGTTGTAGTAGCTCTATGTTCGTGCACCGACGAAGTTATTCGTGGTTCAGGCGGATGGGACCATAAATCCTTCACAGCACCTTCCTTTCGAAAGCTCTGATTTCGTTTTCATCTACTGTCGTTAAAGTCGAAGTTTGGCTCCGTAACATAATACCAGGCAGACGATGTAAGCCTTGTAAGCGTGTAGTTTGGCGCTTCTAGTCACGATTTTAGATTTGAAGATTTTTGTGTGTCCGTAATAACTTCTGTTTGCTGCCACAATTCTGTCTTGGATACAAAAACTGATGTCATTGTTGCTATTAATCAGGATACCCAGGTATTTAGCGCTTTCAACTTCTTCAAAAATGAAATCACCGACGTAAATAGACTCTACAATTTGGCTGTGCATGTTTCTTCCAACCCTCATATATTTTTAGTTCTCGATTATGTTTAGTTCTACTACCTTAACTCTAAGTTGTAAATTGACGAACTTTTCTTTCATATTGTGTAGTGGCCTGTTTAAGATCGCTATGTCGTCTGCGTAGGCAATGGTCAGTGATGTGGTATTGAATATGTTCCCTGTTACCACTAGCGGCGTAATGGCATCGTGAACAACTTGGTTGAAAGCGAATGAACTTGTTCCACTCCATTTTTAATTTTAAAAGCATTTGTTCGGATGTCTTGCACCATCATTTTTCCACTCGTGTCGTGCATTGTAACCACTACTAGTTTTATGAGCTTCGGATTGATTCTGAGTGACCGCAGGACTTCCTGGATAATTTTTCTATCAATACTATCAAATGCTTGTCTGAAATCAATGAAGAGAATGTGCACTAGTGTATCCATATGTATGTATAATTAATGTTTTGTGAATTATAGTATTATCAATATAAATATAGCATTATATAAAGTGTATATGTATAATGATTACAATTTATATACATACGTACGATAACGCAATGGAGTTAAAGACACAAGACAATGATTTCAGAAGTATATTATGTTGACTTTTCCCAAAAATACATTATGCATTTATCAACAAATTGTATGCTGCACTCTTAGTCTTAAGAAAAAAATGTTATTTGCAGGTCTTAAATAATCAGTGGAAAAATATCTTTTATTTTATTCAAGTTATGTACATTATTAATACATATATGTTAAGCTATAATAAACAATTGATATTGAAAATATACTTATTTTGAATTTTTAAATTTTAGCTAATAGTTTATATGCGAGTTTTGCATTTGTGTTTTCAGTGACTTAGTAATAATGTTTATAGAAAAGATTTTGTTTATTAAATATAATTAAGTCTTAGACAACCTTACGTACTATAGAATACATTTTCAGTGTCTAACGATTATCTGTGTTCGGGGTAATTTTCTGGGATAGCAACTTTCCATAACCCCCACGACCAGCATCATAGTCTGTACGATATTCGTCACGTACTTGACCGCCAGTCTTACCTCTACCATATTGACGACCTTCAATAAAGCCAGCATCCCAATCAACTCTAATGAGTCTATCATCCAGACGGGTACTATTTATATATCTGAAAAATAATTCAAAATAAATTATTGAAGTGAACTTAAACGTTAATATTGTTAAATGTACCGCATAGCGTTTTCAGCTTCCGAACGCAGGTAGTACTCCACAAAACAAAAACCACAAGGAGTTTTTTTATATTTATCTAAGCCCATAACGATACGTCTAACTTCTCCACAGCGTGAAAATAATTCATGAATTTGTTCTTCGGTTGTAAAAAATGATAAATTTCCAATATATAAGGTTGTAGATTCTCGAAGTGAACGTTCTTGCTCCATACGAGATCCCTTCACAAATAAAATATAATTCAATGCCTTTCAATTAAAAACTCAACTTACCTTAAAATGCTGATCACGATATGAACTTAAATCAACCGAACTTGCAGACATCGTTACTCTTTTTTACTAATTTAAACTAAATTTCTCAATTTTCCAAAGTACCTGTATGCGGCAAAAATACGTCAAACTCCACACATTCAATGGAACGCCAAAAATGAGTTGTCAAAATTTGATGCATTCACAATAAATTTGTATATATTCGTTCTCAATATGTGTTATTGTGTTTGTGTGACGGAAAAAATTATACCAACAGAGACGATAAACTTTTTAAGTAAATAAATATGTACGGGCAAAAAATATAACTCTTGAAAGTATATAATATTGTCAATATAAATATTTTATCCATGTGTGCATATTGAAATAGAAAATGTATTAAATTTATAGGAAAATAAGTATTCACAGTTTGTGTTAATAAAATTATATTGTAAGTGGGATTGAAATGGATCCTAAAGTGGAAAGATTAGTCAATGCTTGCAGAAAGGTACGCCCCTTTATTTTAATTTAAAAATTTGGAAATATTTTTGTATCTATGCCTGTAGCTACGTTCTGATATGTTAACATTGAAAAAATACTGCATGGAGGAGAACAAAAAGAATGCAGTGCTTCGTGAGCAATTGCGTCAACGCGAAGCAGATTGCAGACGTTCTGAGCAGGAAATGGACTCAATTTCTTTTCGTAACAAGCAGTTGGAACATAGAGTGGCTGTTTTACAAGAAGAACTATCTAATAATGAGAAACGTAAAAATGATAAGGATCAAAAACGTCAAAACGAAACACAACGAGGAATTGGTGGAGGCAATGGTGCGAGAGTGGTAACCAACAAAACTGATAGAGCACAAGATGAACTTATATTTGAAGAATTGCAAAAGAAAATAATGGATAATGCTCAATTAACTTCGTTGGTATATTTCATGAAAATATAATTTATAATGATACACACTTATTAATAATTTGCTTACAGATAGATGACAAGGATCGTGAACTTAAGTTACATATTGAACGTGTTCAAAATTTAGAACAAACTCTACAAAAACGTTTTAATGAACATACTGAAATGGAGCAACGCTTGCGACAAGATGTAGAGACATTACAAAGCAGAAATGCTGAGCTGGAAACAAAATATATAGAAGCAACAAGCATGGTATGATTTGGCTATAATTACACAAATAGTGATAAAACAATTTCAATATTTTTCTAAAGCTTGGTAGTGAGGATGCTTTAAGTGCATCTGGCAGCGATAATACACCTTTACATAGTATCGATCATAATCATATATCATTACCTAATGTAGCAGCGGCCATGCATACGAAAGAAGAACGTTTAGCGTTTTTAGAACAGGAAGTGGCACATTGGCGTGCACAATATGAAATATTAAAATTAAGTGAAGCCTTTGGTAATAGTAAAGCTGAGAATGTTCTGAAATCAACTTCCGTGGTATTGAATGATGCAAACTGCAGTTGCAGTTCAGCAGCGGCGGGTATTACTGTTCGAACTAATGTTGGCGAATCAAAAAGGTACAATTTAGAACTACAATTCCAAGTAAATTTCCAATTTATTAAATTTTAGTGCGCAACGTGGTGTTCGTGATTTTTTGAAAGAAACACAGCTTCCTCCAGCTAAGGAGGAACTCATTTATAATAATTTTAGTAAAAAATTCGAGGATCTCTTAAAGGACAAATGTATTGCAGAATCTCGTATTACATCATTTGAAACTGAAGTAGATCATTTACAAAATTGTCTTGAAAATGCAACACATGAGCTTACAGCAAAAGATGAACAGATGAAAAGTATAAGTCAAGCGCTACAAATACTAGAGGAAGACTTGGTTAGTAAGCACTTGTTGTCTATGTAAGCAATATTTTTTAATTATAATCTATAAATCCTATAGGCAACAACGCGATTAAATTACGAAGAACAAATTAGTGTGTTGACGGAACAAGTTATAAGTTTAAGTGAACAGTTAGCCGGATGTAAATAATTTAATAAAATTAAAATTTGTGCTTTTATATGTTGTATATATTTTAAGTACATATAATTTATTTGACTTTATGGTAAATGTTCAAAGTCTTACACGTTAAATTTTTTGAAAAATAATGAAATATATTTATTTAAGATTTCAAAATTGATGAAGCGAAAAATTATTATCAGTATGTTATTTGGCAAATATATAAAATTTAAGTTTCTTTTTCCTACATGCTTAAAAAATATATTTACTTTTTCATCTCGGAGGAATTCTCAACCGCTACGGCCTACTGTATTTATTGAGTTGAGAAAAACTTTAAAGTCAATCAATTACAACAACTTAAATACTTTATGTCCTGTATTATTGATTGTTTACCTAACATTATATGTATTGAACATGTTGTTAGTTTAATAATTATAAAAATAGTTAAATTAAACATTTGTGCATTTTCGATAAATATTCATATATATATATATTTAATATAGAAATAAAATTATTTAATTTCTTTTTAAGTTTATGTAAATTTATAACACTAACAATGTAAGCCTACAATTTCTTAGTCTAATTTTATTGAGAAGGAAGCTCCACAGGAGCAACCCTGTTCCGCCTGCGGATTTGCCAACATTCTAAAACCTGAACGTATTAGTTCAATGTGATAATCAACCGTAGCGCCAGTACAGTACTCCAACGATACATTATCGATAACAACTTTTGCTTTCTCCTCCCCAAATTGGAGGTCGTCTTCTTGTATCTTATAAAAATTATAAAAATATTTAAATTAAACATTTGTGCATTTTCGATAAATATTCATATATATATATATTTAATATAGAAATAAAATTATTTAATTTCTTTTTAAGTTTATGTAAATTTAACACTAACAATGTAAGCCTACAATTTCTTAGTCTAATTTTATTGAGAAGGAAGCTCCACAGGAGCAACCCTGTTCCGCCTGCGGATTTGCCATCATTCTAAAACCTGAACGTATTAGTTCAATGTGATAATCAACCGTAGCGCCAGTACAGTACTCCAACGATACATTATCGATAACAACTTTTGCCTTCTCCTCCCCAAATTGGAGGTCGTCTTCTTGTATCTTGGTGTCTAGATCAAATTTGTATTGAAAACCAGAGCACCCACCACCTTCCACAGTAATACGCAGAAATGAACCATCTTGGCAAATTTCACGTAAACGTTTTATGCAAGAGTCACTAAGTAATAGCTTTGGTTTTGTTTCGACTTTACTGTCATTGATATTGGCTATAGCGTTGCTAGCCGCTGCATTATGAATAACTGCTTTCACACATCTAGACGCAGTTTGCCTTCTTTAAAAATTATACATGATTACTTAAATAAAAATTATTTAAACAAAATACCCTTGCAAAGTAGATTTTATCACACTTCTTAATATACACGCCATGTATTATATCACAAATGTAAATTTCACATTAATTTACGTAAATTACTAAAACCAATCAAAACAAAACTGAAATGTCAATTTTGCTAAACAGCTGTTAAAAGTTTATGTATTGAAACATTTGCGTTATTATAGGAACGAGTGAAATGGAACACTTTTAAATGCAAACAGCCGCAAATATACACACGTGCTAAGTTCATAAACAATACGTTGAAGTTTCAGATAATTAATCCTATCTATAAAACATTTTAAAAATAAATTAGATATATAATAACTTTTGTATATTATGGCTAGAAGACCTGAGCACGCAGCACCACCTGAGATTGTAAGTTCTTGCAGAAAAATAAAGCATAATTATTTCTAATTAAATGTATATTTAGTTTTACAATGACGACGAGGCTAATAAATATTCAACCAAGTAATTTGTTTATTGTATATATTTATGTTATTGTTATATTTTTTAATCGTCCACTTTTAATAGCTCTCGTATTATTGAAATTCAAGTTGAAATGGCTGAACGCGCTTTCGAGCTACTTGCTCTTGAGGAGGAAGAATGTAAATTAATATTAGACATTGGCTGTGGTTCTGGTCTCTCAGGTAGTGTCCTAGAAGATAATGATCATGTGTGGATTGGTGTAGATATAGCAGCATCTATGCTAAAAGTAGCTGTAGATCGTGAAGTTAGTGGAGATTTATTATTGACAGATATGGGACAGGGCATGCCTTTTAAACCTGGCACATTTGATGGTGCGATATCCATATCGGCATTGCAATGGCTTTGTAATGCAGACAAAAGCTCACATAATCCACACAAACGTTTATATAAATTTTTTTCCACAT
>NC_051847.1:133991969-133997126 GCF_002237135.1 Teleopsis dalmanni
AATAAATCCAAAGCCAGCAACACACTCCACAAGGAAAATACAAAAATGAAAAAAAAATATATATCTAAAATAAATAAAATAACCACACATATTCATATACAGTCTCATATCCTCAAAAATAAGATAACTCCTTCATGGCACTCTTCCTGTTTAACCTTCCACCTAAACATGAACACACATTTGTATCTATGATACACTGTAATGCGCACTTTGTTTATAGGTGGCAATACCACAAAAATAAGTCATTCACTGGCTACGGCGCAAAAATATCAAATGACGACAGTTTTAGGACGTCTAATCTAAATGTCTGTCATGTCGGTGGATAGCATCGCTATGAGTGTTTTGTTGCCGGAGTTGTTAGTGTTGTTGTTACTGATATTGTTGTTGCTGTTTTTGTTGTTTTAATGTCTGCTTGTTCTCCCTATTAAAAAAGCTGTCCGCCTATCTGTCTGAAAGTGAAAAAATATATACTCTTAATATAATTTAGTGTTGGGAAACATTTTTATGAAAGTAATTTTTAGTGAGCTTATTTAATTTGATTATTTTATATGTAAGGAAATGAAGTAGTAAAAGTAACTTTTGTCTAACACAAATGTACACCTATTTATTGTATTTCTTTTTAGTGTATAAAAAAGTTCATAGAGACATAGTACCTGCTAAATATTTCGACTATATTATTGTATGCTCCCATCAATATACAGGTATAATCACTTAACTTCAGACCTCAACTAGAAATACAAAAGTCACACAGAAGACGATAAAAAGCAGCAACTGATTAACTGATTTTTTGGAAATACCCAGCGTAATGCCCACAGCAATACAACATTTCACTGTGAAAATGTACTAACTAATGAACCTAATACAAATCGCAATTATTAATTATTATATTTAGATAATTTGCAATGAGACCTAGAAATATATTGTGCCCTCTTTATGAACATAGAATATTTCCTTAAATACAATTTACTCTATTAATTATAGAATTGAACCTACCTTGCAGTTTTATTTCTTCATCTATTATGATCTTTATGCATTAGTCCCGAGCAAACTTCTAGTACGTGTTTAGAGGCCTCAGTCTCATCCCTACAAAATCTACAAGTTTTATTAGAGTAAGTTCTCAATTTATGGTGATAATTTGACCTGCATTCAAATTAGAATTCCTACAATGTTGTGGTTTACAATCCTTAAACCATTTTAGGTTGAAAGTCGCTAAAAACGATTTGATTGTGATGTCTCTGATAGATTATCCCAGTATAGAATCCCAAATATAGGTCTTCCGAAAATAATCTTATATTTTATGATTTCTTATCCAAGTGTGTAATATTACTTACACAGAAGGTTTGCCAATCAAAATCAGATCTTAAGCGTTTATCACACTTATAATGAGTGGCGCAGAAGGTTTCGTACTAATATATTTTTTTTTCATATATAAATATAACTACAACTATTACTATAAATATATATATTAACTTACTAGTTACTTTAATAATAGTTTTTTAGTGTATTTTCATAATAAATAAAATAGAAGTAATAAAACTTTTACTATTTTGAAGAAATTGACAAAACTTATTAAGAGTACAGGCAATAACTATATTTTCAGTTGCGGAGACCGATCCAATACTTGTCTTTTTACCTATCGGCAAACTGTGCAAACTTTGAAAAGAAGAAGATATTCAATGCAGTAACGGCATGCCTTCGTTACTATATTATAGCACACTCTTGATTGAAAATGTCAGAATATTAATTAACGTAGAATTTAGGAGTTGTTAATAACTACAAAATATTATGACTGTTCACTACAATAATCAATTTTAAGTATCAAGTCAAGAAAAGAAGTACGTTCGAAAGAATATTTCTGTGTATATAAATAGTTCTCTCCCTTTTACTTCAATACACAGGCAGATAAGATGAATCGATCATAAATTTTTACTATTTTATGGTAAATTGTATTCTTTCTTTAGCATAATTTAATTTTCTAGAAATTGTATTATATTATATCATTTTCTATAGTCAACGAAAAATTAAGATTAGAAGAAGTAACTGACTAAGAACGGTGTTAAGTTATGTTTGTTCTCTGTACACTAATAACTTAGAATGAATAAGTAATAACGGAAAATAAATTTGTTAAATTAACTTTTATGTTTCATTCAACTTTATAGTTTATTACAATTAGGGTAAATAAACTCATCAGTTCAATAATCTTGAGTTTATTAAAAGGTTACATGTGTTAGAGCTTACAAGTTTTGAATACTATAATCAGCTTAGTTGAACGGATCTACCCAAATTACTGTTGTACATGTGTACAGAAGTTGTAACAACTAGATTTTAAGAATATTTTAATATAATTATCTGTTCATTCAAAGCTAATGGTTTAGCAGCTTCTAACTAAAATCTGCTATATATTATATAATAACTTTTCAAGAAAATGAAAAGCTATATAAAATATTGTTCGCAACTTTAAATTTAACTGTTTTGTCAATCGTATATAACCAAACAATCTAATACAATATAACACAATTTTCTCCACTGATACCGATTGCGGTACGATATCTTCTAGTTCGACATCACCAAGTGTAGACACCAAGTGCACTGTTCTATGCCATTCTGGAATAGACAGGCTCCACCTCTCTGATCTCTGCCAGAATTTATAAAAAAGACGAAAAGGCTGCTCTTTATGTGATCTTTATATCAAGCCCACCGTAGGCTTTATGACCGTACTTTATTTTTGTCATTAAATCTTCTTTTAGGTAGATTGCATAAAGTTCATGGTTACGTTGTAGCATCACCGGAATTATTTGTCGACTCATTTATGCTAAATGTCATTTTCTTCATTCTAAAACTAATGTTGCCATTTCTCTTTTCTATTCACAACTAACATTAGCATATACTCCTTTTTCTGAAAACAATTGTTCATAAATATAACCCAATAACAATATGTTAGAAAACTGTTTTTAGGAATTAAATTCAGAGGCTCTAATGTGTAATTTTATTAAAATTTATATATTTTTCCTACATAATATTCAATGCGTATTTCAAATTAGCTCAATAAATTTTTACCACATGAAGTCTATATGGTTCCATTAACTGTTAGTAGCCATTTAATTTATAAGGAAATACATAAATTTCACAGCCTATTATGTTAAAGCAATTTCTTTCACTTCTGCCAACACTAAAGTACAGTACACACAGTTCACATAATAACGACATTAAGTTTAACTAACTAATTAAATTAAATCTATAATGAACGGTACACACTTTGTTTAACAACACTACAAATAAATAGTCAAAAATAAGTCTTAAAAAGAAAACGCCAGTTAAAAACCTCAAAAACAACACAAAATATAATACACAACAACAACAGTGTTGCCATTTAAACACTGCTGGAAAATGGCAGTAATGTGACCATTTAAGACCTCTTTCTGATGCTTATAGAGTGAAAACGTCCTGCTGTGTGAAAACAAATTATAGGCATGTAATGTTGCATGTTGTGCATTTTATAAAAAAATCAAAAAACCAAAAAAAAAGCACAAATAAAAAAAACAGTAACGACTACGACTCTTCCAAAAAAAAACAACGTCTAAAACATCTTGTTGGAATCGCTAAGTCTAAGCTAAAACTTCTGTGAACACTTCACTAAGCTTGACTATAACAACAACACGAGAAGTTTATTATTGTTTTTGTTGTTATTAGTGGAAGTGCTTTTGCTGCTGCTATTGTTGTTGCAAATCTTCATTATATAGGTGCTTCATAACGAATTTGTTGTTCTTTTCGTTGTAGTTGTAGTTGTAGTTGTGCTGTGTAGTGTTGTGTTGTGTTGTGTGCTGTGCTGTGCTCTAATGCTAAATGCTTATCAGATTTGTGTGAATTGCGCAAATATTTTTTTTCTGATTCATTTATTTCTTGTTCCTATTGTTGTTTTTGCTTTATTATTGTTTATTTTACCGCTGTTTTCTGTCTGATAGTATTGTTGTTGTTGATGTTTTTTTAATATACATCTACAATATAAAGATTAGACAAGTTAGCAATTTGGGGTAAAGTAAATCAAAACAGAATTGCAAGCTATAACAAAAAAAAAAAAAGAATTACTTACGAACGCTCATGTAAAAAGAGAACTAATAGAAACTATAAAAGAATATGCAGGCGACAAAGTAACTGTTAAAGGAGGCTACTAGCACACATGTCCTGGGTGGAATATGAATGTCAATATTTAGACCATTCTTTCTCGTAAAGAAAATTTTTTTTTTTGCTTCTGCTATAATAGCGGCATTAAAGTTACTATCTCATGGTTAAAAATATGTATAATTACTTTGTTAGACATTACAAACGTGATGGCCAGCCATACCGATCAGTGGCTTGCTATCACCAGTTGAAAGTACTGAGTACACACATTTCTAGCCGAACCATTTCCTATTGACTAAAGCAGAGAAGCCAATAACTTTTTATGCGATTAACTATATCAATGTGTAGCATGTATGGGTCATCGTTCCATCTAATTTGATACTCGTTGACAATTCGTAATGAAGCATAGATCTTTAAAAAAAATTTTTTCTCGAATGAAGCTAATGTCCTCTCATCCCTGTTAGTTTTTGGCAGCAGAGCAAGTCTTTGTTTCTGTGTCTATCTCTGTCACTGTCTACAATTGATCTACCTTTCACACTCTTTCTGTCTCTCTCTCTCTCTCTCTCTCTCTTTCCTTTTAAGTCAATTTATCTATCCAATGATTAATTTGTAGAGTTTTTACTTTAGCAAAACAGCAGCAGAAGAGGCATTATGAGACTTGTAGAGCAAATCTTTGTTTCTCTGTCTCTGTCTACTGATCGATCTATCTTTCACACATTCAGTCACACACTTTCTATATTTGGCTTTCTCTCTCTCTCTCTTTCACTAACTCTTTTTCCTTCTAACTCAATTTATCTATCCAATGATTAATTTGTAGAGTTTTTACTTTAGCAAAACAGCAGCAGAAGAGGCATGATGAGACTTGTAGAGCAAATCTTTGTTTCTCTATCTCTGTCTACTGATCGATCTATCTTTCACACATTCAGTCCCACACTTTCTATATTTGGCTCTCTCTCTCTAAATCTTTTTCCCTCTAACTCAATTTATTTATTTGTTAAATAATTTTTTTATAGATTTTTTTTAATAAAACATATTTTT
>NC_051847.1:133997226-134012724 GCF_002237135.1 Teleopsis dalmanni
TCAGTAAAATATATATGAAAAGCAGATAATTTGAGTTTTGTGTGCCAAAATATTTTTATTTATGCTGTAAAGTATACGAAATATATTAATTGTAACTTCAATTAAGTTTCACAATTATTAAAAAAAAATTTCCAAACTAAATATCAATTATATTTACTAGTTGTTTTAAAAAAACAGAAGCCAACTTTGTATTTTTCATACTCAAATAAATCAGAAATTTTTGTCAAATTAAGTATTTACATTAGTACGTAACTACATACGTAACTACGTACGTAACTACGAAATAAATAAACAAAAACGAATATAAAATATAATAATTTCAATGAAGTATTATACAAAAATTAAGATAAAATGCTAGTTTTAATATCCATCAAAGAAATTTATAACTTTTTTAAGAATATCAAAAAAATTTAATATCTACTAAGTTTTAGTTTTTAAAAACAATTTTTAAGGCCAGCGAAAATGGGGTGACTGTAGTATTCTGAATATATCATTGCAAATGCATATTTTATAAACTTTGTGGTAAGATTTATAAAAATATTTAAATCTTATTTCGTTGATTCAATACAAATATGGGCGATGAAATGGTTTTGAGTATCGAAGCACTAATCCGAACCAGTTCAAGAACTGAATCGGTTATATGCCATAATATGTGTTTGTTTGCTATGTACACAAACGATTTTATTGAAATTTTATGCCTTATAATATTAATATTATTATTACATTATTAATATTAATATTAATAATAATAATAATCTTAAAAAGCTTCTTTAAATGCCAGAAATGTCGTCAAGAGCAGCTACTAATAGATTTTTGTCAAATTGCAAATTTTTTTATCAATAAGTCTATAAATTTTTCCCCAATAGGCAGAAAGCATCAAAAGCGACAAATGTGAGACTTGAACACACTAAAACCAGATCTTAGAAGTTGATAAATTTTAGCTATAAAGACCGTAAAGGTCAAAAGGTGAAACCCATTTCCAGTTATCACGGGAAATGTAGCTGTTAGGTACTATCATAATTAACTCAAGAATTGTGCACGAATCAAATATATTTTTTTTATACAAAATTCATAAAAAAATATGCCAAAGACATGGAATTGAAAACTTTACATTAATTATAATAGGTGTTTTCAGCAGCTCGCAAAAAAACAGCAATTGGTTCGCTTAAAGTTGTTAAAATCTATGAAAAATAACAACACTACTTTCTCTATCTAAACATCTGTTGTGAAGTGGCGAAACATTTAAGCAACTACAGAAAAATATGTTATCAACGCAATAAGTGAACTATTATGAACCTTTATTAGAAATTTCAACGAATATTCCACTCATGTCTCAAGAGTTTTTAACAAAAATTCAAACAAATTTAAGTTTCATAAATTTAAACATTGTGGAAATAAATTTTTTTAAAAATATGTAAAATTGGAAAAATAAATATTCTAAATATATAAGTATAAATAAATACAAAAATTTTTAGAAGTACGTGAAGAGAGTATAATTGATAAGTTAATACTTATAAGGAATAAGAATAAATATTCTAAACTACCATATTTTAAATTTTATTGTAAAACGAAATTTCAAAATTTTCTGCATTCTAAACATTGCTTTATTAATTTTTTTTATTCAAGATGTAATTTGCTTGCATCATATGCACATATGCAAGATTTATTTTTTACGAAAACATAACATTTGGCAGATTGCAACAGTGATAAGATATTTGTATCATTGTTGCAATCTTAACGCATAGAGTAAGCAATATGCTGTTTTTTGCCACACTTAAAAGCAACCGAAAGCATCTGTTGTTTTGGTTTTTAACTTTAAAAAAGTTGGTTGGATTGTTTTGAAGTGCAACCATGAGGTGAATAAATATCATAAGTTGTCTATTCGATTTAAGAACAAGACATTCTTACCCACACTACGTAATTTATCAACACAACGTAAGACAATGGAACTGTGTAAAATGAAGAGAAACCAAGGAATGGCATGAAAAAGTATAACGTAATGCATTAACGTATAGAAACATTTAAAATTGTAAAAATATTTTTAAAAACACAGAAATCATAAAATATCAAATTATTATATTACAAAAGGTAAATAAGCTATAAAAGTGAAATTGATAAAAATAAAAAATTAAAGTATTTCATTTGTTGTGTCGGATTTTTGCTTGTTTTGATAAGGAAAACATTTTTTTTTGTTAATTTTGTGCTTAAAAAAGATTTGTAATTCCGTTTAAAACATTAACTGCATTAGCTGAGCTAATCTCTAAGCAACTAAACAAGGTAATACCTTATTTCGTTATATATATGAATAAGGTATGAGTTTCCTATTAATCGCGAGTGTAATAACATTAATTAAAATGACAGCATGCGTAATTGTCATATATGAATTCACAGAACCAATCACCAAACCAATCATAACATAAATTCATTTTTGGTTTCATATCAAAGCTTGCGACATATTATAATAAATTGTATGTTCTTTATAAGTATTCCTTTTAATCACCTCTAAGTCATATAACTTATGAGAGAGAGAGAGTCTTTAACCGATCTTTGGTACTCAACATGAGGCATTTTATTTATTTTGTTTATACGTTGCTTGATTTTTAAAAACTTGATACATTGACAGTCTGTCTCAACAGAAGTTCAAATTGGATTAACTCATTACATACAATTAAGAGTATGCGATTCATTCAAAACTGCTTAGCAAATCAGATAATGCGAATAAACGTCCAAACAAACTTCTTTCCGAGAACTTCCTTTACCCAACCATTTCGTAATCCATGTATTTGTATTTTTAGTTCCATTTATTTGCGAGACAGTCCTTTAGCATTCTTCGGAATAACATTTACTCCAATAAATAATATATGAACGATTTTATATATAATATAAAATAGATAAAACAGTTTTCCTACATCGTTTATTTCAATAAAATATAATTTTATACATATTTATTTTGACATAAATATTTATTTCAATAAAAAAATTGACACAAAATTTATAAAAAAATATTTTATTTTTATGGCAATATGTATAAAGTTTTGCCATGTGTGCATAAAAGTATTAAGGTCACTTTATTAATTTTACTAAATTTTATTTTAACAAATCTAATTGGTAAAAAGTTTAATGCATAAAAATAATGCACATTTGCACAAATTATTAACCTAAAGGACGGAATGTTTGACTATAAGTCTAGAAATATTATTCGATTGCGATATAAAACATATATGAAACTATATAAATATATAGATACATAAATATGTATGCACAAGCAATATATATGTATAAATACATATGAATGTACACATAATATATTATTAAAGACAAATATAACTATTTTTATACATACATATTAATTTTTCTATAAAATTTAAAGCAAAAAATGCTTTTCGGAATGTTGATTTAGATATGCGATTCTTTTCATAACTTAAATCTAAATATTTTATGCTGCATTTCAATACGCATAAATGTAATATATATACACATATATATGTATATAAATTTCCTAAAGTTCAAGGCATTAGAAGCTCAATATTCGGATTTTGTAGTATCAGGAATATTTGATATTGTGAAAACACACAGAGCCAACAATAGATCTGCAACGAAAAAATTTTTAAGTTTCAAATATTTTAAATTTGTAAGATTTTATTACATTGTAGGCCATCCAACAAAAATTCAACAATGCTGAAAGTGTTTGCTCCAGCTGAAAGCATATATTTTTATGTATTAATAAACAAAACAAATTTTAACTGAATTCAACCTACATATATATAGTAGCCACCAATAAGCCAAAGACCAAATACAAATTGGAAAAGTATACCAATTCCTGCTAATATCAACCAAGGTAACAGCCAACCACGGGTGCTGTAAAAATAATTCAATTAAATTTAGATTTCACTTCACTTTTTACTACAAAATACTAACCAAATCTTTATGCCAAAATAAACTAAATAAGATGCTAATATAAGCAGTATGAAATATAATATAAAAATGCCACCAAATAAGGGCATGGAGTATCTTTTATCTGTTTCAAATAGTGGCGAGTAGAGTTGGGCTGATTCTCCACCACACAGCATATATGTAATCTATAAAAAATAAATATATTACAATTTTATTAAATTATATTTAATTTAATTTCGTTAAAAACATGCCAATGTGATGAGCACAACTGATAATGCTGCTGTGTAAAAAGCTACTGCTTTGCTGCCCGTTTTAACAGAATTTGACCATATGAATGGTGACCAGCAAGAACTTAGTACCACCATTTTTTCTATAAAATTTAAATCTAGATTATTTTATAATCACATTACATTAAATTTCATCAAAAAGAACACAATTAAATAAATTAATTCACATTGAAGTAATTTACACTTGGGTGCGACTCGTCTTGTTAATTAATACTTGTAGCATCACAAGTGTCCACGCCCAAGTTTCTTATTAGGTGAGAACTGCACTCATCATAATTTTGCTTGTACGTTAAAAAATTAAATATATTTTTATTACCGTTTTATTTATTTCTTTTTAGATTTGTAATAAATCAAATTTAAATATATATTAATTTAATTAAATTTATTAATTAATCACATAAATTAAAAACATCAACAAACCAGCTCTCAGTAAATGCCAACGAATAAGAATTGACAAACTGTCAAAAAATGATTCTGAAGGCACATGACAGGGGTGTTACAAAATGTATAATGTGTGCATAAAATTTGTCAGACTCGATTTGTCAGATTGTAAGCGAATTATATAAACAATTAAAATAACTATTGATTGATGATTATTTATCTTTGACATCAGAAATATGGAATTTAAATACAATATCGCTTACATGATTTTATTTACATGCGTTTTAATACATAATAATGAGCACATGTATTATTTTGTTACACAATTATTAATCTGTTTAAAATATTATTCTCAGAAATTAGTTTAACTAAATTCAATATACTCTTTTTACTATTATGTTTTGTAAATCATTAGCGAAGCAAAGAATATTAAAATTATTTATAATTATACCATGTTCCCACTGAATCTTAATCAATTTATGTTGTAGTACTTTTACACTGTTTTATTTAGGCACTTGCTCATTTATTAAAAAGTGAACGTTCACATTAAAATGACCTCATTTATGCAGCTGATAGAACTGTATAAACTTCACTTAATAATATATCTAACAAAAAAATTATATATATAATTGTTATATTAAATCACTTATATACATTATATATATCAATTACATATTCCATTAAAAAAAAAAATTTTATTATATACTTACTTTCTCAGTGTGAAATTTATATTAGTTGTACTCGACATTTTTCAACTTAAATGGACTGATTTATTAATAATTAGCTCATTTAGATGAAAGATATATGGTAAGTCATCCTCATTAGTGGGTATAATGAGCAAAACGAACTAAATGAGACAGTGTCGATGTGCTCTTAATCAAATTAAGATTTCGTTATTGGAATATTTTTTATTAAATAATATATGGCATTGTATAAGAATATTATTATAAATTATTAAATATGTATATGATATAATAACTCATTTATATATTTTTATATATCAATTATATATTTTATTTACAAAAAACATTTTAAAAAATTTTTACATTTTGTTTGGCTTATTTGTTTTTTATATTTATATAAATTTCATATGTCAAATGTATGTGAAGTTTAGATAATTTTCCTTTTGGGAAATATTTTGCAATATTGCATTCGATATTTTAGGTCTGATTTGCATTGATTCATTCTTAACTAAGTTAAAATGCAATAGCACGAAACCTCTTTGTACGGTTAATCAAATTTCATTAGTGACCTAAATCAAATAAACTGCTTTAACGAAGTCAGTGGGAACATACTATTTGGTTAATATTCACACAAATACTTTATTCAACTTCTAATCTAAAAAATACCTTGGGAATATCTAACCCAAGGTATTTTTTAGATTAGACTTTGCTTGACTATTATAATTAGGTTAGGTTAGGTTCCTGTTAAAATGTTATATAATAATAATACACTAGATACGCAAGATTAGAAGTTTCTCACTTTAAGTATTAACATGGCGATAACCGATATTTTTTGCTTTTCATACAGTGTAATCAGTAATTGACATTGGTAGTCATTTAGAAAATGGACATGCTGTTGTCATTTTACACGATCTGTTCTAATTACATGCCATATTATAAATGAATTTAATTACAAGAGAATAAAATAACATTTCAAGTACGTTGGAGTGAATAATGAATTATTTAGAATAGGCGAGAGCCTTAGTAACTATAATGATTATTTGTAGAGCTGCGAATAATATATGACTAACAATATAATAAATACATACATAGGTATGTGTAATAAATACATATAACTTGAGTTAATTTTATATAGAGATTGAGGACAGAAACAAGCTCCTGCCATCTGTTTCAGTCGCCATCTGAGTCTGTCATTTCTTACTTAATTTATTAACTCTGCGGATTTCACTGCAGTGCCATATCTTGTTAATTTTCTTTACATAATACAAAGGGAAAGGGATGTATCATGACCTGAGTGTCACTCGCAAAAAGGCATCAAATGGTCTCTAAGGTGATTGTATTCTGTATATTACACAAATATTTTTTCCGGAACTAAAACGTTATGGTATCCAGTTACCAATGGTAACGGTATGGGGGAGGTATCATTTTCGTCTGAATACACTACTATGTTCAGGGCGCCAATAGTGACGTTTACACTACTTTTTATTTTTGTTTAAATGGGTTTACGGGCTTTTATTGTTGGGAGATTTTTTTGAATGTCATACTCGACCAAAATACAAAAAATCGCCCTTAGTATTTTTCTCAGACAACGGTTGATACAGCTCATGGCTCTATAATAACATTGATTCTCCGTGCTGTCGACAAACTTTTAGCTATATTTATATGTTTTAATTTTCTTTTAATAGGAAACTTATATGGTCCTAGATTGTAAAAGATCCTACATGATCGGTTTATAATTTTGTACAAACAAAAAAAAAATAGAAAACGGAATCTCTTTAGTTAACATGGAACTTTACTTAATTAGTTAATTTGTTTAGTTTTAAAAGACCCTGAATGATCCGTTCATATTTAAAAAATATACAAAAAAAATTTCCTAAATAAAATGAATTTGGAACTTACACAGTTCGCGATTTTTAAAGATCTTTCATGATCGGTTTATATTTAAAAAAAAAAAATTTCTTAAATAAATTTAAAATAGAACTTATACAGTTCAAGGATCAAAGAGTTTTAAAGACCCTTTATGATCAGTCCATAATTTTTAACAATCAAAAAAAAAAAACAGAAAATGAAATCTTTTTAGTTGAAATGGAATTTTAGTTAGTTACGATTAATAAAAAAAATAGAAGAAAAATATGATATTCCTTATATAAAATTAAAGATAGATATTGTACAGCCTCAGGTTGTAAAAGACTTTCCATGATCTGTACATATTGAAAAAAAATAATTTTAAATAAAATTAAAATGTGAACTAAACAGTCCCAGGCTTTTAAAGATTCTACGCGATCAGTTTATAATTTTTTACAAAATACCAAACACAAAACAGAACAAAAACCGAAATATCTTAAATATAATTAAAATGGAACTGAACAATAGTCCGATGCTTTTAAAGAAATTCCTTACATAAAATTAAAATGGATCTTGTACAGCCCCAGGTTTTAAAAGTGCCTTCATGATCAGTTCATAATTAAAAAAATAAAACTAAAAAAATATAAAGAAATCTCTTAAAGAAAATTAAAATAGAACTAATCAAAGGGTCAAAGGATCACAGGGTTTCAAAGAACCATCAGGACCAGTTTATAATTTTACACAACAAAAAAAAAAAAATAAAAAGAAATTTCTTAAATAAAATTAAAATGGAGCTAAACAGTCCCAGGTTTTCAAAGAACCTTCAGGACCAGTTAATAATTTTTTACAAAAAAAAAAAAAAACAAAGCAACGAAATCTCTTAAATAAAATAAAAATTCTTAGTTGCACATTTGCACGTTTCTCTTAAATACATAAAAAATTGTAACAACAAACTTTTGGCATACAGTTTCCAAAAAACAAAAACAAATACAAAAACAAATAAAAACAAAAACAAAACATCGACTCTCGCTCACTCTTCTTATAAGAAACAAAAGCGAACGTGTTCGATCGTCATTAAAGAAGTGCACGGCGGCGTGTACGGATGTATCGTGTGTGTCTACGGTAAACGGCAAGAAGAAATTTTATCTGCCAACGAAACGAAACGAATTTCGGCACGTCCAAGTAAAAAACCGGGTAAAAACAAAGCAAATGCAATACAAAAACAAAGTCAGTACATTTTTCGCATGTGATCATTAAAGGTAACAAACAAAGCAAAAAAGTTTGTGGTGCCTGCGAGTGTTGTCTGCTGCATATGTGAAAGATGCGACGAATCTGAAAGCTGTGTGTAGTGCAAAGGTGGCGGGCGGAGCGAAGGGGCGGTTGCGCGTGGACTCAGATACAACTTAACTTTAGTGCTTTCTGTGTTGTTTATCATTTTTTTCATTTTGTTTTTCTTTTTGTTATTGTAAAAAATAAAGTGCATTTGCATTCGCATTTTTTGGCGTAGGTTTTTCACTTGCCACTTGCAATCAAAATGAATTCAATGCGTTTGTTTTATTTGCGTTACACTAACAACAAAAACAACAAAAGCAACAAAAACAATTTTGTTACTAAATTACAGTTTTTGGTTTTTCAAAATTATTTTCGGCTTTATTGAATTTTTTTCCAAAATTCTTTTTTTTTTTTTTGAGTTTGGCAGTAAACAATGCGTTTTTCGCTGATTTTGGCCAATGCGCTTATCTGTAAATTTGCAAAGAACGAAAAGAGAATTTTTGTAAATAATTGAAAAACAGAAATAAAATTAAATAAAAAACAAAAGTTGAAAAATTGCCGCAAATGCAATTTTTCCATATAATTTGGCTTATTGTTGCGCTCATATAATTAACTGAGTTTTTCGGCAAAACCTTTTATTTGATTTGATTTATTTTTTTTTTTTTGTTTTTGCACTTGTATCTTTACGCGGATTTCAATTCAACTGTTTTTGAATTTTTTTTTTTTGTTGGATTTCGAGATTTCATTTCATTTCATTATTTTTGCTTTATTTTGCTTTAAATTCTTTTTTTTGATAAGTTTTATCTTTCACCTGGTACTCGTCAGGTACTGCTGGTGGGCTTTGCCGTAATTGCGCCTCTTCAAAAAATTAACTCAGAAATGTGTTCAAAAAAAAAAAAATGATTGTTTATTTCATTTCGTGAGATATTTACTTGGTTTTGCTGTTATTGGTTATTGTAACGAAAAAAGTGAATTTTGAAAAATCTTCAAAATTACATTTGCTAAAATCAAAACAAAACAACAAAAAAAAACAAAACCTATATTTACAAAGAAAACAAAAAATATAAAAATCAAAACAAAAAAAAAAGATATTGTATAAAAAGTGTGTTTTTGGTTCAGCAGTGCTTCGCGTATAGGTAAATGCTTTCTTTCACATCGACCCATTTAACGTGTGCCATTAAAAGTAATTTAAGTGCTTGAATATAAGTAAAAGATACACAAAAGCAGCATAAGTATCTTTAAGATACTTCTTTTGCTGCCGATGTTGATGTTGATGCTGCTGCTGCTGCTGCTTCTGTTGGTTCTTCATCCTACCACATATGTACGAGTATGAGTATGAGCACGGTCTCGGTCTCGTCTTTTGCCGGACTGCTGCTTTGACTTGTATACCATGTACTTTGCATTCGTATGCAAATAAGTCAAAGTCCGCGCGGCCAAAAAATAAATGAAAATAATATTACAAAAAAAAAAAAAACAAAAACACTACAAAAAACAAAAATATCACAACAAAAAAATACATACACCAAAAGTTAAAATAAATACACTAAACAGCAAAAAAGTGTCGAGTGTGCTTCTTAATGTAAATTAAAAAATACTAAAAAAAATATATATATGTAAAAAAAAAAAATTAAATAAATATATGTATGTACTAAAAACACAACAACAACAATAACAATAACAACAATAACAACTTGCCAATAACATAGCATAAAATAAATTTTCTTCACATGATCTTCATTTTATGGCGGCAAACTGTGTTGTGTTCACTTATTTAAATCTGGTACCACATGCGAGATTTGGTCCAGCTCTGTGCATTACACTTCGGTACGGTTAAGTTCAGTTCTACACATCAGCTACACATCTACAGCTACAGCTGCAGCTTCAGCTTCAGCTTAAGACAACATGGCTCAGCTGTATTAAGCTTAGCTCAGCTTAACTTGGTTTAGTTATGATCAGCTTAGCTCAGTTTTAATTTCTTTACGTATCGTATGTGGTATGTGGTATGCGCATTCGCAACTCGACCGGCCATAAGTTTGGTAAGTGTAACATAGTCTCTGTTGTAGACAGCGATTGGGTGTGATTTGGGTAACCCAATCAATGATTAGTTTAATATTATTTTCATATACATATACATATATAAATATATTTTATATAAATTGTAATGCATATACATATGAAGTAAAATAATGATAATTCTGTTATTTAAAGTGTGAAATTGCAGTTATGGTATCTATAAATCCATCTATAAGAAATCAGCCAATTAATGTGAAATTCAGTAAAGCTTACTTACTCAGTTTTCAAAATACTTAGTCTACTACTTGTGTCTCAAGTTCAGGTTATAAAGTTTTACATCAGATTACAAATTTTTTCTTAATACTAAGTTTAGTTTTATTATGAATAAAAATTACAACACTTGGATTGTCTTCAAAAAAAAAAGTAATAAAATTGATAAGAAGTTTTTAAGTACGCAAAGTGCACTAATCAAGGTTCTTTGGGTTATATATATCTTGTGTATAAAAATTATGTATAAAACTTTCAACTTGAGTGTCAAGTTCAAAACTTCTCAAACATGTAAAAATCGTGAGACAATTAAAATAACCACTGAATTAAGTATAAAATATTAGCACACTTCTAAAATATTCACAAAATTTAAAGATTTTTTGTAAAGATCTTACTATCTAGAAGCATTTTCAAAATCCAACTTAATTCCCAAAAGATGTTAACGGTGAAAGTAAGATATTATATGGTCTCACTGTACGTCTGTTAGGTTGACTAATGGATAAAAACTTGAAAATGGAGTGGTGCTAGCATCTATCTTATTGAATTTAGCCAACCCAAATGAAATTTTTCAACAGTAACTTTCATACGGCAATTCTAGGTCGATCAATATAACAGAAAAAAAAACGTATAAATAGTTGCTGACATGTTTCGTTTTAGAATCAAAGAAAATTTTTTTCACGATTTTTCCGACAGAAGTTTAATAATGCCATTGAATTTTGGACTATAGAATTCATTAGATGATACAAAATTCTCAAAAAAAGTTAACTGAGAACGGGAATATTACATGATCCTTCACTATGTGTATTAGACTGAGTAATGGACATACTTCGTCCCCGTTTTCACCATTGAAAAACATTGAAATGTGAGCTATAAAAATCATTAGGTGCTACAAAAATGCCAGTACTACTATATATATATTAAGATAGTCAAATATTTCTAAAGTCTGTTCTATCTGCATTAAGGCTTATGGAAATTGAAAGAGAAATCTTAAATACATCTGTGAATGCAATTTTTTAGTTTAGTTTAATGCGAATATTTATGAGAAACACTATATCGTAAATCGGAATTTAACCTAGATTGGCTCTAGATCTGTCAAATTTTGTTGCCCAATCGAACATTTTTAGAGTAATCTAACATTTTTGTAGTAGTGTTGATAGACATTTATATTTTTCATAAATAAATATATCTTATCAAATCATACTCTATTTTTTACGCCATATAAAACAGCTTGCAAGGTAATCTTGCTATTCTGTTAAAATATCTAGAGTGTTATAAATTAAACTCGAGTGTTACACATTTTGCCCAAACTACACCAATTGAAAACGAAAATTCACCTTTAAGGTGAATATCGAATAAAAATTTATACTAGATTTATGAAAATGGCATTGTTTAAGAATATTGTTGTTTCAGAAAATTATAATTAAAAAATAAAAACCTAAGGAGTTCATACATTTATTATAATAATAATAATATTTCGTTTTAAGAGTACGAATCCCTTCATACATTTTAATTGATTTATATTATGTATGAAACCCTTTCAATTTAGCTAGTCTTACAGTTAGTGCTCTACTTAGTTGAAATTTAAGTACAGAAAAATATAACAGCCATAGTGTTAGTTAATAATTTCATCAAAAATTTCTATCAACAACTTCTATTTATTTTTTATTCTATTTACCTCAACTTTACAATAATTTTGTACCATAAAAATAGTTGTATATATTCATATAAATAATTCATTTATATATTACAGAAAATGTGAGTTATTATAGATATTTTATTTTAAATAGTATAATTGTTTAAACTATATTTATATGATATATAAAACATTTAAACTGAATAAATTATGATTCATCTTGTATTCATTGTAAAAATTTTAAATAAAAATACAACAAAAAACAATTCAATCTTAAAAAATGTTTTCTGAACAATCAAGGTAGTACTGATATAAGCACTATTCAGCCGTGACACATTATCATTTTTTGATTGACATTAGGAAATTCATAAAAAAATAAGAATTTATATTATAAATAGGTTTAAAAATAGGTCTAATAATGTATAGGTATGAGTAATTGTTTTTTTTTAAAAAATAATTTATATATTCTCTCAATATGCTTACTATACACACTACTGCTAATGACACTATATTTGAACGGCACTTCTATCATGTTTGATTAAGTTTTTCCTATTTATTTAATTTTAAATATTAAGTAATAAAATTCCTTTACATCCTATGATTATGGATTAAAAATCTAGACACTATGTACTAAATTATTTACTAAATATTTTTACTAAATTAATCTCTTGGATTGAAACTCTCCTTTCTCTTTTCTCTTTCTCTCATTATCTGCTGTCAATCTTATTTGATTATTAACGTATACCAAATTTAAAATATATGTTACGCTTATGGGTCATACCTAACACCCAGATGTGAAGTAGTTAGTTAGTTAAGATGGAGGGAGGACGAGCCGTTTTGAATCCACAAAAACTTCGTAATAATGGATAGTAGATAGAAGGTCAAACTAGAACCAGCCAGAGGCATTAACAAAGGCAAGAATCTGGCTAATGCTGATGCTGGAGATATCGCCAAGTGAATTGAAGAAGGGGGCCCCTAGACACTTAAACCTAGTTCTGGTCAGACCTGGACAAAGACACATCAGGTGTTCTGGTGTCATTTCCTCAAGAGCTGGTAGACACGCACTACAAGAGGTACCACAGGGTAGGCCGAGTCTAGCTCCATGCTGTCCTTTGGACTAGTGTCCTGTAAAGACAGATATTACCCTATATACCTCAGATATGTTTCTACAGATTAAGTTAGAGGTTCTATATTTGGAATAGATTGGCCACGTAGCCCTTGACAGATACGAAGTATGGACTATAAAAATTTAAACTGCAAGCAGTCCGCAATCTTACAGTGACAAATCAATTTTGCCAAATCATAATGTGTTAGATGTCTTTCCTAAGTTATCCGAAAGCCCGATTACAACTTCGGATCCTTAGAAAAAAACAAAATTGGTTCTGTATTAGGAAGAACTTTGTGCTCTCAATTTCTGCACATACTAGAAGGGAACTTAAGAAAGATAATTCAAAAATATGAAATTAAAGCCATGAGCTATTTATATTAGTGAGAATTTACATATTTATATATGTGGAGTAAAATATGACCCACAGTCTATTGTAATAGCTAAGAATGATGCATGATGATAGTATAAATCTCTAAGGTTTAACAAGATGTTTGTTAGGTTAAGTTAAGTTTAGGTTAAAACCAGCAACGATGTATTTTAAAATATTGGATATATCATCCAATAAAACAACAGCAACTTCTTAAAATCTATTTTAAGAGATTTCCTCATTAGTGTAAGTAAGATATTTTTCCCCCAACAGAAGATGCTGAAACCACAAACAAGGTCACTAAAAAAAGGTTGTATATGGAAACATTTTGAGATTCAAATAAAAAATATTCCATAATAGGGCCGGTTTATCGTAATGTCCTCTAAAGAACAATCATTTATTGAGTTATGGGTGTTGGTTGTTTTTTTTGACTTAAGTAATGACTAATGACTCATACCAGCGCTTACGCTCTATTTGTCTAGAATATGTCTTTGGTGAATGGGTGTAGTAACATATCCTAAATCAAAGATCTTTAAACAAGTTCTTTATAATATCAAACATACATAAATTAAATTATTATATTAAATTTACTACACGGATGCACAGATTTTTGTGAATTAATTGTAACAATTATAAATTATCTTCAGACATTGCTTCAGCACTGCGTAGAGATATATAATAAACTACTATTGGTAGTTATAAATTGCAGATATATGTAAAGGCATAAAAATGGGAACAGGTAAACTATATATAGAAAATAAAACTATGAAACTGTTTGATCAAATTAACTTATATGGAAATACTACACTAAACACACTTAAATATTTTATACAATCAAAAGGCGTTGCAGTATTATCTTCGATAATTGATCACTTATTGTTATTTTACATCACAAAAATATACACGTAATTAAATAATATATAATATGAATTCAAAATTCTTTCCTTGCAGAACTTAGGGCAGTTAAAAGCTCTCTCCAGCTTTGACGATTTTAAGCTAAGTTCTTGACCACCGGCCAAGAGCCACTTCCCTAACTATCCGCTCGCACCGAGCGGATCCAAGTGGTAAATGAATAGCTTTTTCTTCTCGCACCTTGTGGATTGCATTAAAGTGACATCCCCGTGATGTCTTTATATGAGTTTCTCAATGTAGCGCCAATTCAATTCCATTTCCGTCTCTTGATTTTGTTCTCTAAAGGTGCGGTATTTGTTAACCGGTAGAGTTTTGCATTAAACAGGGTATTCGGCTAAAAGATTTTGCATATATACATTGTGACCGAAAAGTTTCCTTTGCGTTTTAAATAAAACGCAAAATTCTTAATCTTCATCAATATTTATTTTATCTCCTTCAAAATATGCTCCATTAGAAGCGATACACAAATGCCAACGTTTCTTCCAATCATAAAAACATTTTTTATAGGCGCTTTCCGGTATGGCTTTGAGTTCCCTCTGCGAATTCTGTTTTACGTCTTCTATGGATTCAAAACGCGTTCCTCTGAGTGGAAATTTGAGTGAAACAGGAAAAAGTCACACGGTGCAAGATCAGGTGAATACGGTGGCTGTTCGATGGTATTTATTGAATGTTTGGCCTTAAAATCGTTGATAATGTTGAACAAATTGAGGTGAATCGGAACAAGCCGGGCGTTGACACGTCGCATACACAAATTGTCCACCAAAATCAAACGAGCCATCTCACGACCGATGCCTAGCTCTCGTGCTATCTCTCTAACACTCACATGAGGATTTTTG
>NC_051847.1:134012824-134022602 GCF_002237135.1 Teleopsis dalmanni
AAGTATTTAAACAGTGTTTTGATATATAAACTTTTTTAGGTATTCCTTTTTTTGGTGTAGTTAACTAGCACTTTTCTTGTTTCTTGCTTTGTTTTACTTTGTTTTTTTTTGGGTTTTTTTTTGAATTGTATATCGCCCAATTTCCGTTTGAGTCAGGTGATTATATTAGGTATCAGTCAAGCTATCCATCTTCCTTGAGTGCTATAATTCCATCTTTGTTGCCACATTTCGATGGTTTGCTTCTGATATTCTCTTCCCATTCGTTGAATATAGTAGTCAGACATTTTTATCATATTGTAAAAGCTCATATAGATTCATGCATTATCATTTGTCACAATACTATACACGTCCTTGGGAGAACTGCTGATCTTCTCCTGATCTTCTCTTGCCATTTGTTGAGTATAGTAGTCAGACATTTTTATCATATTGTAAAGGCTCATATAGATTCATGCCTTATTATTTGTTACAATATTATATACGTCCTTGGGAGAACTGCCAATGTTTGTCCAAAAAGAACGAATTTTTTAGATTGACTAAATAATCATGTAATATTATATGCATGTTGGTAGAAATAATGATTAAATCTTACTGTATTTCACATAGCAATCTGGCATTATCAGTTTTTACATAGCATCAATAATTTCTAACTAATCCTATTCTGGAAAAAACGACGTCTACGATTAAATTCATTATACTATCATACTACAGTTGCAAAGTATTGGGCTTCACTGCCAAAACTAGAAGCTAGATGCTTTCGATCCTTTCATTCATATCAAAAATCATTGTAAAGCATTTCCGAAAGCTTTAGACATATTTGAGGTGACTGTGAACCAGAGCTGTAAAAAGCACGGCCCCTGGGAGTCATGCGGCACGCGACATATTTCTACTCCATCACAATTACGCAAATTTTTCTTCGTTTCAATTTAGTAACATCTTATGATTTATTTTTATGGTATCCCAAATAAATGAATTAAAATGTTTTAAATAATTTATTACACTTATTATTATTTCACTGATAGTGATAGAATTGTAAAATATAATTTAATGAAACCAAATTTATCATTATCGCCATATTTTAGTTTTTCTCCGGAAAAATTATGAACATATGTATGTATTTATTTCAATAGACCCTTCGATCTATTTAGTGATCTTATCTGGTTTGGACAGTCCTGCTGTAACCAATACAAATTGCGGTCAAATGACACAACGTTCTGAAGAAGGTAGTATGAGTGCTAAAATTTTTAATGGAAGTGTCAGCTGGCAATTAAAAAAGTTTGAGCTCATAATATACATAATCACGCATACATTCGATATTATTTTTCAGAATTACTTATCACAAGCAGTTTAACCAAATAGGATTAGATAATATTTAAGTTTAATATATATATATATATATATATATTATAGTTATCTGGAGGTGGTCTTAGCACATCCGTCAGCTGCTTTTAAAAAATTACCTCTTATTATCAAAGAACACAAAATTCTTGGGTCGTGAACACAATACTGTACATTGCCCGTTATGAAATGGCAAATCCATGATGAAATATGCACAGTTTTAAGTCGGAATGACCAATTCTAATTTATAACTTCGGTTAAGAAATTAAAAAAATTTTAATTTCAGAAAGTTCATTGGGCATGTGCTCAGCTCAGTCAATCCTTGCGCTCATGACCATTTTTAACTTTTGTACGCTCGATCAGCAACGCAATGAAGCATGTTAAATCTCTCGAGTGTGCATAGACGTATCATATGCAATCCCATACGATACGTTGAGGTAGTTGGTTCCTGTTGCTGATGCTGTTGTTGATGCTGATGCTGGCGTTGTTATTGTTGTTACTGCTGAAATACAGATATACTGTAATATACTGCCAGTGCGCATCATCAGCAACAAATACCGATCACGATGATACGAATAAAAATTTTGATGTTGATAATAATGATGTTGCTGACGTGTAGGCATATCATATTGTTACTGTTTTTGCTGATGTTAAAGCTGATGTTGTTGCTGCGAATGCGGTGTAATTGTTATTGTTCTTCACAGCAGTAGAAGTAGCTACAACGGCAGCAGCAACTCAGCAATCATCATAAACACCCAAACCTTAACATAAAATATGAACTTAAGACTTCAAATTGAAGTTCCTATTAAAAATGTAACAAATAATGTTACAACTGTAGGCACTGTAGGTAGTTTGCAATGTTTTCGAAAACAATATCTGTCTGTTTGTTGGTTGAAGATGGCTAAACCATTCTCCACGAAGAGTTTCAGTATATGTAGATATGTAATTTAACTGTATTGGCAGTTTTATACATATATTTAGTTCAATAAAAATACTGCTGCGCCGCGGATTAGGCTTGTATTCAATTTTGTCGTATAATTTAAGCGTGAACTTGAAATCTACTTGATATATTCGGTGTTGATGGCATTATTGCGCTCTTTATTGGTAGCGGATGATTATGATTGGTACGTTCTTGATGAGATACTTTGCTGACATTTGCGAAAGGTTGATTCCATTTTCAAAGTCTTGTGTTTTACTCCTTTATAACATATATATGAGAAAAATTTGTAACATTTTTTTTAAATAGACTTTTTGAATTCCTTGAGTTAAATTATGTGGCTTTTTAAAAGTTATGTGAGATTATTTTTAAAGATCTTTATAATTGATAAAAATGTGCATCGCAATAACAAACATTTCTACATTCAAATACCAAAGGCTATTAAGTTACCAATTATTGTTGATTTGAAGATTTGAAATGGAATTTATATATATATTTTTTTTTAAACAATTTATTTTATTACAATCTGTCAGGTATATATGACAATAAGTAATATTTATTAATGTAAATCGTAATAAGGATTATTACGATTTGAAAAAAGAAAGGCGCGTATGGGTTATGTCCAGTGACATATCCATGTATACTTAAAATAAAAATGTGTGACCTATATATACATATCTGAAGAAATTTATATATAGGATGTTTTTTTAACAACGTGACATACATTTTGTGTTCCAAAGAAACAAAAAAGGTTTTAGAAGGTGGTTTTTTTTCAATATTAATTGTCACGGAAAAGAGAAGACAGTCCATCAAAAAAAGGCTTCAGTCAAAAGTAATAATAGTTTAACAGTGACAGAGGCTATTAAAAAAAGATTTATGTCATCAACAATAAATAAATAGTAATTAAAAATTTTTCCAACTGGCTATCACCAGTCACCATAAGATTAGATGTAGAATGTGATGAGATATAGAAATTGCAATTGCATTCCATTTAAAAAAATAAAACTGATATTGAGATTGTAAGTTATAAATAAAAAATAAGTAACATATTATTGTTGTACTTGAAAAAATATTTTCTTCCCTCATTCTATTTATAAAGCTAATAATATTGACTACTGACAATATTATTCAGGATAGTAAAAGTAATGCCTTTTTCGATTGGTAAAACTGGGATAACTTTTCAATCGAGCTTCACTTTAATGCAATTTTAATTTTCAATTGGTAAATCTTGAGCGAAATGTTATACATTTCTTGTGAGATTAATTTTTAACACTCTAGATATTGTGCCAGAGTAGTTAGATTACACTGAAATCAACAGTTGTTTTATATGACTTGACACATAAAGTGTGATTTAATTTGACATATTTATTTATGAAAAATATAAACGCCTCTTAACACAACAGTAAAAATGTTAGATTAAATTTTCAATTGAGCAACAACATTTGACAGATTGAGAGTAAATCTAGATTAAATTTAGATTTATCAATCAAAAACGCTATAAGATAGTAACAAAAATATTAATATTTATTATTTTTTTATTACACTACAATCACAAATAGTTAAATGAAACCAACATTAGCAATATCATGAACATAAATCGCGTAATAGTAATATTATAGTTATAGTATTATTTGGTATAACTACTGCCGACACTGCCAATAGCAATAGCAAATAATATATTTAAAAGTCAATTAATAGCAATAAGCAAACTAGCAGACTTACATGTAGATATACAGCAATAGCAGAATATAATCGTAGCAGCTTATATATTTGAAAATGATCAATTAGAAATCACTGAAATATCATAGAGATATTCACTCTGTCTTGCAAACTCATTGCAAGGTGCACGAAATGCACAGATTGCGCGAGCTTGCAATGAACAACAACAAAACACACGCCCAAAGTTTCTTGCAATTTTGTTGCAATCTTGCTATACCTCAACCCAGCTATATATGCTTGCAACGAAACAAAATAGGAAAGAAACAGCTGTTTTGACATTATCATGTGGTACCACATCCACATCCACATCCAGCTGCAAAAACAGCTGTTTCATTTTGATGTTGCAATTCTGCAATAGAGGTGTTCTCGCACTCTTGCAATTTTGGTATAGCATTCTTGCATATTATGCACTTTGCAAGACAGCGTGAATACCCTTCATGACTTTTTGTTGATATATAGCAGTCGCGAATAGCAGGCAACGAAACATTATTTATCTCAGATAACCAATAGATAAAAATATTATTATAATATATATTATAGTCTAAGTGAATAACTAAAATTACATTAGAGTTAATGCAACTCAAATGGTAGTTAATTTTGGTGTCTTTCATTAGATTTGCGTTGTATTGCTTTTCTTCCTCAATTATGCACCATATTGTTCATTATTAACTACAACATCAAACATATACAATTTAAAAACTTAGTCTATTCATAAAGAAATTCGAAACATATATATATTATCTGTTAAAACTCGAATTGATGAAATATTTGTTCATTTGTCAGATACATGTCTTTTTCGATGTAGTTTTTTTTCGTTCCCCACTTATGTTTTGTGGATTTTAAATAGCAGTCATTTCCGATGTCGTAATAATGTTTGTAGAGAATATCATATGATACATAAGATAAATTTTGAGCGATACATATAAACATATGGTCAATTTATGGAATGGCAACCCTCTTTCTTTGTACGCACTCTTTTTAGATAAATAATATCTCCAACACAGATCTATACTGGCTGAAGAATATGGTTCAAATCGAGAGGGAAATAAAATTGTATAGGCCACGCATTGCGAAACCTCAGAACGATATGCGAAAATAACGCTTAAATGGAATACGCAAAGGCTACGAAGGAGAGGACTTTTATTTATCACTTAGACTCACTCAGTGCGAGCGGTGTGGTGGGGACAGGGCGCTTGGCTGGAAACTAAAAACCTGGTGTAAAATTGGAAAAGTTTGTTATTGGTCTATGCTTCGTCGTGGGTGATCTTTGAAGGACTATATATGCTTACACATTGTGAACTGAAAAACTTTAGGAAACGTGATATCTTGTCTTGATTGCTATGTCATCTAATGATTCCATATAAATAGAATTGGAATATAAGAATATATAGAACAAAAAGTCTTCAAATAAGCTCTAAAAAGAGTTTTTTGTAGTTGCTGATAGCATGTGGTTAATCGTTATAAGGTCTATTTACTTACAAAATGAAATATATATTCAAGTTTATATACAATATTTTCTTATCCTAATAGCCCGTATGTGGTGCTGGCGTTTAGCACTGAACATAGTTCACATTTTTATGTTTGGCTTTAAGTCGTGCTGCAAATATTTATTATCTAATGACCTTCTTTTAGTAACTTGATATTTATTACTGCCAGATAGACCAGTATATAAAAATTTATCCCCAGAAGGCATCGTTCCATTTTATAAAGCTAACGCCAGTTAAAAATCTTTTATTTTCGGATGACAGTTCAGAAAATCAAACTAGAAATTTGATTCAAATTTTATTTTCCGAATCTTGCCCACTCGACGTTAACAATATTTTTGACTTATAATCATTCTATTTCAAGGCTCTACTTCTTCTGAAGAATTACATTACACACATTTTGGGTGCAATAATGGATTAGACAAGGCACTTTAGATTGATGGCAGCTTTGTTACCTCTTCTAGTCTTTTAGTGAACACGATTTAAAAATAACCATGAATCATAATGCTCAGGTGCAATAAAGGATTATATTAGTTACCATAGATCGAGAGAGGTTGGCTGTCTTTCCTAGTTCTATGTCAACACGGTTTTCAAATATATCTGAAAACCGTATAATGTTCCAGAAAAAATGCATAGTAAATTTATTATTTCGCTATACACTTAAACGCTATTGCCTAATAGCGTTACTAATCTTACTTAAATTATTGCTTAATAGCGTTACTAATCTTACTTAAATTACTAAATTTACCAACCTTAGTAAAATTTAAGTTGTCTAAGCCTTAATTAAAACGTTTTACAACACTTTCCAATTTTGATTTTAAGTCTGCACTCTGACCGCAAGTTTTGTCCGTTTTTTTATGTCTGTTAGGTTATATAGTAGGATATTCACATTAAAACAAAAAAAAAAAAGAAAACGAAAACAGAAACTTAATTTCTTGATGACATCATGAGAGTTTCATTCATGCCACTTTTTGCTGCACTTTGCTACATGTTTAGCAGCTCGAGTGGCAGTACATTTGTAGGCCTATGGCCATATCAAATGCTTCCAAAGTCAAGACTGAGATTTGCTTTGAAAGAAACCTGCAAAAAACATATTCCATGCACTTAAGGCAGTTCGCATACAAATGATCCTTTCGACAAAAAAATATGGGATAAGAAAACAATATCAGCAACTAACACTTTGCGGTAGGAAATGTGAAGTTTTCAACATAACTAAAAATGTTGGTATCGAAATGATGCAATAATTTTTGTGGGCTTCTATTAAAAAATGAAAAAAAAATAATATAAAATAAAACAAAAAAAATTGAAAAAAATTGAAAAAAATAAAAATATTGGCTAATAACGTGAGTTTGAGTGCTGTACGTTGATATCATTTTGTTGGTGTTATTGTCTACAATGTGAAAGTGTTAAAAATTGAGCGGAAATTAAAGTTATAAAATGTTTAAATTGAATATAAATTTCAAAACGGAGAAGTTAGATAAAAATATAAATTACCTATAATCAAGCAAAAACAACGAACAAAAACAACAACAACAAAAGAAGAAAAAAATTAACTAATTTTAAAGATCGATTGCAGTTCGTACAAATTTCAAATACTCGTACGTATAATACGTAAAATAAATCTAACAACAGTAATCGCTGGCAACTCGAACAAATTATCACAACGCATCGGAGATACATTGCAAATGTACTGCATGCCAACAATACGGCTATTAGCTAATTCACCAGCATCGCCAGCAAATCCAGCATCAGCAGCATCCATTTCATCAGATCCAGTACCAGCATATCGCAGATGCTGCAGCGCATTGGCAGCACTGGCGCTATTCAGTGTGGCATTGTTTGATTAATTGACATTTGTTTTGATTTTTTCGTAATTTTTTAGAAATATTTTTCATTTTCCCAAAATCTCTTAAATCTCTTCCATCTCTTCCATCTGAAGGTGATGGAATAAATTTGCTGTTTTAGGTTTCTTAAATGAATTTATTAAAACGTGTAGAAAAATGCATTATTGTAAAAATGTTGCTCGGAATTGAATACATTTTTCATATCTGATTTTTAATGTATTTTATGTTTGCAGTTATATTTTTCTAATATGTGCCATTTGTTTTATTGTGAAAATAATACGAAAAATACGAAAAAACGCATTTTCGCTTGCCTGCCCACAAGGAGTGGTGGAAACGATTTCAGTATTAAATTTGTGGCAATTTATCTTCGCTACTTCATTTTAGTGCATTCATTGTTAAGTAATTGCAGCAGGTGGAGTAGTTTACTATACTTTAATCAGGGATGACTTTTGCTGAATTTTAAAAAATAACACAAAAAAAAAATCATATTAAAAAAAAAATGTCATATCTATTTGTCGACCAAATACCATATAACATTACATTATTTAAGACATCCTTAAAGGTGCAGTGACGCGATAACATAGTTCACAGCCCCTTCTAATCTATATTATTAAAGAACTTTTAAGTTCAAAAAGTGTTTCTAAGCTATATCTTCTTATGAAATTCAGCACAACGTTCTCAGAAATATGAATTATTGTCGAAAATCTAACAATTATTTTTGGTTATATTCTTATCTGAGATATTGCAAAATGTCGTCTTAAAATAAAAATAAGTAGGAAGTTATTGATAATTTTATCTTGTGTCGTAACTCTAAATTTGACACTGATACCTCACTTCATTTTGCATTGAAAGCAACAATAATTGTAACATGACTGCATAACAAACCTCGTAACATACCTCTAAGACACGGGCATTTTAGACCAATATTGTATAGACATAATCTATATTAAAGTAATGTACTATAAAATTTACCATTTAAAATGCATTCAAAGCTTTTAATTTATATATACAATTCAGGTTCCAAAGTCAATGGAATGTATCAAGTTTTATTCAAGCCTGTATATCTGTAAATATGGAATCGCTAACTCTGATCTTGTTGACAAGCAAGTCGTCGTAAATTTTTTTCTTAAACGCATCTAACAGTTCAGTTCTGTAGATATACCAGATTAGAGTGCTTAAATACAATTAATTTCTTAACATAAGGCTTGGTAAGACCATCGTATTGTAAAACATTATGTTGGATGTTGACAAGGAGGGCCCATCGCACAGATCTGAGAAATCTACAGAGATACCATTAGAAATTTTAAAGATAATTAATTACCATACACATTGTTTAAGGAGATAGTTTTACTCTAATATTAGAGATAAAATTCAGCTCTATAAAAATGAAAGCTTTAAAGAGTTTTAGTCCAATTTTTGAGACTGCAGTAGGCTTAGTAAAATTTTAGTGTTTCCTGCATATTTGCTCACTTGCTTATCACTATTGATCTAAGACAGCTTCCTTCCAACTCTTGCTCAACGCTGTTTTTTTGAAGCTGATAGTACCGTGTATTTAGTATATCTTCATTGTTGAGAAACTTTTTGTTACTAGTTTGACTGAATATAGGATTTTTGTATATTCAATTTAGTTTGTAAAAATTATTGAAATGGCTAAGGGCGTTTTTGATTTCTTCAACGGTACATTAAAAAGAAAGCAGGATGGACCTTTTTTTGATATACTTTTTGATGAATAGTAGTACAATATGGTTGCAATTACCATATTTGTTTTGGTAAGTTCGAGATCGTTAACTATATCATTGTAGCAGAATGCTTGGAATATGAAATTTAGTCTCGCCTTTATATTAAATTGATCTGGCTATGCTGTGGGCTATGTCTCAAAGAAATGATCTTGTATGTTATTTTGTTTAACTTATAGTATTTAATTTTTCCCTAAAATTTTTTTAAACAAATATTGAAACTACTTAAAGTTGATAAATGGATTAATTTTAAACTGACAGTATTTATATGTATTTTTTCTGAAGATAGTATACATCTACGGGTACTTTTAATAATGTGAGATTTTTACATCAAAAATTTTATCAAAAAGTATAGAGATAGTATTTTATACTATAGTATGAATTAGTTCAGCGTTTCACAAATAAAATAATTTAAAAAATTTATCAAAATTAATTATTTGGTTAGAGATTTTTTAAGATATTGCACAAAATAAAATATTGACTTTTAAATAATAACATTTATTTATTTTTATTGTTATTTATTGTTAGTAGTGTACGAGAAGAGAAAATGCGTTTGAGGATTTTTAATCTCAATATTTTCCATCTATTACTTTTATTTGGATTGATATTTCCTTTTCTACATGAAGAGGTCTATATTTAAGGTCTCATTTTGACCTGAGGAGCTTTGTGTAAGTATATATTTTTTTGTATTCCATACAATGATTAATTTCTAGAATTTTTGAT
>NC_051847.1:134022702-134032736 GCF_002237135.1 Teleopsis dalmanni
AGTGATTAAATGCTTTGCTTCACCTCTTCACTCTTTTGGTTTAATATGTTTTATCTATTATCTAAAAACACTTAAGCTTCTAAAACGGCATTTCACATCTACTTTAGATATTAATGTTAAATTGGATCATATGTAGTAACAATTTTTTTATATATGTGAAAGCATGCATAAATATAAACTTTTGACATAAATATCCACGCTGAACATTTTGAAATAATTTATAGTGACACACTCAACGATTTCTACATTATATCTAACAATAGATATAAATTACCAGTAATGCATTGTAATATTTATTGTGCAGCTTAGCTATGAGTCGAGCAAAGGCTTATATTAATATTTTCTATTTCAATTATTCTTAGCACTTCCACTCGTAAATGTAAAAATATTACTCATACGCACCAGTGCACACAAAAGGCATTTTATGTAAAACAATTGAAATTACATTTTTATATTTTTTTTTTTTTTAAAGAAAAGATAAAAAACAAAAATTATTTGATTTGAAAATGTTTTTTTTCAATGCACACATATATAAACAACAAAAATATGTGATTGCAATTCCTCGGTCCAATTGGAATTGGAAACGTTGTTCTCCGAATAAATTTGCTGCATTTTGGGATTTATTTTACAGATTACATATTGCAGTCGAATAACGTAAACCTAAAAATTTTCCAACAGCTGTGTATGTTCAGGCTTTCTGCAGTATATGGAATTGATTTATATTATGCGATTATTTTGGAAAAATTTTGGAGGGTAGAAAAACAAAAATAACTTTTCTTATTTTCAATTTAGGATTTTAATAATGACATTCAATTTAGAAAAAATAGTATTGGGGAGGAATTTTCTCAGTCAAGTTTGACTGATTATTTAAGCATACTGACTGCAAAGATTGTAGGTAAGTGATTTTCTGTTGCCCTATTCGTATAAAAGAGTACAATGAGAGGTTGAAGACTGAAAGATAACTGAGTAAAGATATTGTTTTAAACCTTACTTACTAAAGTTGTAAGATATGGCTAAATTTTAAGAAAATGTGATATTTAATCAATTGAAGTGATAGTTGTGTCATTAAACTCTTAAGTAATTGGATAATATTTGGGTCAGGTAATTATCAAATATGTATATGAGCATTTAAATTATATTTGTGTAGGAATATTAACACCGTTCAAATATTGATTCAATTTTGCAAACATTTAGATTTATGCTAATAAACTTCTCTTCAATGACTTATCTATATCCTTTAAAGCTATTCAACATAACATAACCTGATTTAATACTCGCCTTAATGAGGTACGCATTCAAAACTATCAGCTGAAAGTGCACTTAATTTACAATATCACATCAATAAATTTTGCAGTGTCTATTTGAGCAAACAAAATTTTGTTGCAAATTCTTCCTTTTTTTGTGTACAATAATTAGTGGTCAATTTGAAATCATCTCCACTGCTCTTAATATGCCGTAAGTGTGAAAAGTAATTAAATGTAAAGTTTATGAAGTACTGTAATTAAGGACTATTTAATTGCAAAATAACTTTGGAAAGTTATTTAAAGTTTGTAAAACGAAATTTACAGAGTTTATAGGAAAGAGAAAATCAATTCAAGTTAATGAGTCAAACGTGGGGGTTTTGATAATTAGAGCAAGTTCTGATTTCGTTATCTAAATTGTTTTAAAGAAGTTTTTTAATTTAATTGCATCGAAAAATGTATTCATATTTATTCGTTTTGAAGTTAAGTAGCTTTAGTTTGGAAGACCTTAAATAGCAGAAGTAGTTATTTTCATCATAAAAGTCATTTTACTGTTTTTAACCAATTATATGATACTTTTGTAACATTGTAACAGTCTTTAAGAGTAAATAAGTTGTATTAAATTTAGAATGATATCATTTTTTACAGTAATTGGTACGTATTTAATAAAATAATTGATTTTATTACACACTAAATTTTCTGAAAGAAGAAAATTCTTCGTTATTCGCAATGATTCCAGGATTACTTTCAATGTAACTAAAAGCCCGAATATTGTTTTATGGTTTTATGTTTATTTTGAAATGATTTAAGATATTGATAAGCTTCTAATATATATCTATAATACTCATTTAATATATTTTGACTGGCTTGTGATGTTATGTTGGAAATTCAGCTCGACTTTCTACAAATAAATTGTAAATTAAACGATACATCAGTCAATAATAGTAGTTGCACTTAGTTGAAATATTTTCGATGATATTTATAAATAACATTATAGCTTTATTAATCATTAATTAATTAAATATAATCTGCAATATTTTGTTAAATTTTAGTGTTTTTTGAATTCGATTATTTATTTCGAATTCGTTTCGACGTAGTAGTCGGCGTAGTCGTTCGAAATACAATTTTTTATTAATACAACATTGCATTTGAAAAAGTATTTATATACTTCCATGGAAGAGCTTTCACAATATTAAAAAACTGTTATGTTCCTAGAAGAGTATTTAGATATCTAAAAATTCTTAGAACATACATTTTAATAAATACTTAAAAAATTTATATTATATATTTATATATATTATTTGGTTTTTAAAAATATTTAGAAATTTTTCGATCAAATCTTACGATCCTAATTAACAATGAATATTAGCTATTAATGTTATATCGGTACCATATTTCAGCTTCAAATCTGGTGACATTACTATTTCAATAGTACTGGGATAAAAAAAATAAGTTCTTTAATAAGGAAGTCCAGATCCTAACTATTGAGTTGACACATGTCATTAGCTTCTCATAGCGCCTCAAAAGCGTCATTCTTTCATTATTCAGTGGAAGTTTTAGTGTTTTCAAAATTGCAATAGGAATTTTTAGAAACATGTTCAGTTTATAAAAACATCGACAATATTAATAAGTAATGTATACACTTTATGTCAGGGGTTTTCACGACTTCGAGTAATGCGGTAGGTAATCGTGTAAAAGTGCAACCAGTTACGTTAACTCGTGAGTACACTTGATTGTGTTGATTTGTTTACGACAGCTGTTAAAATCAGCTGTATTTTAATAAATTTGTAAAATATTGTGAAAACAAAAGAGATTCTGATATAAATATCAATATTATGCCGAAGTTAAGTGAAAAAAGTAAAATTGTTGATATTTTGATCAAAAATGGTCTAAACAGGGTAAAATGGCTTAATATAAGATTTAATATGATATAAAAATTTTTAATATCTAAAATTTGGCATGACTTGAGATTTTAAAAATATTTTATAACATGTTTTAAATAATTTAGGAAATAAGTTATAAAGTAAAATAAGCTAAGTTCAGTCTTGAAAAACTAAAGACACTTAATGAATTTTTAAATAAATCAAAAATTATATGAAAATACGCGTTGAGTGCAATTTCGATTATAATTTTTAACATAAATGCGCGAATATTTAATATCAATCAAAAGCAAATTTTGAATACTATCCATATGAAATGCTTAGTATAAATATATTTTCGGAGTAAACTTTTTTTTATGTATAAGAAAGATGGCAACACTGAAAATATAGTAAACGTGCAACATAAATGTTGGTCAAAGCAAATGCGTGACTAACGTAGTAACGTTGCTACGCATTACTCGACTTTTTATTTTTGATCCTTTGCACTTCTAATACGTTTACTCGGTTACTGATTGCGTTACACGCACTCGTGAATAACCCTATCTTTTATTTAACTTAATATTAAGACCGCATATGCTTTATATATTAATGCGTCTGTATTCGCCATATTGAAATTATATACAAAACTTGTTCAACAAAACTAATTGAATATTAGTTTTATTTTAAAAATTATTTATTTCCGTTTAAAGATATATAAAGGAACTGAAATGCAGAAATACTGAAATTCAGAATATAAATTTAAAGCTACGCTCAGGTTTTTAAAAATAAAAAGAACACAATTTATGGATCATAGGAGACTACCTTATACAATACTTTTGAATTTATCATTGAAGGTTGCCATGAATGCTGAACACTAGTTATATAATTTATGGATCATAGGAGACTACCTTACACAATGCTTTTGAATTTATCATTGAAGGTTGCCATGAATGCTGAACACTAGTTATACCAGTTAAAATAAATTCAGTCATTTATAAATTCAAAAATAAATACCAAAACCATCAAAAGTCAAAGTGCTAGCTAACAACACCGATAATGCAATAAAAAAACCAATGATTAGGAAAAATTTTGATTATTATTATGTTGAGGGTAGTTGAGTCAGTGCACTTGAGCACTTCTGCTCTCTATTAACTGCGAGATTTCTTCATAACCCCTCTCTACTGCTTCACTGAATTATTGTTTATCACTTCATCAAACTAAGTTATAATTGACCTCAGATCTGTATACCTCTTCGAGGAGCCACTAACCATTCTGAGATTCGATAACGCGGTTTTGGTAAGCCGGTAACTTTTCGTAAATAATTTCAGGGTTCTATCCTTTATATATTTTTTGATCGGATCAATCTTGAGGTCTCTGAAGACGTCATTCTTCCTAATGTAATATTAATAAAAATGCGAAAAGAATAGAACAAATATAGAAGAATAACAAGAAATAACTGCTTGTTAAGAGCCCTAAAACTATCAAAAAAGATGATTTGCTAAACTTTCTAAACATTTTAAGCTGTGAGTGTTTCAAAATCAAAAGATAATATTAATAAAGTAATACATGATGTAGCTAATGTAATGATATTCTCTAAACTTTGTCACTTTCTTAAATACCTATTAATATGTACTGATATTAATGTTTGAACATTGTGGAAATTATTTGAGGACAAAGTTTCTGATTGTTGTTATATTTCCATTGCACTTTCTACTATTAGTGATTTACTTAGTAAAGAATAACATTACGTGAACTTTAGTTGATGTGATCGATGAAGATCTTATAATAAATGAACATAAAAAAATTTATGAATCAATGTTTAGTCACTTAAATGCTGATCAACGTGATGTTTACAGAGAGATTGAAGAATCCATATTTGGGTCCAGTAGTAAACTTGATACAAATATGTTCTTCATTGATGGGTCAGGGGTCATCGAAAATCATTTTAGTTTTTAGACTTTAGTTCAAAAGATTCTTCGTCATATTTTATTTAGTGAAATGTTGACAGGCGATAAAAAACGAGAATTTGTATCCATTACTCGTATAACGCTGAATACAAGAAGTGACTCGGATATACAAATGTTCCAAGAGAATGATCCTTTGGTATGACCATCAACAAATCAGAAGGATAAATTTTTAATACACATGGTTAATTGTATATTGCCTTATATACAAGCTGTACAAACAAAAGTGGGTATAAATTTCAATGTAAACTCTTTGAGATGATAATAAACAATATTATATTTGAAGAATCATTTTTAAAAACTTAATGTCTGCACAAATGATTTTTTATAATAAAAAAATGCAGAAATAATTTAGTTTTCGCAAAACTTCAATTTAAAGTAGGTATTGCCTAAATCTCTATCGACTAATCTTAATAGTTATCAAGACTCGCTAAAAACCAATGTGACAAAACTTATTTGTATTCCATATTAAGCATAATAAATCATATTCTTGGAATAAAAAGAGAAATTTAATCAATATTTCAGACTCTCAATTGTCCGTTACTGTGAAATTGTTCAATTTAATTATACTTCCTTTAATTACATATTGATTTCTTTTTCATTACTCACTTTTATTGCAGCTGTACTCTCTCTCTCTTTTCACACTTTCCCACCTAAATGCAACAGTGAAGAAATCATAAAAGGTGCATTTTCATGTAATTAACTTAATTTCTATTGTTAAATAATTTAATTAATTTTGTTCTTTTCTCGCTGTATTTTGACTGCGTTTTTCTCGCTGTAAACTTTATGGCTTTCACTCGTAAACACTTGCAGTTTTTGTTGTCAACTATCGCCTTATCGACATTGTATTCGTTGGAAATTGCGGTTTCATCGAGCTGCTAAAGAAGCGCTTGCAGGTGAGACGCCAGAAGGCAGCGCGAAAATCAACGCTGTAAAATGCATAAATAAAAGGGTTTATGGCGCTGTTAAACCAACCCAGCCATGTAAGTACTTTGGCTAACGTGTGACTTATTTTATGCTCGCCTAGAAATGGCGTAATTAAGTAGCAAATGAAGAACGGCAGCCAACAAGCAATGAAGCCACCCACAACAATGCTCAACGTTTGAGTGGTTTTGTTTTCTTTCTTCAGGGATGATATGCGATTTGAGAGTGACTTAGTGTGATAGTGATGATGATGAACTCGTGTTTGACGCAAAATGGTTGTGTCTTGCATGTTAGGTGATGTTGCAAGCTGACCAGTGCTGCCACTGGTGTGCACAGCAGCTGTGTTGATGTGTAAATGATGATGTCGTATACTATGTGGACGTGTTAATTGATGCGTTGCATGCAGCTGTGGCTGCTGTTGCTGCTGCTGTTGAGCGTTGAAGGACCAGTGTTGCTCGAGCCCAAGTGTATTGTTACCACCTGTGCCACTGCCAGCAATACCGCAACCACTTGTCATTGTAGTCATCGTTGAAGATGCCGTAGATGTGCGCTTCAAAGATGCCGGACGTGTTAATTCGTAACAACCATTTTTTGTATTCGCTGTGGTGAGTGCAAGCATCGAATGACAATGTGTGCCAGCGGTGCCGCCACTGTTCTCTGCATCTGACAACATTAGTTCGTGTAGTTCTTTGGCTATTGTTTGGTTAGAGAATGTTCGTGCAGCTTGCTGTTTCTTTGAACTGTGATCCTGTTCGGAGAGGTCATGTTCAATGTCATTGTCCACATCTGCCGAAGTGTAGCGTTTGAATTTCTGTAAAACAAGAATTACACAAGTTTTCTTATTAAGAACTTCTAGAGATTTTGCAATTTCTAAATTAAATTCTTCATGCATTATTAATATATTTTCTAAAATACATTATAAAACAATTTTTATTTTTCAAATGAACACATAGAAAAATTTGCTATTAATATCGTTTAAATTGCCTGCAGCACTTAAATTCTTTGTTGGCGTAAGTTGTGCAAACAAAGTGCTTTGTAATCACACTAAAGTTTTAAATTTCTTACAGAATTCAAAAAATTACCATTAAAATGAAGCTTAAGTGCCTTATACACTGTCTATTGACATCTATAATTTCTGTTGAAATTGCTTCACCCATAGTTTCTTGCACACTTGAAATTCATTGAATCTTAAGTAACGATTTTCTTTGTTTGTTGAAACTTAATACTTTGTAGTTCCACCCAAACTTCGGAGTACTGAAGGCGGCGAAACTTAGCCAACCTAATAACAGTTAAGGAACGTTTTAAGTAATAATTTCATTTACTTTACTGACAATATAGTTAAATTTGTAATAAGTTGATTTACATAAAATTTAAATTTATATGATAGTCTTAAGGTTGGCCTTCGGTGTGAAGTGTATTGTTTAAAGTGTTTTTTGGTTTCACTTCAATGGAAACAAAGATTTTATGGTCTTTTTAATGCGAATGGAAAGAAATGTAGTTTAAAGGAAATTGGGTATTATGATATTTTCTACAACCGTGAGGTATGATGGGTAAACATAAAACCAGTTCTTAATATCACTTATTTATAAAAATCATTAAGTCAAACATTGAATTAAATTCATGTTGAATAATTGAAAATTAATTGAAAATTAACTTAATTGAAAATTAAGTACATACCTTTTTTACAATAATTAGTACAATGAATCAAACTATATTTAGTTAAGCTCAAGCGCACACATAAAAATAAGTGATAGTTGGAATGACGGCTGAGAGTACCAAAATATGCGAAATAAAAATGTGCTATCTAACAGTATTAGCAGAGAAATATTTTCACAACACATTGTCTTATGAAGAATCTATTCAACATTTTTAATATTTAGACAACACAAAAATACGAAAGTAATCAATACTAGTGACAGACTGAAGTACTTATAATCATTAAGTGCCTAAATCGCCAATTATTTGCCAATTCAACATTTAAATTGTCATAAGTGATATTTAACTTCACTATTTAAACAATAATTTATTCCTCATATAAATGTTCAGTATTATATATATGTTATTATATGCATATGTAATTGGTTTAAGTCATACTTTGAAAATGTTGTACTGCATATGGAATGGCTTACTAATTCATATCAGTGACCTATACTTATATTTATTGACTAATATCAGTTAAAACGTAATTCACTTGATTTCACCCATCCATTCAGTTAGTGATTAAGTTTTCTGTAATCAACCAAATGCTACAAACAAAAGCCAAAGTGCTACATAACAGCATAAATGGAAGTATAAGATGGATTCTTAAGTGCATTCAAAAAAAAAACAAATGAACCAAACTAATTGTTCAAAGAAATGACATTTTAAAGAGCTGATTCCTTGAAAAATACTTGCGAATTTCAAAAATCACGTGCGTAATATTACCAATTATATAGTTAACCAAAACTATTACACAGGGTATATTCGAACAAAAATAACTGAAAATTGATATATGACTTAATATATGACTTAATTTCTGTAGCAAATAAAGTTAAAGGAATTAAAAATTGGGTCTTTAAGAAATTATTGCAAGCAGCCTTATATTATTTATTAGTACTAGCAAACGCAGCCTCATCGTTTATTCACTATTATGACGGCATAAAAAATCGTGGCTACGTGTCCAAAGCTTACATTGTCTCTATAAAGCCATAATATAGGCATTGAAGACTTTAACCATTTTAGTATTGTGACACAGTTGTCTCTCAGTCGAAAATAAAATTTTTTATTTGATATAGTTAGCTAGCCCATACAAACTGAGCCCAATTCAATCCCCTCTGCTGCCTTCCATATAACTAATTCAAGAAGTAAACTTTTGCAAATTTATCCCAATAAAGTATTATTTGTGAGCCAAGAGAAAATTTGAAAAAATTAATTTACTTTTAAATTTAAAATCCATATAAATTAATTTTTGTCATACTAACTTTGAATACTCGTTAAAATATTTTACTTTAATTATTAAAATATTAAATAATTTTAAACCGAAAATTTAAATAAACGTGAAAAATTTTACTCATTTTCAATGTTGCGAAGTTTTGCTAAAAATTTTTAAACTTAAATTTGAATTTTTCTAAATTTAAAGGATAATTAAATCTTGAGGTAAAAAGCTAAACTTACTTCAAAGAGAAAAGCCTTATTGTATTGTGTATTTTCAAGTAGCGGTTGTTGTGTTTTTTACGCCTGAAAAAGATTCTGCTTTGACCGACCCATTTTCGTCTGAATCACAAAAGAAAATGTTCAGAATTAAAAAAAAAGTGAATTCCTGCAGAAAATTAAAGTGAATTAACTGAGGCAAAAGGGTCAATCTATTTAAAAACACATTTCATTATAAGATTGTATTATAAGAATGCATAAGTTGTTTATATAGTTCACAAAGTTTTGTTTTAAATGCATAGTATATAGGTAAACTAAGATTTAAGTTTAGGGTTAGGATCTACCTATGAGAAGTGAAAAACAGTTCTAATATTTTTTCAAATATTTTTATAAATGTAAAATTTTTTTAAAATTTAAACATTTAAAAATTTTATCTATAAAATATTTTAATTTTCAAACACAAAATAATTTTTAGTATATTTTTTTCATTCCGTGTTTTAGTGGAACGAAAAAGATTATCTACATTTAAAATTGCGAAATAAAAACTCATTTTTGATTTGAATTTTTAGGCCGTGTGCGAGTCCGAGTTAATTTAGGTAAAATAAATTGAAATTTTCTAGGGATTTTTTGCACTGCACTTATGTAAATATTTTTTTATTTATTTATTGCAGTTATTTATTATTTTTGGTTTAAAGTTTTCAAATTTATTTATTTTTTTATTAAACATATTATAAAATTTTCACAATGGTAACACCTAATTTATTTAATTGTTATATGATTTACCATACTTGAATTTCTGGTAAATATCAACATTCGCTGCCACACCGACATAGTTTACTATTTCCCTCAATTTACCATCTATTTACTCGAACTCGCACACGGCCTTAATACTTAATAATTTAAATAAAAACAACAAA
>NC_051847.1:134032836-134040646 GCF_002237135.1 Teleopsis dalmanni
TCGTAACATTGAACACATTGAATACGTAACATTGAATTTATGTAATAGAATACATTCTATTACAAATACATTCTATTACAAAAATGGCTAATAAATAGTAAAAACAGCAAGAAAATTGCATTGAAAAAGTTTATGTCTGAACGCAGATCGAAAATCATGAGAACACGGCTTTCAATGTCAACATAAAAGGGACTCTCCTCGAAGTAATGCGAAAACAATCCCGAGAGAGAATAAGTCTTTGCGAAGAGGTGGTATATTACATATTAATGTTAGTGAACCGGGGACACCATTCCGATGACGGTCGGTCTGACGGCGCATAAAGCATACCACATCCAAAAAAGGTGACATTCCACAAAAAAAAAAGAAAAATAACAAAAGTGGCGGAAATCTATCACTCAAAAACGTCGCTTAATGAGATTGATTATTCCTTTTTTCTAAATCCCTGCGGAATTTAAGCAGCATTTATACTTGTTTTTGTCTGAAAGTGATAATCCCTGAAATTGTGATTATCATAAATCAATTTTAACTATTTTAAATGATTGATGAAATCATGATAACTCAACCACTTAAAATTCCCTAAACACATAATAGAACGAGTCAATTTTGACTCCACATTCATAAAACCTGAAGTCAGGTGGTAAGACAATAATTTCGTGATAAGTTGGGTATGTTAACTAGTCAACAAGTTTCGGAATACCACCTTCCAACTGAGATGAAACCAAAAAGGAACGATAAAGCCAATCAAAACTGAAAAAGATGACAGTTTTTTTAATAACAGTGGTGTCATTTACTCAGAATTTCTACCGGAAGATTAGAGAGTATATAAAGAATTTTACTTAAACATTATGCAGTGTTTGACAGATAAAACTTGTTGTTTATTCTAACAAAACAAAATACTTTTTGTTTTTAAACGATTATATACATTCATAAGAAATTTGAACTTACCATCCCAGCATTGGTGGACAGGTTATAGCTAAAGCTAATAACCATACGATGAGTATCATTATAAGAGCCAATCGCTTAGACCGTCGTTTACGCGAATAGGTCAAAGGTTGTGTTACTGCTAGATATCTGAAAGAAACATTTATAGCTATAGTTTTAGAGTAATATTGAAATATGTATTAATTACTAAGCATCAATACTTTGTGTATGATGATTATAACTATTTAGTTAGATAGTGTTTGGGTACAGATATGAATATTGCAAAGTTGTATAATCAAAATGGAATATTATGAAATATATTTTATAAGAACAGTACAAATTCATTACAAACAATTTCTTTATATATTATAAGATTTGGGACTATAAATCAAAAAGTTTAAAGTAATTATTTATAAGGATCGCCATTTTTACACACTTTACGTGCATTTCCAATATATCAGTAAAATGCTATTCAGGCCATAAAATACAGGACAGTAAAACATATTTTCGGGTACAATAAATTATTAAGCCATTTGAATTTCTTTGACATATCTTGAACATATAGCACAAGAGTCGTATCGTTGTAAAACAAATCTTTTATTAAAAAAACTACAAGAAAAATGGGTCTCACCTCATATAATAAAAGTTAAGAACTATGAACATCCTTTTCAGAGGAATTTTAAGTATCAGAAAGTTGGGACACATTCCAACAAAACTTATCTCAAACTGCAAGACCTCTTTCTAAATATCATTATAACCTTTGCCAATATTTCTAAGTGGTCTCAACATTTGAGTTTTTAATTATACGGTAATACAATGAGTCTATAGGCCTAAGTGGACCCCTTGGGATTACTGGTATTATCTATACTAACTTAAGTGCCTAAATAATCATTTATTTATTATTTTTAATAAATTAACTTATTATTAATTTAATATTAATTAAATATTATTTTTATTTAAGAGATTTAAATTATTGTTAGTAGCCTTAAAATTCATAATTTTAACCAACTTATATAAAATAATATGAAAATTGAAACGAATCACAACAAACTTTTACAATTTATATCTGCTAGTTCTTCCAATTCTGTGGTCTGAATATTTTTTTATTCTAGATATGATTTCAGAAAGTTGATTTTTAATGATAATAAACACCGTCTGTAATATGTATTTTTTCACAATTATTTGAGTAGTCTTAATAAGAATTCCTAATTTATTGTTCTAGTCAGAAATGTACTAGTAACTTAAATAGTCAGTTTAATGTTTTATTTATAAATAGCATAAATTTACTATATGTAACTAATAATGGGCCGGTATACTCAACTGCTTCTGAAATAGTATATTTCGTTGGTTAGATAATTCTTTTTTAGTAGTTAGAAGTGTATTTAGAAAACGCACAGATAGAAAAATGCTATGAATCTCACTGTGTTAAGTATACATATAGTATATAATATCATTCACGCCTAAGTGCCGTCCCTTAAACCAATGATCCGCAACCGATGGTCCGAAATGGTTAAAAATCAAAATGGTTCGTGAATCAAATTTAACATGTGTGGATACATAGCTTGTAGTTTCTCCACTGACATCTCATTTATAAAAAAACACTCACAAAAAATTTCCAATTAATTGGAAATATATCTATTTTATAGCCTATTAGGCATATTAAAATAATCATTATTAAGCTAATAAACAATTATCGTTTTTTTGTTTTTGTTTTTTTGCCTAATATGCAAATATGAACTTATAAAATCAATATATTGTTGATAAATATGTATAATAAATACATATACAGTTCGACTTCCATAACTCGAACTTCTATAACTTGAATTTTCTATAACTCGAATCAAAAACAGTGCTCCAAGGTTTTAGAGAGCATATTACATACAATTTTGCTTCCATAACTCGAATTTCTCTATAACTCCAACAAAAATTTATTCTGTGCCGATAGCAATATGGGAAAGTGCATTCGATTAGTCGAATTTTTGTCTTAAGTATAAATCCATTTTGATGTTAGGGGAAGTCCCTTTTTCAGAACCAAATGTTTGATTTTTTTCTTTTATATATTGCTTCTTTGTGTAAATGTCAGTCGCTGACAGCGTAGTAAAGTAAATAAAAGTAAAGTAAATAAAATAACTTCCAATGCTGCTCTTAACGATTATATTGAGCTTGACAATGAAATTTGTACATTAAGTTTTCCTACAGATGACGATATTATTGAGCTCCAAATACATAATTCTAAATTAGTGGATGCAATTCTAAGCGCAACGAAAACTGATGATGAGGTGAATGTAATTGTTCATCAGCCTTTCAAGAATGAAGTAGAAGACTCAATCAAAATTCTGATTTTTTATTTGCAAACGAATGATACTACAACTGATGATCTTTATAAGAGTTTGAATAAAATGGAATCTCTTTTTACTGAAAATAAGAAAAAATTTAAAGTCCCAAACCTTAATTTCTGAATATTTTACTTCACTATAACTTCTGTGCTTTATTTGATTGCAAATAAATAAATATCTTAAACTGAGATTCTAGTTTCTTTGAAAAATAAAAAAAAAATAAAAAAATTCTTTAACTCGAAGCCTCCATAAGTTGAACCTTTGCTTTACAAAATGGTACTTATAGTAATGGAAGTAAGACTGTTTATATGTGTAATAAATTTATAAAATTTTTAAGTAAAAGATTCAGAACTACAGTGCAACAATTACATTTACATACAAACTTATAAAATTAAAGAGTATTTTCAAAAACCAATACTTGTATTCCTGGAAACATCTCTGGATCTATGAGCCGTTCAAAAAACTGAATTAATTACAGATAAAAGTTTTGTTATTGAATAGTTTGTTCAATTCAAAAACTTCAATTAGTAAAATACTTTTCTTTCATCATTATTGACTTTAACAATTTAAATTTAATTTAAATATTAATTTTTATAAAATTTGATTTATGTTCACTTAAGAAATATAATGAAAGGTCATAAAAAAAAAAATACTTTGAATTTCAAAAAAAATATTTCAATTTAAAAAATAGAAAATATCTCTTAGTAATATTTTATACTTAAGAACAAAAGTTTTCATATATCTCAGATTTACAGCAAATTTTATACATTTTCTATTAATTTCAATATTTTCTCCTGGCACATTTCTACAATTTTTACAATTTTCCGCTGTGCTATAAACGTGTAGCAATGCACCTTTTCATGTTCATAAATGTTTATGTGAAGGGGATTTGAAACTTACCTATCCACGCTTATGGCGCAAAGGCTCAAAATTGATGCTGTACACAGGAGCACATCCAAGGATATCCAAATGTCGCACAACACCCAACCCAACTGCCAGGAGCCTGTAAATGAGATTAATGAACACCTTTTAGCTGCTAAAAGTTGTAAACAAGTTAAATTAAGATAAAAGCAGAAAGGTTGAAATAAAACGTGAACGAACTAAAAATTTGTATTCGTTAAAGCATTTTTGCAAAATAATTTTGACAAATGTTATAAATATTTGAACAGTTTAAATAGTTTTTAAAATATTACAAATTTACGCTGCCTCATTTAAATTGGAGCAGAAAAAGATTAGTGGAGCAAAAAAATTAAAATTATTTTTTTTACAGCAATTTTATTTTGTTGGAAATGTTCCTGTCCTATTTCGCGTTATTCTTCTCCATTTCTATATTAAGCTGTAACAAAATGTTAAATAGAAAAATTCGTTTAACTCTGTAGAAAAAAAAAAAATATTACGCCGTTGGACCAAATTAAGATTGAGTCAGTAGCAAAAACTGGCTCTAAGTCACTTTTAATTAGAAGGTAGAAGAATCCTTCTGTTTACTTTGACTTTGACTTTCCATTCGGCTACAATGTTTACTACAGTGTTTTATGTTCAGACTACAGACAGTGCACTAAAAAGCAGAGAGATACACAGTTCATCCTGTCTTGTTGGAACATTTTACTTTGTGTGAAAGCATAAAATGAGTGGCAAATTTATAACTTTTTTATGATTTTTAGTCTTTGCTGTGGAAGGTAAATGTTGCAAAAACGTTAGCAAAACTTTTATGTTCAATTTTATACAATTTTATACAATACAAAAAACAAAATATCATTTGTCAGAGATTTATTGATGACAGCCATGGCAGGCACCTCACTGAAGTGTACCACTCTGGTACACTCGTACGAATATTTAAATTTCTACTTTAATATTGAGAAGTAAATTTGATTTTATGCTGGCCTACTCTCCAATGGCATTTAGTACTGCTTACAGTAAACCCAAAACAGCAATGCTCCACAGAAAAAAGGCAAAGGTTTTTAAAGTGATTGACTTTTAACCGCAAATTAAATGAACAATTTTGCATGGCAAACATTTATGGCTTTTCAATTTCTTAACAAAATTATTATGAAATTACAAGTACGGCAAAACGTTATGGTTTGTAAATTTTAAGGGTAAATTTGTAAATGGAGCGATAGCAAATGGTTTCCTGAAATTTGATGCTTTCTTGTAAAAGGTGCTGTCGAACAGGATACGTAATGCCAGTATATCGAAATCGTAGATGAAATATGCATTTGTTGTGGTTATGTAATCAGTTGTGCTATTTAAATTTAATCAAATTTGGCTTAAGCAGAAAACCGAAGAAGTTAATTTAAAACAAATTTTAATAAAATAACGAAATTTAGCAGAAGTGCACATTTTTTCGTATTTTCTATTTTAAAATTTAATTTAATATTTGCGCACTGTTTCAAGCTCAAAATCACTTTTAATCAGGAAGATTTATGCGTACACAAATTTCAATGGCTTAAATGAGTTGTTAACATATTTGCATGCTTGAGTCTATTTGTTAATATTCTCTCCTTAATTTTCAAAATGCTACACGACTTATGGCCCTGTAATTAAACAGTCGAGATGCGTGTGATTTCAACAAAACAATTAAGCACGACACATTCAGTATAATGGTGTATGACTAACAGTCAACGAACAAAGTAATGGTACAAGTAACAGACAATTCACTTACTCGTATGAGCTATTCGCACTATTCACACTATACAGCAGTAAACTCACTTTCTACTGAATATGTTATATAAAACTAATAGTTTTGTGGTTCCAAAAGTAAACATAAAGAAAACATAAAATATTTTTATTTTGATATATTTGTTGCAATTAAATGGTAAATACAAAATATGTTCCAAGTCGCTCATGGGACATCTTATTGTAGTTTGTTGGTAATAATTCAACCAATATCTCAAAGACGTTTGTTTACAAATTCACTGCATAGCTACAGACAAACAAATTCCGATCGTTGTACACACAATTTGTATTTAAGAAAAATTAATTTGAGTTAAAATATATAACATTTATGTATTTTTTCTATTTTATTATAATTAATTACAAAATATAAAAACGTATAATTAAGATAGGAAAAGTAAGCGCTAGCTGCTAGAACCCTCGGCTCGATATATAACATTTTTCATAGTAACGAAACAAATAATGCTAGAAAAGCCCAATTAATTCTTATATACAGAGTTAGGCGATTGAAGTATTATCAATTACAAACAGGTATATATGCCGAAATGATATAGCCAATCCCGTGAAATTCATAAAAATGACAGCAGTTTATATTGTTTACAAGCTGTCACAAGCATTTGCGTCTAATTTTTATAGAGTTAAGTTATTCGAAGTGGAATTCAAACGGAAAAGAGTGATTGCTTTCTATTTGGCTGGAAAATCACAACAACTATTGTTTGTGAGCTCATATACCTCAAAGTGAATAAAATGTTTGTTATGTTGAGCTTTTTCCAAGTTAGTGCATCTGAACACTTCAACTCTTTAAAAGCTTGAGGGTTTCTGTAGAATTCCACCCATCTCACTGACTAAGTTGTGTATTCCTCATAAGCTTCGTGATTATTCATTGACTGATCTAAGATCTGCGTACCGCCCCTTGTGGTTAGTGATTACTCTGAGATTAGATAGTGTTAAGTAGGGCAGCCTGTCGGTTTTCGCTTATAGCTTCACGGCTCTGTCCCTTATGTATTTTTTGACCGGATTTATTCTAAGGTCTCTTAGCATGTCATTCGTGCGGATATACCATGGCACTTTGTGACGATTTTTTCCAACACGTCACAAATAAATTATGATAGTTGAAAATAGCATGAAGTTATTATAGTAAACAAATAAAAAAAAAAAAACCCAACAACAGAATTAAACTATTTTAGTCGAAACAAAATATATATATAGCATGAAGTTGTTATTATTATTGTAAACAAACAAAACAATAGAATTAAGCTATTATTATAAATCCAAACCCACGGAAAAAAATATTAGTCTAAGCTATGAAAAAATATATAAAGTATTAATAAAGTAAAAGGAATTATTTTAGATAGTAATAAGATAGTAATAGTAGTAATAAGTAATTATAAATTATCATAGAATTTAGTTATCAAAATTAAAAGAAACAATAAATCCTTTGAAAATACAAATTAAGTAATAATACTTCCGATTTCTTTGAGGGTAATTATTTTTGAAAAATTTTATTAATAAATATGCAGCGAACAACAACAGCAGAACATAGCGAAATCAGTCGCAGGCAATAACAACTTAGAAGAAAGCTACACAGTATGCACTCAGAAGTCAGTTATCCCGTTATATAAAATCCGTATAAAAGGAGAAGCAAAGTAAAACACAGGAACTTGGCCACAGCACTTCGAACAGTGCACATCACCAGAGGAACTTGGCCACAGCACTTCGAACAGTGCACATCACCAGAGGGACTTGGCCACAGCACTTCGAACAGTGCACATCACCAGAGGTTCAATCACAGGTCGTGAAGCAGACCACTTGTAAAGAACCTTTTTTTTTTCTCTCAAGCCGGGGTTTTTCTCGCCGGATCCCAGAGTCGTTACAAGAATATT
>NC_051847.1:134040746-134044852 GCF_002237135.1 Teleopsis dalmanni
TGAAACATTCACTCACACATACGCACGTAAGCCTTAAATGCATATTTAGGTGAATATTCATACGTGGTTGGTCAACATATGTGCTGCGCTTTCTGCTCATTTGTTGCCTTCAAAAATTACGATTTTGCACCCATTTTTAATAGGGTCAGAAAGTATAACACTACTAAGTAGTAAGCAGTCAGCAGTCAGCAGTAAGCAGATATATACTGAATAGTGAATGTGATGCCTTTCACTCCTTGTTATAGGTTTTCACAGAATCCATCAAGTTTAACCTAGAATTAAAAAAAAAAGTTTGTGTTTTTGTTTTCTTTTTTTTGTATTAGAAGCACGTAGCGCATTGTAGGATTTCAACTCAACTCAATTCAGCGGCTTGCGTGGTTGAGTTTGTTGATTATGACATGCGAGTATGCAACATTTTAGTGATACAACATGAAAGCAAAAGCAACAGTATTAAAATCTACAGTAATGAGACAGACAACAATGTTACTGGCATTTCGGATTATGTGCTATATTACATAGGCAACGATGCTTATTGAAACCAGAGGTTACTTAACGCAATCACTATGAAATAGACCAGAAACGTGTCTCATTAGCAAAAGCTTTTAAGAGAATTACAAATGTGGGTGGTATGTGCACGTAGAGATAACTCGTTGAGTTTAGTTTATAACAATGAAGTCATTCATTAGTGGTATGAACTAGTTCAGTCGTTAGTATAATAGATCAGTGATGAATTCCTAGTAAAACACTAATATGAAACCGGTAAAATGGTTTTAAATTTATTTCATGCTTTAGTTATACATTATAATGAACCTTTTTTTAATTTTTCAAATTGATCTTAGAGTCATAAAATATAATAGAATACACAATAATATAGTTCTGAGCTTCTAGTAAATTATAGTACGGATCTTGTAGTACAACCTTTTAGTTAATAAGTGACTCTAATTGAATCTAATTAAGTACTTGTTTTTGGAGGACATTAGAACAAAGATATAGTAATAAATACTTTATTTTAAAGGACTTGCATACATTTTCTATTGATTTATTATATTGACATTTTCACTTCTTAAAAAAAAACTAAATCAAACATCTAACTAATATAAATTTTGTTTAAAAAATATCGGGAATTATTTAATAAGAGCCATTTTATACATGTAGTTATAGTGTACGTCAAATTTGAAATTGTTTTAAATGTGTTGTTGTTGTTAAGTAATAAATGTCACAATGTGTGTCTTTAATAGCAAGTCTGCTTGTTCAGCTCGTCGTATGTGTGTCAGAAAGTCTCCCATTAAGGATTTTGAATCACAAAATATAAATAGAAGCATGAGCATACGTTTTTTTTCGCTTTTGACTCTTCTAGATCAAAGTTCTATGCTCACTTAACTGGAATTCTTCTCTTCTTTCGTACAGTGCCGATATTCGGTTACTTTTTGCATAGAAATCTTATTGAGATGACAATGTAAGTGAAAATCTCAACAGCTAAAGTTTATTTACCAGCAATCTTTGATCTGATCATCTGTCAGAATACAAAGGATGCCACTTTGTAATTACTTCATTCTTCATGTCGTTTTGAATTGATAGAGTTCGCGAATGCATTAGCATTTTTTTAAAAGGTTTTTAATATTTTAACTATCTACTTTGTCAAGATTTTACAATACCACTTGAATCGAGAATTTAAAGAAGGAATAATAAAATTAAATAAGCTTAACACTTGCAAACATAAATTTATCTAAGCCATAGTGTAACAGCGGAGATGAAAAAATAAAGTTAGATTCGTGAAAAAAGTCAAGTATTTGTAAGAAACATCGAGATATTATTTAATAAACTGCTAAAGTGGGATCACACGAATCGCCTTTATAGAGCGAAATACTGTACGCCTTGATTTTGGATTTCATTTAGGTATAGTCGGAGATATTGGGTGGTTGTGTTTTAAGTACTTATTTTGTCAAATTAATACTTAATAAGCCTTATACGTATATGTATGCTAAATGCTTTCAATTTTTGTTGTGATATTACTAATTTTTCAAAAAATTCTTATTTTTTTGGTATAGAAATTGCGTTTTCATTTAATAACCATTGTAATACCCACTAAAATTTATTAAGTTACCTAAATTCAATGGATTTCGTATTTACTTTTTTTAATTAAGAGTTAAGGTTTTTTGTGAGGAATATGGTAGTGGAAAATCATTAAATATTGAAAGCGAAAGAATATCTGCTGACCTACCATTGTAACCTATCAACCAAAACCAGTCTAATTGGTTACTTACATTCAAGAACTTACCACTCTTTTATTCAGTTTAAGTACATCTCAATTACTATTTCAATTACTATTTAGATGTTATACATCTTTCAAAACGAATTACTGCAAATAATTAAATATATAAATAAATAAATTAAACGTATATTCATAAATAATTAACCTACATTTAAAATACAACCTTGTTTAATTGATTGACACATTTCTTATTTGAAGTTAATTAAAGGCAATTTAAGAATTACAGTAATAATTCCAAAACCCACAACAACAAACACATGCAAAACAAAACCATATAACAACAACAACACTAGACAACGAAGAGTGCTTAGAAGAGAAGCACAGCAGGTGTTTACGGTTAACCGAAACGAATTGTGCATTAACCGCAATTTCCATGCAAATTATCATCTGCAAAAATGCCTCAGTTATAAATTTTGTGTGCCATTTTACAATTCACAACAAAAACAAAAACAACCACAATAAATACAAAAAAAAACTCACAACATTTCTTTTCAGACATAACAAAACAAAACACAGCAAAACAAAATGCCTGCTTGCGCTGCCAACAATGCGTGTAAGCTCATGTGTATTTATTTAGTTGTGCGTTGAAATGTAGGTATATGAGTGTGTGTGTATGTGAGAATAATGGGAAACCGCACTTGTCCATATTATCAATTACATGCAAGGTAAGCACAATGCAGCGGGCGGCAAGTACTCAGCAGCTGACAGCGCAGTCTAAATGGCAGGAATTGTAGTACAAACTTTGTAAACAAAAAAGGCAACAACAGTAACAACTACACAAACACGGTAGCAGCAAATAATGCACGTAAAACAAAATACAATTGCAAGAAGAGCTGAACATAACGCAGCATACGATAAAATACATGCATAAACAATTGTTTTAAGCGAAAAAAAATGTGTACATATTAACATAACTAAAATAATTGAATAATTTTGGCACGCACTCATTTTGCATATGCGCATATGTTCATTTGTACATTTGTACATTTGCACATACATATATACTCGCCTTATTTTTGCACGCATAAAACTGCAATTCATAGTACAAATGTTTGTGTTTATAAAAAAGCACCCAGCTATACGCACGTACACATATATATACTTAATATAGCAAATACAATATACATATATGTAGTTTGTAAAAAAAAAAATAAGCAAAAATATAAAAAACGACTTACACACTTATGCTTTTACATATTGTCTAACATACATATGTATGTAAATTAATACCAGAACATAAAATTCATTCATACGCACAAAGCTTATTCTAAGCCATAAGAAAACAAAAACAATACGCAAAAATCCACACAAACGTACATACATACGCACAATAATTCATGCAAAGAAACCAGAATTACGTATGCTACCGAAAACGAAATCCCTAACAAAGTATTTTGTGTGTGCGTGTGTGTTGTTCAAGTACTCTGCTTACTCTGCTTATTCTGCTAACTCTGCTGCGTGTAGGAATTTTGAACATAGACAACACATACACAACACATCACAATGCAACACAACAGAGCACAACAAAACACAATAAAAACAAAACAAAAACAGAAACAAAAATATTAATACAACTTTAATATCCACGCCCAGTATGTAAACTTATTAGCTGAGCTAAATTTTTTACTATTGTGCAAGTTGAAAATGTAACCAACATTAAAATGCAAAAACACACAGACATGACTGTATGAAGAGAGCTTAACAAGCATTGAGTAAAGAAAGCTCTGCACTTATCAAAGTTATTTACGTGTAGACTTTGAGAACTTACGTTTGTTTGGTAAGAGAAAATTTCGACTTTGTCACAGCATCTCAATGTTTCTTAGTATTGAAATAA
>NC_051847.1:134044952-134055715 GCF_002237135.1 Teleopsis dalmanni
AAGAAAAGAAATTCCATTAAAATATGATATTACACACTTTCGCACTAGAATGTAAATATGAGATCTTCAAGAGTGTGCACGAAAGTATAAGAAACTATGTACTATCGTTTTATACCACACTAGTGGTATGAGAATCTTATTTATTATTATTTAATGCAATCTTCAAGATGCTAAGGCCACTTCAAAGGAACAATAAAGAAGCTTAATTATAATCTTTAGTATTGCACTGTCAGAATATTTAGTAGATTTTTGACCCGCTATGGTAAAAGACAAAACAATAAATTTTTAAGATGTTTTTTTGAATATAAACAAATGTAATTTCAAGTTATGCGATTAAATTTTATAATAGCAGAGCAGCTTTTTTTAAAAGAAGAAAGAAAGTAGATATGAAAAACAATAAGAAAAAATTTTATTTTAAAATAATTGAATATTGTACTGATATTTAAAAATATCTGTTAACCTATTTGTTAACTCAATAGTTTGTATATAATTTATTGACAGAAAATGGCTAGTTTAAAAGTTTGAACCTGCTGTTTTTAAATAGAAAGAGATAGGTAGATGTGAAATACAAATATTTCACATTTTTTCATACCTTAATAATTGAAATAATTGAATACCTTAGTGGTTAATGGTAGCTTAATGGTTTGTATCTAATTAATTGACAGCAAGTAGCGGGCTTAAAAGTTTGAACCTGTCCAATTTGAGAGAAGGAGTCATGTTTTTCGTTTTCTAAATAAGCTTGAATTTCTAAAAGAATATATAAACACTCAAAAAACACAAATTATGTGAAAATAAAACCCTTAAGTGGAATTATTGTACATGATAGCAATTTATGATTATCAACTCTTAAATATGAATTTATTTTAATACTTTATTCTTTTATTCTATACTTCATATATGTGCCGGTAGCTTACTAAGAAGTTTAAAACTCTTTTCGGTGGTGTGAAGCTTGAAAAACTCTTTAGAGATTTGCAAATTTTTGAAAAGTTTTTTGTACGGATTTTACATATCAGCATTGCATACTTTCAGGTTAAACTTTTTCTGTGTGCAATTTATGGTAAAATATTGATCAATTCCTAATTTGAAGTGAACTTTGAAATTGTTCTACTGTTTACACATATCTAAAAGAATATGGAAACATTATAAATATACAAGAAAAAATTATATAAATATGTTGTATGTGGTATTTATATGAAAAAAATATATTCTAATTTCAAAAATTTTAAAGAAAGAAGAAAAAACAACGGTGCGTATGAGTATTGCAAATCACAGGAGAATAAAAAACATGTTTCATTCAAGAACAATAAAATACAGCTCAAATTGCACTAAAAAACAATAAAATGAAATTTACATTGTTTTTCGGATATAGGTTGGGTGAGGTTACTTTGGAGACTCTTGAGGTCCACTTAAACGCATTTTGTTGAAATGTAAATCTCAAATGGCTAACAATCATTTTAAAGCATCAAAAAATCATTTAATGTTTTTGTGGGGAAGTCTTGTAGATTCTTTGACACAGTAGATACGCATACCACATAACATAACATATGACATGTAGTTACACTGCATGTTATTGAAATATATATTCAATTACCTAGTCTGAGTTCCTGTGATAATGATAATAAAACTGATACAATCTACCAACACTGTTTTTCAGATCACTTAATATTATTCCTCCAATCATAAAAGTTCAACTTGGCTGCGGGTGCCAGTATACCATTGTGCAAAAGTCTCCATATCGTTGCGCTCTCCTATCATAGATGTTAGTACACAGAAGAATTTTTTTTTAATCATAGGTTAAAAAATTTATTTTTTTTTTGCAGTTGTGGCATGTATTTTATTTAATTTGATTTTTGATGTATTAAAATTTGACTCTAAAATATTCAAAAGTATTAAAACTTATTTGCGAGTACGAAAATTATTTTGGCCCTAAATACGGCCGAAGTATTTACTTAGAAGTGAAATGCCGGCATTTATTCACAGTTAATCAAAAAGTAGAGATTTCATTAGATCCAAACATTGCTGGCAAATGTGTCAGAGTAATTCAAATAAGATATTGTTTCAATTTGCAGATGTAGATGATATACTGCATTAGGGAGATCAATTAACCATCTCAAAGGTGCGCTGAACTAGCTTCAAAAAAATCAAGACAGTTCCATCAGTGTGAAAAGTTATGCCTTATATTTTTTTTGAATATACATGACGTAATACTGATTGAATACCTCTAAAAGCAACGTCAAGGAAATACATATTACTGAGGGTTTTAAAACCCTTCCGACGTTAATCGACAATCGTTTAACCTTATAAAATCTATTCTATATTACCAGTTCTAATTAATTTTTCCTACGCAGATTTTAATTCCATATGTTACTTGCTTACAATTAATATATCTTTGAAACTATGAATCATTATCAAATAAACATAAATTAAAAATTAAATTTAAAATTGTTTACTTGCTAACTAAAATCTAATTACCTGTTTGTGTATAGAGACGTTCTTATCGAAAGATTTTGATTACTTTATTCACAAAATCTTCTCGAGAAGTTCATTTATTAAATTTATTTTAATTACTAGTAATTACTTTTCCTCAAATTTATATTTCAATACCTAAAACTCCAATTTAAATGCAGCTGTTCATAAAATCTAGCCATAATAGCTGTATCTACGTTCTCATATGAGTACACAGCACTTAAGTATTTCAATTAGTAAGCAAAACAAATTAATTATTATGAATTATTATTTTGAATTTCACTTGGTTTGGATTATTTTGTGCATGAAGTGTGGTAAGCAATTTTCATCATAGTTAAGGCGACCTAATAAAGTCGTTTATTAGTTGTGTAGAAATGTAGCTTAAAAGTAAATATTATCGGCTGATGAGCTTAATTTAAGCCTCTTGAAAGGATGCAAACTAATTTTAGTTATAATTATATGGTACGAATTGCTAAATATCTCTGTATTTCATAGTTTGTTTATATAAATTAAAAGTCATTTTTAGAATTGCTTGTATTACACATAAAAAAAAATTTATAAGTCAATTTAATATTCTAAAATCATTTATGAATCACATATCTTAAGTTCAGTTTAATGCATACGTATTAAGTTTTGATTACCTATTCAGAAGAAAATAATGGCAAATAATTTATTGGCAGTACCTATAGGTATACAAAAAACTTATACCTTTTTTTTAGCAGTTTTTCTAATTTATACAGATATTAAAATAAGGTATTAGATATCACAAAATATTTGGATATTCAAAAAAGCACTCCTAGATATGATAATAATGCAAGTAAATTATTTAAAGAATCATAACAAATTATAGTAGACTACATTTTCTATACTCCTTAATACTAGATTTCGTTTCAACTGTTTTCCAAGCTGAAAAAAATTTCTCATCTATGTAAAGATGAGATAGATAAGTATAGTCACTTTCTAGAGATATATGCCGATAAGTTTTTGAACTCTCAATTAATGACTCAACCTCTCATCTTAAATATCAACTATAAAGAAATTATTTCCCATTGACTTCCTTTGGCTATGCGATATCATAAAGTTATATCTACATATTTGAATTTGGTATAAATATATTTACAATTATAAGTAGTGCAGTTCATGTACTATACTATATGATTTAGGCAATCATATAATATACAAGGAAACGAATAGATAAGCATTCTATTTATTAGATGTGCTTATACAGAATATAAGTTTGAAGTTTCTTTATATATAAATGTAGGAACGATTATAACTAGAAATCGTTCGTAGTATAAACACTAACCTAAAAATGAGCTAGAAGATTCAGACAACGACCGATATCCACCTAATGTTCTAATCAGTTTTTTAAAGGACTTCAGATATAGGCAATTTTAACTCACTTAACAATTATCATTGCTACTATCAGACTAGCTTTCTATCACCAATACACGCTCCTGTTCATTATTAGATCTTCAATGCTTTTGTTTCAAGATATTTAATATGAAGTTTCTAGAAGACGGGTGTAATGGTATAAAAATAATTTGAAATAAATATTTAAATAAATATTATATTAATGCTACAAAATACTGCTTTCTTTGAGTAGAAAATGTTGCTTCTTCTGATGAATTATTATGATTTCCTTAAAAATTTAGAGATTAATATGCAAACGTGAATTATACATCTCGTAACGAATCTTTATCGCCGAGATTTCGCTCTTCGGATTCCAGGTTCAGTCCTACAATAAATTTATTTGATAGGAGCAGTGGAAAGTTTGCGATGGTATGACGTATGACGTAGACAGAGGTTTTGCTACTAAAATCTAGGTTTCACTGATGTGAAATCAATGGATGCGTGGTGGAAATGCAAATATCTGCCACGCCTTTTACGGTTACTAACGAAATGTGTATTTCGACTATCCAGATACGATTTATTGGTGATCGCAAATGGGAATTGTGAGCACCTTCGAAATGGTCAGTAAAGAAATGTTGATTTCGTTAGCCGTGGATGGGTATTAATATCTCTGTGTAATTATCACCTTAACACTGATCTACTAACGAAATGTTGATTTCGTTAATAATAAAATTTTATGTTACAATCTATTTGGATTAAACTTATTGACATCAAGTTACCTTAAGTTACGCGGAATTCTAGAGTTCTTACCGGCTACATATATATACAGTCCGTATAAAAAATAATTTCGGAATTAAAAATTTGAAAAACACGCTTTGACTGTGTTTTATATGAGAAAACAATATACTGTTGCTCTCTTGACATGGTCTCAATCATATGTATGACCGAAAAGTGGGACTAGTGGGGGAGGAGTGCATATTTCGATATTTCCTTTTTAAGAATAGTAAAATGTAAAAACAAAAACAGATAATTTAAAAAAGAAACGTAATAAACTTTCACTTAATATGACTGTTTTCTCTTTTTGAAGTAAAATTACAATTTTAAAGAAATGCGTTTCAAGGCAATTGTTGTCGTAGATTAAATTTTATTGAAGAGGTTTAAAGCCATATTCAAAACAACTTTCAAAAAAGTTTATAAAGGATAACGTCAAGCATTGGCGAAACTATATTGCATTGGTTGAACTGCGTACTTCAGCAAAAATGTAATAAGATTTTTAATGCTATTTTTATTTCATTAATATTTTCATTCTAATAACAGAATAAAATATTTACTACTGAAATTTACACTCACTCTCAGGAATGCCAAAATAAATCAAATAACCTGCTTGATTCCTTATAATACTTTAAAAGCAACAAAATAATTATTGGTAAATTGAAAATTATTGGTAAATTGAATTATGTGAATTTAATGAGATTGTGTATTTTGTGAACAGAATATGCACATAATTAGTATATGTTTCATTATACTTGTATAATAGGTTTTTAGAATTATTTGTTACGAAAATGTTATACAAAAAACTTACAAAGTATGCTGGACCTTTAATCAATATAAATAATATATGATATATCATATATTTGTATAGCAATGAATTAGTAATATTATTAATTAATATATTAATTTTGTAATAATATAATTAATATAAATGTTAATAATTATATTTTAATATATAAGTATCTAAAACTTTTTGACTGGAAAAGACTAACTCACACGATTTTATGTTTTGAGCCAAGCCGTTCAAAAATATGCTAGGCACTGCATAGCTAAATTATATCGAATTTATTGTGAAGCATTAAGTCACTGATTAGTTTTGGTTTTATAAATTGAGTAGCTCACCTTAACCATTAAAAAGTGAATTAAATTTCATTGTAAAAATATGTACATTTTTTATTACATAAATAAAACTTGCAAGACCTTCATCACTACGTTTTCTTTAATGCTTTTAAGATAATATTAAGGCTCGTACGGAACTTAAGGATATTTAAAATGTATTCAAGGAAAAGTAATATATTTCTTTTTTCAAATAAACTATAACCTTTTTAATCACAATAACTTAGTCTCTTTCATAAACCATACAAAGAAGAATTTACTTCAAACTAAAAATATTGTATATTTTAAAATGTTTTTCTTCATTTAAATACAAATTGGGAAAGGATGAAATAACCTTTTCGTAGTCTTCTCATTCAATATGTCATTAGTTAGAGAACTTGATATCAAGCACAACAAATACTCGGTTGCGCATACATTAACAAACAAACTTATTAATATGCACATAAACTTACGAACACAAAAGTACTATATAATGGAAGCAAACATACACACAGATACACATACTGACACACACACAGGCCTCACTCATATAATGAACTAAGCGAAGTTAGAGAAATTTTCTTCTTAGCTATAGCAGCGGCAGCAGCTTTCGTCTGAGGATTTACAATTTGCTCGCTTCTCCAAACAGAAGCGTTTGGTTGCTCCGTGCGTATGAGTGATATTACGAAACTTAAAATTTAATTCAAATGTTTAAAACGTGTGCCACATACTAAACGTGATTATACTGCATAACAAATCCAATTTCCAATGCAAAACCGAAACTAACTCCAAAGCGAGTGATATGAGCTCGGTCTGCTTGGTTATATCTATCCATACATTGTATGACTTCCACACAGTTGGGAGAGAATAAACCAAATCCGTTTTAGGATTTCTGCTGCTTGTTTGCATTTGTTGTTTGTTCGTATTTCCATTCGTTTAGCTGGAATAGTGTGGCGATGGGCAGAATGTTACCAATTCATTTTGTGACAGTGATTTAATGTAACTTGAAGGAATATTTGATAATTTGTATTCGTTTGCGTATGTGAGATAAAAATATTTGCTTACATTTGTGTATTGAAAATTCAGCATTTCTGCATAATAAAACACCAAAAAAACAAAAATGTTATTGAAATACAATGAAATTACACTATCAACCCGAAATGGGAAAATATATTTCAATATGATAACCACAAACAAACAGAAAACAGAGAATACCATAGAAAAAATAAAAATGAGAATAAAAATATCTAAAATTTATGGTCTTTTTTGGTCTACAATTGCAAACTGAAAAATTCTCATAAATCAATTTGCTTATTTATTTCATATTTTATGTTTGCGAACAACAAATAAGCAACATTTATTTTCTAAAACGAAAATTGGGGTGCGGGGAGTTTTCTGTTTATGAAATATCAATTTTAAATTAAGTGTTTGTTTTTAATTGATGTGCTTCAATTTGTTGATTGCTCAAATTAAAATTTAATTGATAATTAATTAGGAAGAAATTGGATGGATTATCAATCATTGAGAAGTATCTACATTACACTGTAATTTTAGGAGTATATGCATATGTATATCCACAGTTTTAAAAAGTATCTTAACTTTTGAAATCAAATACTTTTAAATATTTTATAATATTAATGTATAATATTGCCAATACCGCGTTATCAAGTCTCAAAATGCTTACAGGCTCCTCGGGGAGGTATGCAGATCTGAGGTCAATTATTGCTTAGTCTGATGAAGTGATAAACAATAATCTAGTCAAGGTGTAGAGAGGGGTTTTGAAGAAATCTCGAGTTAAAAAAGAGTATAAGTGCTTAAGTGCACTAGCTCAAAACAGCTTCAACATAATAAATGTATAATAAAATATAATAGTCATTAGTAAATGATAAAAACAAGGTGTCAAAATTTGTTCAATCTCCATATAACACTGAATTTAAAAGGTTGTTATTCTCAAAAATAGATGGTGGATCACTTTACAGTGAATCATGATATAGTTGTTCAACTCTGTTACATATATATGCTAACTAGATGCTAACTAGATTCTGCAAAAAGCGTTTATATGTAGAAAACATTATAAGTTAAGCAAAAGCTTGCGTTACTATTTTAAAAATGGTTTTGAAAATTATTCTGATTAGAAATACGGTGCTTAATTAGAACTTAATGCAAATGTATCACTTTTTAATGAAGTAGAAATTACACATGGGAAGCTTCTCAGATACTAGATAAATAACGAATAATAATAGGTTTTACTTCATTAAAAAGTGATACATTTCCATTAAGTTCTAATTAAGCACCGTATTTCTATCTACCATAGATGAGAATAAAGCTAATCTGTTATCAACTTTACTGTTTCTCAAATTTTTGAAAACGAAAACCGTGACATTAACTTGAGACTAAAATATTGCTTTGAAGATCTTGACATACTAACGATGATGTAAAACTATCTCAGATGCATGAACAAATGCCATCTATAATAGATTAAATGCGGTTATTTTTGTTTTTTTAAAATATACTAACTTTTATTTCGAAATTTTTTTTTTGTGTATCTCTACACGTGTTTCAGCAAATTCGCTTTTGCCTTCATCAGGAGAATTCCTAATGATGAATTTGTTCAAACAAATTTCGAAATTTAAACAATTTCGAAATAACGAATCAAAAATTAAAACAAAAATAAATAACAGATTACTTGTTTATAGCCTTCGCATAAAAATATTTATTCAAAGCTAGAGAATTTGTGAAATATTCTGAAAAATTCTTTTAAATAAAAACTTTTTGCTTTTGACGGGGGCAGGCATTTTGGCCTTATATATAAGATAAACACTATTTTGCATTACCGTATAGCATTACCGTAAACTACTGGAATCGAATATTGGCGAAAGGTACTATCGAGTTAAATTACTAGTTAAACGCGTATTCACAATTACACCATATAAATTGCGGGATCCCTTAGGGAAGTATACTAGACCGATTGTTGTTTCTGTCGAACTCATAAGACTTGCTAGGTGTATTCTCGAAACTTTTGCAGGCGACACGATAATAATGGTTACAGGTACAAACAAAATGGTGTATACCACTAAACTGCAAACCGCTTTTCAGAAATTGAACATCGGACTTATAAATGGAAACTGACAGCTAAATATTAGATCCAAGAAACTAAGTTGGCTTGTTGGAAGAAAATCTAAAATATCTCAGTAAAACTAACTTATGATATACAAACAAGTCTTTAAACCCATATGGCTCTATGGCGTACAAATTTACTCCACATTGTTGGATGTGGCAGTTAAGGTTAACAAAACAAATTATGACAGGCTGAGTTAACACTATTCTAGCGTTACTTCACTTTTGAGCCTGAGGAGATGACTAGCTCAGATCTATATTGTTACTTTAATAAGTAACATTACTTGTAATATTAAATTAAAAAATCTCTTATCAGTTAATATGAGTAGTTGTTTTAAATTTAAACTTTGCAAAAAAAAATTCTGGTGAGTATGTAAAAACCCAAAAAGAAACGTACACAACTACCTTATATTAATAATATTCTTAATTCTTAAGATATTGTTCACATGTTGTCGAATGTGGTCTTAATCTTATATAAGAAAATTTTTGAATTAGCTCAATCTTAGTGCAATAAAAGAGCTTCTACACAACCATTTTATTTACTAGGTTTGCACTCCTACTTTCAAATTTTTTGGATTTCTTCATTATTTCTAAAAGGAAGGAATAATGGAAAGAATGTAAACAAGCATGAAAGAAAAGCATTGAGATTTTTAATGAAAACATTTGAAGATTAATAAGCAAACCCAAAGTAAACTTTAAATAACGAATTATGTGGACACGTAGTTGGAAAAAACAGAAACTTCAACAGGCATATATATTATGTTATCCCTGAAGACAGTTTCTTAAGATAACTTGCATGAATTTGGACGACTTGCAGAAAGGTAATTAAAAGGTTCATATATAATATCAATACACGATTATAGATATTTTATAATTTTTTTATTACTTCTTCCAATTTAAACTTTTGTTCTATAAATAGAGCAAGCCCACCGAGAAATTGAGGTCAAATTGGTAAAGTTGCGTTTCCTTAGTGAACCAAAGTGAGCCAGTCGATAACATTGTGTACATCATACTTGATCAACCAAATGTGGCCAAGTCGGCTAATTTGTTAACATTCTTCTCTTTTCAGATAAGATATAATAAAGAGATCTCATAGTAATAAAACATCGTTAGAAACAAATTTTTTTTAAATTAAATTGCATTAAAATCTCTTTATTTAAAGTATTTTTAACACTTAATATTGTAAAAACTGAACTATATATAATTCAATAAAAATACGAATTGAAAGCTTAAAATATCCTGTTTAATTTGTACTAAGAATAAGATTTCGGGTTAGAAAAAAAATATTCTTATAATACTGAACAGCCGTAAGCTACCCCAGCTATCAAGAGTCGTGACAAGATTCTTTGCAAGTGGAATAAATCTTCATTTTAATATTTATATGAATTGCTATATAAATAAAACATTATAGTAATTATTCTTAATTAGCTCCATGTCTGATTTCATTTTCGTATTTAATAAGTTATGAGAAATTTATTTGAATAACCATCACTAATTACACTAGTTTACAAATAATGAAAAGTTTTGTTTTCCAAAGACGATACCTATATTTCCTATAGGGATATTTTTCGTAGATCTCGAAAATCATAACGATTTTTTTTCCTCTGTACCGTTTTCGAGTTATTTGCAAAAAACTGTTATTTTAACTTTTCTCAAATCATCACCCTTCATATGCCCCATAACTTTTTTTCTGAAGTTACCACAGTAGTGCATTATACATATATCAAATTAAAGGTGAAACTTGCATTTGTATGCTAATATTTTAAGCTACATAACGTTAATGTAACTTAATTGGTTGATGAAAAATATTTGTTTTACGCTTTTTTCAATTTGATGTTAAAGATAATTTTAGTACAAATATTTTGAATGGCCTAAATTTAAAATCGAATTAAAGTTTTAGAAGTTATTCGCCATTTTCCAAATAATTATTTTCATAAATGATGATGAATTGAGATAGAAGC
>NC_051847.1:134055815-134083466 GCF_002237135.1 Teleopsis dalmanni
CTGGCAAGGTTATGGCATCTGTATTTTGGGATGCGCATGGAATAATATTCATCGACTATCTCCAGAAGAGGAAGATCATTACCAGCGACTATTATATAGCATTATTGGAGCGTTTGAAAGACGAAATCGCAAAGAAACGGCCTCATATGGCGAAAAAAACAGTTTTGTTCCACCAAGACAATGCAGCGTGTCACAAGTCGATGAAAACGATGGCAAAATTGAACGAATTGAGCTACGAATTGCTGCCACACCCACCGTATTCTCCAGATCTGGCCCCCACCGACTACTGGCTCTTCGCAGAACTCAAAAAGATGCACCGTGGTAAGAGATTTGGCTCAAATGATGAAGTAATCGCCGAAACTAACACCTATTTTGAAGGCAAAGAAAAATCGTTTTACAAAGGCGGTATCGAAAAATTGCAAAAGCGTTGGAATAATTGTATCTCCCTAAAAGGGGACTATGTTGATGAGTGTATCGAGAATATATTTTTGAATGGTTTTGAAACTTCTCATACTGTGTGCTTGAGGTGTGTTATCTTGTGTTATTTTTTATAAATTTTAATATTTTTTTTAAAATTTGTCCTGATATTACTATACTATATTCAAAAATTAGAAACGCAATTCTTTGATGTGACAAAAAAACCTTAATTTAATCCTTCTCACCTCGAAACAATCTATCTATTCAAGTGTTGGTTAATTGTAGTGCTGTAGTTAATTATACCGTTTTTGTGCTTTTTCTTAGTAGGTATGCTGTCTGGCTTAGGTTCTCCACATTATTTTCTTTTTTTTTTTGGAATATTTTAACTGCATTATTTTAATAACTTGATAAATTTACGATTTATCAGACTTTTGCCATCTATAAGAACATTTGTCCGTTTATTTCTCTATGTTAATTGTATTTTAGTTTTTTTGAATTTTATGTAATTACTCAATATAATTCTTTTCTTTTAGATTTCTGTTGAATTTTTATGCCATATAATTAATAAAAAATTCATTAATAAATTTTAGACTCATTAAAAACGTATTTAAGCGCACTTAAAATCGAACACAAATGGAAGCACTCCAAGCATATAAATTAGTAAACGATAAAATTACGGATAGACTTCAATAAGCGTTGAAAAATTTAATTATAGACAAAATGTTAATGATAATGTACTACCAATATAGTATTTACCGTTATTGCCAATAGAGACACGATATCAATAATAGGTTATCAAATGAGCCAAATGAGACCAGGCAAACTGCGGCTTGGCAGACTTGCAGACATTGTGGAGTTCACATGTTTCTGTGTCTCCGTACGTGAGCTTGAGCGATTGTCTGTCGGTTATAGGTGTGGGTAATAGACAGCGTCTGGGGTATATGCTTTTTTGATATAAAAAGGCACATGTTTGTAAAGAAAAGTAGTAGAGTGTGTGCACAAAGTAATTGTGCTCAATACTACATTTTTTTAATAGCTCCTTTTTTTCTCGTTGAAATTTTTGCCTTAGCGGAGTAGACTCATTAATTTTCCACTTTTAATGAATTTGCGCGATACAAACAAATAGCATTCAACACAGTAACCAGAAAAATGAAAAAAAAAATGTCTAAGTAAGCGAAATGGGAAAAAATGTGTGGGGATAATGTTGCAAATAGAGTGAAATAGATAAAATAACAGCAAAACCGCTTCGTATATCCTTTTTCCGTTCCAACCGGTAGCAAAATTTATTCGCATTTAACAAAGAAAATTCTTGGAAAAAACTGTAATCATGAATGAATGCGTTTCACACCTTTTTTCCTGTGCACTGCACAAATCTTACTTGGCTTTTATATTTTTTCCATAAGATTTTTTTTCTGAGTTATTCATGGCAGCTGCATTAGTTTGCGGCTGCTGCATTCTGACTTTTATGTGCTGTTCCTATTATAATTGCATTTTTTTTGCACATTTCTCATCAAATGTCCTGTACGTGCTCTGGGTATTATTCGAAATAACTTTTAATAAAGTAAATTTATAAAAAGTGTATGTTAAGTTTAAAGTGTAAGTATTCAATTAATTAAAATTCAATATGCCCAACGTGATATTTTAGCAAAAGTGCTGTAGTGTGGCACAAACGTTTAATTGAAATGCTGACAAGTTAAAAGCTCATTTAAATTTCAATTTGGCAGCTAAGCTGGCATTAAGCTTTGAGTTACATGAAACACATTTTTAAGCATTCAAATTAAATCAGCTTTCAGCTTCTCCTATACCAATGCTGAAAAATCAAATAAATCTGCTTCAAATTAAAAAAGAAAAGAAAAAATCAAATATAAAAAAATCCGAAATAGACAATGAAGTAAGAGAAAATATCTAAATGCATTCTTGCCCACGTTCCACGTTATCCTGTTTTACATTGTATAAGGATTACATTAATTTTCAACTGCCAACTGCGGACAAAACTTATATATTCTAAGCAACTTTAATTTAAATTTCATAGCACATTTTTCTATTATTTTCACTATTTTCTATTATTTTTTTCTTGTTTACTTTTTGGTAGAAAATATGTTTTTAGTTTGCTGTGCATATTTTAATGTCAGGCACTGTGAAATGACAAAAGAAATGTACAAAAAATATTTCAAAAAAAATCGCAAATTTTTTTTTTTCCTTAACTTCAGGTGAAAATGAACTTTTTAAATTAAACTTACAGATAAGTCCTTTTTTTGGATGCTTTATTTTGCCCTTCTACTTGCACAGCTATTGCAGTGGTACTTTTTTTAGAATTTTAATTCATATTCCTTGCTTATTTCTTTTTTGAGAAATGTTTGCACTTCTGTCACTTGGTTTAAGCAAATCAAAGCAAAGTCACAAAAAGGAAATGAATGAGTTTTAATAAATTTGCATCTATTCAAAATCTAAACGACATATGTATGACTTTTGGTTGAGTCCTTACAGATATAAAATGAAACTGTGGTGAAAAATTTACTCGGACAAAACAGGAAATAAATCTCTAAATTAAAAGGGAAGCCAAAAATTGTTGATACCTTTTTGATGATAAGGAAATGTTGGGCGACCTCAAGCAAAATTAATAAAATCTACTACAAAATAGTATAAAATTGTGTACAGTTTAAATGGGATTTGTATGGTAAATTTAAAAGATTAGATTTTAGTTGCACTTGCTTGAAAAAAGCACTTGAAGTACTTCAAAAGCATTATTAGATGAAGGCAATATTACTAAACGTCATTATAAAGTGTGATTACTTGAAGTAATTTTTATATTTTTATATTTTATATTTTTATAGATTATATTTTATAATAAAACTACATAACTAATAGCCAAAGCTATTGTCTGTAGTTGTGTTCATGAACACAAATATTAAACATTTTTGGATGTGCTTCTATACTGAGTTTTTCGTTGACTGCTTTTTTATAAATATGTTGAACTGCTGAATAAATAAAATATAAATCAATAATAATATAGATCAGCAAAGTCTTCAAATACGTTTATATAGACTTTTAAAACAGTTTCATCGCAATTTGTATTGCGCTTTCGTACTTCTGAATACTAAAAATAAAGACCAAAGACCAGTCCGTATAATATTTTTTTCGCATTACTTAGTGTTTGAAAATGGTTTAAAATTATCCGAAGCCATGGCCTATCCAAAGCAAAGGCCTACCAGTACTGAGTGAATTTTTCAGGATTACGTTTTTTTTTTTTTTTTTTTTTATATATATAAATTTATTTTATTTGATTAAATAAATTTTATAAAAGTAACTAGCTAACAATATAATAAGCTAACAAACAATTTTAATCAACAATTATAAAGAATTTAATTAGAAATCACGCGAGTTCATTTAATTTCAGGATTACGTGATAATCGAATTTAGCTTAATTAAATTTCTTTTTAAGAAGGAGTCTGAAAATTATAATTTAATATTTAATTATGTTAAGTTCTACATTACTTATTTACTTATTTTCGAAATTCAGTTTATTTAAAAAAGAAGTGTTAGTAAAAGTAAAGAAATGCACACAATATAAAGTTTTGAAACAAAATATTTTGATGTAATTTACGTTACGTTACCAAACACTTAAAATTGATTTAATGCAATCAACTGGTATAACTTTTTTTGGGATTTCAAATCTGGTGCAAAAAGAAGCTTGCTGAAGCTGTGCGTATTGCACTTATACGACGATTGCACGTAAGCATCTTAGTTGCTTACAACTGCATACCAACACTCCAGCACTCAACACAACAATTCTCATATGCTTTGCAATTTCGATGTGTAATGGCGTGTTTTTTGCAAAGCAATTTACACGATTTAAGCAGTTTCCTTGCTATTGTACTTAATACTGCTTTTCCTACTTATACTTCCCGCTTATCCTTTTACTTTATTAAGTGAAAAAATTTTTTCCTCGGAAGAGAAAAAGCTAGGAAGGAAGTATTTGTGCAAAAAATTCAATTTGTTTCGTTTGATGTTTTGATTTATGTGTGAAATTTTGTAATTTTCTTACTGCAAATGCCATGCCATACATGCAACAAAATTATATATTGAATTAAGGGAAAAGTGAAAAATGCTGCAATAAATTGCATTTCGTGATTAAATATTTCGCTCGCTTCAATGGCGCTGAGTTTTTGATGGATTGATGCGAACTCCTGTTCCGCTTTTTGAAGCGTGCAACTTCAATCACCAACTGACAACTTCATTACAGTTAAAAAATTGATTTTAATTAGTGCACTTGCCTTTTGAACTCTAATCCGATTTATTTCAATACAAAAAGATATTAATTTAATTAATTGTTTCGAATTTAATATTTACAAATTGCATTGCAATAAGTTATCAAATGATACATTGTTTCAGCAGGCTTTTAACACGGCTTTTTTATTATGATTACTAACACTGTTTTTCAACGCTTGCCAAATTAATAAAAATTATTGTTATTGTTTCATACAATGTAATGATTTATTTAATCATTACATTCATTCAACTTGGTGACTGCCTAATAAATTGAGTAGAAACTTGCAGATAAAATAGTTCAGAGCTTTATTAATTATTTAAGATACAATATTGTTTTCAAAGTTACAATAATATTTGTTGTTGCTTGTTGCTGCTCTTGTTACTGTGCCATTTTATTGTTATTTGGTTGTTGTTATTGTTGTTATTGTCATTGTTTTCCCCTTTGTTTTTAGCCTTTTGTGTAGCTACTTTTTGCTTACAAGCACATAGCACAAAACAATTGAAATACTATGATTTGCTAAGATTCACAAAACAAAGTCATTTAACATTTTCCGTTGCTTACTTTTAGGCGTTGGCAACAGTTTGACTGACGCATTGAGAAAAGATTTATGATTAATTAATTATGAATTTTTCACAAATCCACAAATTATCTTCACTGATTAATTATTGTTATTTATTAGTGCTGGTGTAGATTTAAGATAATGGATTTTGAGTGATGGATTTAAGTTGAACTATTAACGTTTGTGAATGAGTGGAAAAGTACTTAATGTGATAGCAAAGTGATGAGTTTACATGTTAACAAAAGGCTCTTTGTGTCATTGAAATTATATTGTAATAACATAGTAACTACTAGTTCATGAACTTATTAAACGAATATAATAGGATATATGCCCTATAATAACCGGTTGAAATACAAAGAAAATTATTAACAGCAATAAACGAAAAATATGTCGTTTGTTTGAAATGTGTGAAGTGAATGTTAAAATAGTTTTTAAAAATAAATTTCAAAATAATGATAATCTAAATAATGTTAATATTTTTGTATAATAATTTAATATCAAAATTTTGCTTAAAGGAAATGAAAAAAGTTAGGCACAACATAAATACATTTTTAAAAAATTATATTGAAAATAATGTCATATGGGTAATTTTAGTTCTTGTATAAAATGTGACACTGAATCAAAATCAGAAAAATAAAATAAAATTTCCAAAGTATTTTTCCAAAAAAAATTTGTTTTAAATTATTAGTTAGTATTAGTAACTAAATGTGAACTATATATTTTTTTTTGAACTATTTCTAAAATAATAGATCAATTATACTTAAAATGCTGATAGTTTAAGGTTTTCATCATTTATATAACCTAAGAAATGGCTATCTAAAAATTGGTCTTATATGGTAGATGGTATTTCCTATGAACAAGAATAAATCTTTCTGCGGTCTAGGCAAAGAATATAGAGATCCATTCTTTTGTACGGCGCAGAGAAAAGAGAAAGCGACCTCTATTGGGAAAAGCTACCAGGACTATCCAATCCAAAATGCTTTTAGGGACTTACAACCTAAAACGCTTCAAAGATTGTATAAAACAAACGAATAACCAAAAAATTATTACGGGATTACTTAATCTACTGTCTTTTCGATCTTTTCGAAATTACAGTGCAGTGTAATCTCCCTTTTTCATTTACTAATTTTAAATTTAAATTTAATTTAAAATTAATTTCTAATTTTTCTATTTCTAATAAAATTCTTTGTAAGAAACAATTTTTTCAATACTTACAACATCTATTAACTGTGACAGCCGTAGACCCATTTTGACCGTTAAACGATCAGAATTATTGCCCACAGGCCTAATTAAACGATTGTAATTGCTTAAGAGATCGTCGTATAAACGTTTTGCATCTGGGTTGGCCAGGCCGCCGGTGGCAAATTGTAACGCTATGAACACAGCTGCAAATAGCACGCTCCCCATCTTAGGCCAGGTCCACCCCTGAAATCGAAAAAAAAAATATAATTAATAATCAGAAATTATTATAATAAATTTAATATTCTATTAATTTTTTATAACAGCGTGAAATATTTATTATAATGGGGCATATTTTATTTGTTAATTTTAGTTAATTTCACTAGAAAATTATTTTTACCCTAGTAAAACACATTTGAAGAAATTTATGAAGTGAAGAATAATATATGATTAAACCAATAATTTGATTTAATATATTATGGAGACTTCTATATTCTGATATGTTATATATGTTAGAACATTTAAAAATTAGTGAAAAATATAATACGAAACAATAAAATTATGAATCATCACATTAAAATATATAGATTTGTCAAAGTCTGTATGGAATCAAAGGTGGAGTCAAAGCAAATATTCAAATAAATTCAAGCAAGAAATATGAAATATTGCAAGAAATGTGACAGTATTGTAAGCTTCGATAAGGTTTGGTAATAGAGATTACTATTTAAAACAACTCATTGCTTACCAAACAATATTAAATATTATTTGCTGTCGAAAGATTTTAACTGCCCAACAGTTCTAAGATAGACATAATAATTTGACCATTGTTGTTTCTGATCTATGCAATTGATTGTTCTCAATATTTAAATCGCTTTTCAATGAGCTTAGTAGATGACATTACGATAGTTAGATCCCATTTAAATAATTGAAGTAAAATATATCCCAAACTATATTTATTCAATAATTTCTCCTTTGTTATATATATTTCATGTAGTTTGTTATATTAGAATGAATTCTCATATCGAGATATATTGTTTTTGTTTAAAAAACTTTTTTTGTAATGCTAAACCATACTTTAAATGCTTTAGTTGAGTGGTAGTTCTATGAGATAGAAAAAAGGTTTATAGAATAAATAGTGAAAATTCATTTTGGTTTATTGCAATTGTATTTTAGGTTTTTCTCATTTATTGTTAATAATATTATTTATAATAAATATTACTATTTATTCTGATTTGTTTTAGGTATCTACTGTAGAATTTCCTTGTTTTATCACAATTTTTGTAAGATCATTCCTAAGGCATATATATTCCATACATATTTTACTCCCCTAAGCGATACCTTAAAAGTTAAATTGTGATGCCTGCTGTATTTTTATGGCATAATTGTGGAATAGGGCTTAGAATCTTTCTGAGCTAAGGCATGTTTGTCGAAAAAGGCGATTAAAATACAATAGAAACCACTCAATACTGTTTAGAATATAAATGGTAGTAAGTCTCACTTGCAATATTCGAATGTGGTATGAATAGGTGTGAATGTGGTACCACAGGAGTACCACATGTAAAGTTGTATTTTAAAAATGGGTGCTGTATAGTACGAGAAAAGGATATCAGAGATGTTAAAGAAGGCTGCCTTTTTACAAGAAGAAAACTGTTTCCAAACCTGTACCTTAAGTTAGTACCCACGAAATTCGCTAAAATTGTAATGAGGCTTTTAGAATCGCTTGTGGAAATGAAAAATGTGGCATTAGGTCTCCACAGCAGGTAATCCCGTAAAAAAACCAGGACTTTAAGACTTCTGTATCTTCATGGTGTCTTCTGTAGTCTGCAGAAGACTTACTGCATAAGTTAGTAGCGCTTTGTTGCATGCCTTCTGTGTACATGTGTTAAATTATTGGGCATTTATTTCTGTAACACCTATTCCTAATTGAACTGAAGAAATAGAAGATGTGATGGTTTTCTATTTGGTTTGTTCTATGGTCTGTTCTTATTTTTCTCTTCATTTGCTATTTTATGATTTTAAATGTCTTATAATTATTGTAATATTTTTAAATATTGATATATATAATAACAACTCTTAGTCAGTGCAGGAACTTTTTTCTTTTCATTTTTAAGTCGAAATCGAAAAGCTGATTTTAAACTACATTAAAATTATGTGGTCGTTATTATAACAGTTATTTTAGGTATTCTCACACTAACTGTGGGATAGATATTTATATATTAGTTTTTATATATAGATATTCATATATAAAATATTGTGTGTGCGTTATTTATATACTATATATCAGTAGTTATGTAACAATTCAATTTCCTACGAAACCATTTTTTGAGAGTCTTCTTCTTCTTTGAGCAATTTCAGTTGCAATATAAAACCAATTTTCTACAATTTTTTGTGCACGTGCTTAACAAAGTGTAAAGTGTGCAATAGAGTTTCGAGCGCACGTGCACACTCACACATATTTTTGGCAGCAGAGAATCCTAAGATACTCGTACGGAGGACTATCAGACTATCACCGCAGCAGCAATAGCAAAAACAGAAATTCAATTTCTGCTCACTTTTATTGCAAAACGCTTAAGTGCAAAATTTGCCAAGTCGTAAATTTCTGCAATGTCAAAACTGTTTTGTATCGCTCGCAACCTTTGGAAGCAACTCTATTTAAGGTTTGTACGCAGTTGCTAAAGGCTTCAAATGTGTGTGTATGTGTGTGTATGTATGCATGTGTGAATATGAATGGGTGTAAGTTAAAGTTTTATGCAGCATGCAATTTTTAGCTGCTTACGACAGTTGTGTGTTGTTGTGTGCTGTGTCGAGTGCAGTGTGCAATGTGCAATGTGCGAGCACAATACGTGTTTGCGCCGCCATTTCGAAACTCGAACGACGTCCATTTTATTCACTCCTTTTCAATTGTTTATGTTTGTGTGTGTGTGTGTGTGCGAATTGTGCCATATTTTAGTATGCATGAATGTAGCAAGGCAATATTTGCGTAGTTCACATAATCGCTACTTTTGTTGCCTTTAATGTACACAAATGTGCACATTTAAGTAATTTCATCTCAACATTGCGTTTTCTTGCAACCAACACTGACAACACTTGCAACATTCGTGTGAGGCTGTGAGTGTGCGCTAGTCACTGAGTGTTTGAGTGCATTCAAGTAGCTTTATTTGTATCTTTTAGATATGCACATTTGTGTGTATGCTGGCGCATTGTTTGGAATTGGCAATTTCAGTTACTAAAAGTAGTTGCACAAATATGGAAAGCAAAATTAAAGAAAAGAAATTCCATTAAAATATGATATTACACACTTTCGCACTAGAATGTAAATATGAGATCTTCAAGAGTGTGCAAGAAAGTATAAGAAACTATGCACTATCGTTTTATACCGCACTAGTGGTATGAAAATTTTATTTATTATTATTTAATGCAATCTTCAAGATGCTAAGGCCACTTCAAAGGAACAATAAAGAAGCTTAATTATAATCTTTAGTATTGCACTGTCAGAATATTTAGTAGATTTTTGACCCGCTATGGTGAAAGACAAAACAATAAATTTTTAAGATGTTTTTTTGAATATAAACAAATGTAATTTCAAGTTATGCGATTAAATTTTATAATAGCAGAGCAGCTTTTTTTAAAAGAAGAAAGAAAGTAGATATGAAAAACAATAAGAAAAAATTTTATTTTAAAATAATTGAATATTGTAGTGATCTTTAGAAATATCTGTTAACTTATTTGTTAAGTCAATAGTTTGTATATAATTTATTGACAGAAATGGCTAGATTAAAAGTTTGAACCTGCTTTTCTTAAATAGAAAGAGATAGGTAGATGTGAAATACAAATATTTCACATTTTTTCATACCTTAATAATTGAAATAATTGAATACCTTAGTGGTTAATGGTAGCTTAATGGTTTGTATCTAATTAATTAACAGCAAGTAGCGGGCTTAAAAGTTTGAACCTGTCCAATTTGAGAGAAGGAGTCATGTTTTTCGTTTTCTAAATAAGCTTGAATTTCTAAAAGAAAATATAAATACTCAAAAAACACAAATTATGTGAAAATAAAACCCTTAAGTGGAATTATTGTACATGATAGCAATTTATGATTATCAACTCTTAAATATGAATTTATTTTAACACTTTATTCTTTTATTCTATACTTCATATATGTGCCGGTAGCTTACTAAGAAGTTTAAAACTCTTTTCGGTGGTGTGAAGCTTGAAAAACTCTTTAGAGATTTGCAAATTTTTGAAAACTTTTTTGTACGGATTTTACATATCAGCATTGCATACTTTCAGGTTAAACTTTTTCTGTGTGCAATTTATGGTAAAATATTGATCAATTCCTAATTTGAAGTGAACTTTGAAATTGTTCTACTGTTTACACATATCTAAAAGAATATGGAAACATTATAAATATACAGGAAAAAATTATATAAATATGTTGTATGTGGTATTTATATGAAAAAAATATATTCTAATTTCAAAAATTTTAAAGAAAGAAGAAAAAACAACGGTGCGTATGAGTATTGCAAATCACAGGAGAATAAAAAACATGTTTCATTCAAGAACAATAAAATACAGCTCAAATTGCACTAAAAAACAATAAAATGAAATTTACATTGTTTTTCGGATATAGGTTGGGTGAGGTTACTTTGGAGACTCTTGAGGTCCACTTAAACGCATTTTGTTGAAATGTAAATCTCAAATGGCTAACAATCATTTTAAAGCATCAAAAAATCATTTAATGTTTTTGTGGGGAAGTCTTGTAGATTCTTTGACACAGTAGATACGCATACCACATAACATAACATATGACATGTAGTTACACTGCATGTTATTGAAATATATATTCAATTACCTAGTCTGAGTTCCTGTGATAATGATAATAAAACTGATACAATCTACCAACACTGTTTTTCAGATCACTTAATATTATTCCTCCAATCATAAAAGTTCAACTTGGCTGCGGGTGCCAGTATACCATTGTGCAAAAGTCTCCATATCGTTGCGCTCTCCTATCATAGATGTTAGTACACAGAAGAATTTTTTTTTAATCATAGGTTAAAAAATTTATTTTTTTTTTGCAGTTGTGGCATGTATTTTATTTAATTTGATTTTTGATGTATTAAAATTTGACTCTAAAATATTCAAAAGTATTAAAACTTATTTGCGAGTACGAAAATTATTTTGGCCCTAAATACGGCCGAAGTATTTACTTAGAAGTGAAATGCCGGCATTTATTCACAGTTAATCAAAAAGTAGAGATTTCATTAGATCCAAACATTGCTGGCAAATGTGTCAGAGTAATTCAAATAAGATATTGTTTCAATTTGCAGATGTAGATGATATACTGCATTAGGGAGATCAATTAACCATCTCAAAGGTGCGCTGAACTAGCTTCAAAAAAATCAAGACAGTTCCATCAGTGTGAAAAGTTATGCCTTATATTTTTTTTGAATATACATGACGTAATACTGATTGAATACCTCTAAAAGCAACGTCAAGGAAATACATATTACTGAGGGTTTTAAAACCCTTCCGACGTTAATCGACAATCGTTTAACCTTATAAAATCTATTCTATATTACCAGTTCTAATTAATTTTTCCTACGCAGATTTTAATTCCATATGTTACTTGCTTACAATTAATATATCTTTGAAACTATGAATCATTATCAAATAAACATAAATTAAAAATTAAATTTAAAATTGTTTACTTGCTAACTAAAATCTAATTACCTGTTTGTGTATAGAGACGTTCTTATCGAAAGATTTTGATTACTTTATTCACAAAATCTTCTCGAGAAGTTCATTTATTAAATTTATTTTAATTACTAGTAATTACTTTTCCTCAAATTTATATTTCAATACCTAAAACTCCAATTTAAATGCAGCTGTTCATAAAATCTAGCCATAATAGCTGTATCTACGTTCTCATATGAGTACACAGCACTTAAGTATTTCAATTAGTAAGCAAAACAAATTAATTATTATGAATTATTATTTTGAATTTCACTTGGTTTGGATTATTTTGTGCATGAAGTGTGGTAAGCAATTTTCATCATAGTTAAGGCGACCTAATAAAGTCGTTTATTAGTTGTGTAGAAATGTAGCTTAAAAGTAAATATTATCGGCTGATGAGCTTAATTTAAGCCTCTTGAAAGGATGCAAACTAATTTTAGTTATAATTATATGGTACGAATTGCTAAATATCTCTGTATTTCATAGTTTGTTTATATAAATTAAAAGTCATTTTTAGAATTGCTTGTATTACACATAAAAAAAAATTTATAAGTCAATTTAATATTCTAAAATCATTTATGAATCACATATCTTAAGTTCAGTTTAATGCATACGTATTAAGTTTTGATTACCTATTCAGAAGAAAATAATGGCAAATAATTTATTGGCAGTACCTATAGGTATACAAAAAACTTATACCTTTTTTTTAGCAGTTTTTCTAATTTATACAGATATTAAAATAAGGTATTAGATATCACAAAATATTTGGATATTCAAAAAAGCACTCCTAGATATGATAATAATGCAAGTAAATTATTTAAAGAATCATAACAAATTATAGTAGACTACATTTTCTATACTCCTTAATACTAGATTTCGTTTCAACTGTTTTCCAAGCTGAAAAAAATTTCTCATCTATGTAAAGATGAGATAGATAAGTATAGTCACTTTCTAGAGATATATGCCGATAAGTTTTTGAACTCTCAATTAATGACTCAACCTCTCATCTTAAATATCAACTATAAAGAAATTATTTCCCATTGACTTCCTTTGGCTATGCGATATCATAAAGTTATATCTACATATTTGAATTTGGTATAAATATATTTACAATTATAAGTAGTGCAGTTCATGTACTATACTATATGATTTAGGCAATCATATAATATACAAGGAAACGAATAGATAAGCATTCTATTTATTAGATGTGCTTATACAGAATATAAGTTTGAAGTTTCTTTATATATAAATGTAGGAACGATTATAACTAGAAATCGTTCGTAGTATAAACACTAACCTAAAAATGAGCTAGAAGATTCAGACAACGACCGATATCCACCTAATGTTCTAATCAGTTTTTTAAAGGACTTCAGATATAGGCAATTTTAACTCACTTAACAATTATCATTGCTACTATCAGACTAGCTTTCTATCACCAATACACGCTCCTGTTCATTATTAGATCTTCAATGCTTTTGTTTCAAGATATTTAATATGAAGTTTCTAGAAGACGGGTGTAATGGTATAAAAATAATTTGAAATAAATATTTAAATAAATATTATATTAATGCTACAAAATACTGCTTTCTTTGAGTAGAAAATGTTGCTTCTTCTGATGAATTATTATGATTTCCTTAAAAATTTAGAGATTAATATGCAAACGTGAATTATACATCTCGTAACGAATCTTTATCGCCGAGATTTCGCTCTTCGGATTCCAGGTTCAGTCCTACAATAAATTTATTTGATAGGAGCAGTGGAAAGTTTGCGATGGTATGACGTATGACGTAGACAGAGGTTTTGCTACTAAAATCTAGGTTTCACTGATGTGAAATCAATGGATGCGTGGTGGAAATGCAAATATCTGCCACGCCTTTTACGGTTACTAACGAAATGTGTATTTCGACTATCCAGATACGATTTATTGGTGATCGCAAATGGGAATTGTGAGCACCTTCGAAATGGTCAGTAAAGAAATGTTGATTTCGTTAGCCGTGGATGGGTATTAATATCTCTGTGTAATTATCACCTTAACACTGATCTACTAACGAAATGTTGATTTCGTTAATAATAAAATTTTATGTTACAATCTATTTGGATTAAACTTATTGACATCAAGTTACCTTAAGTTACGCGGAATTCTAGAGTTCTTACCGGCTACATATATATACAGTCCGTATAAAAAATAATTTCGGAATTAAAAATTTGAAAAACACGCTTTGACTGTGTTTTATATGAGAAAACAATATACTGTTGCTCTCTTGACATGGTCTCAATCATATGTATGACCGAAAAGTGGGACTAGTGGGGGAGGAGTGCATATTTCGATATTTCCTTTTTAAGAATAGTAAAATGTAAAAACAAAAACAGATAATTTAAAAAAGAAACGTAATAAACTTTCACTTAATATGACTGTTTTCTCTTTTTGAAGTAAAATTACAATTTTAAAGAAATGCGTTTCAAGGCAATTGTTGTCGTAGATTAAATTTTATTGAAGAGGTTTAAAGCCATATTCAAAACAACTTTCAAAAAAGTTTATAAAGGATAACGTCAAGCATTGGCGAAACTATATTGCATTGGTTGAACTGCGTACTTCAGCAAAAATGTAATAAGATTTTTAATGCTATTTTTATTTCATTAATATTTTCATTCTAATAACAGAATAAAATATTTACTACTGAAATTTACACTCACTCTCAGGAATGCCAAAATAAATCAAATAACCTGCTTGATTCCTTATAATACTTTAAAAGCAACAAAATAATTATTGGTAAATTGAAAATTATTGGTAAATTGAATTATGTGAATTTAATGAGATTGTGTATTTTGTGAACAGAATATGCACATAATTAGTATATGTTTCATTATACTTGTATAATAGGTTTTTAGAATTATTTGTTACGAAAATGTTATACAAAAAACTTACAAAGTATGCTGGACCTTTAATCAATATAAATAATATATGATATATCATATATTTGTATAGCAATGAATTAGTAATATTATTAATTAATATATTAATTTTGTAATAATATAATTAATATAAATGTTAATAATTATATTTTAATATATAAGTATCTAAAACTTTTTGACTGGAAAAGACTAACTCACACGATTTTATGTTTTGAGCCAAGCCGTTCAAAAATATGCTAGGCACTGCATAGCTAAATTATATCGAATTTATTGTGAAGCATTAAGTCACTGATTAGTTTTGGTTTTATAAATTGAGTAGCTCACCTTAACCATTAAAAAGTGAATTAAATTTCATTGTAAAAATATGTACATTTTTTATTACATAAATAAAACTTGCAAGACCTTCATCACTACGTTTTCTTTAATGCTTTTAAGATAATATTAAGGCTCGTACGGAACTTAAGGATATTTAAAATGTATTCAAGGAAAAGTAATATATTTCTTTTTTCAAATAAACTATAACCTTTTTAATCACAATAACTTAGTCTCTTTCATAAACCATACAAAGAAGAATTTACTTCAAACTAAAAATATTGTATATTTTAAAATGTTTTTCTTCATTTAAATACAAATTGGGAAAGGATGAAATAACCTTTTCGTAGTCTTCTCATTCAATATGTCATTAGTTAGAGAACTTGATATCAAGCACAACAAATACTCGGTTGCGCATACATTAACAAACAAACTTATTAATATGCACATAAACTTACGAACACAAAAGTACTATATAATGGAAGCAAACATACACACAGATACACATACTGACACACACACAGGCCTCACTCATATAATGAACTAAGCGAAGTTAGAGAAATTTTCTTCTTAGCTATAGCAGCGGCAGCAGCTTTCGTCTGAGGATTTACAATTTGCTCGCTTCTCCAAACAGAAGCGTTTGGTTGCTCCGTGCGTATGAGTGATATTACGAAACTTAAAATTTAATTCAAATGTTTAAAACGTGTGCCACATACTAAACGTGATTATACTGCATAACAAATCCAATTTCCAATGCAAAACCGAAACTAACTCCAAAGCGAGTGATATGAGCTCGGTCTGCTTGGTTATATCTATCCATACATTGTATGACTTCCACTCAGTTGGGAGAGAATAAACCAAATCCGTTTTAGGATTTCTGCTGCTTGTTTGCATTTGTTGTTTGTTCGTATTTCCATTCGTTTAGCTGGAATAGTGTGGCGATGGGCAGAATGTTACCAATTCATTTTGTGACAGTGATTTAATGTAACTTGAAGGAATATTTGATAATTTGTATTCGTTTGCGTATGTGAGATAAAAATATTTGCTTACATTTGTGTATGAAAATTCAGCATTTCTGCATAATAAAACACCAAAAAAACAAAAATGTTATTGAAATACAATGAAATTACACTATCAACCCGAAATGGGAAAATATATTTCAATATGATAACCACAAACAAACAGAAAACAGAGAATACCATAGAAAAAATAAAAATGAGAATAAAAATATCTAAAATTTATGGTCTTTTTTGGTCTACAATTGCAAACTGAAAAATTCTCATAAATCAATTTGCTTATTTATTTCATATTTTATGTTTGCGAACAACAAATAAGCAACATTTATTTTCTAAAACGAAAATTGGGGTGCGGGGAGTTTTCTGTTTATGAAATATCAATTTTAAATTAAGTGTTTGTTTTTAATTGATGTGCTTCAATTTGTTGATTGCTCAAATTAAAATTTAATTGATAATTAATTAGAAAAAAATTGGATGGATTATCAATCATTGAGAAGTATCTGCATTACACTGTAATTTTAGGAATATATGCATATGTATATGCACAGTTTTAAAAAGTATCTTAACTTTTGAAATCATATACTTTTAAATATTTTATAATATTAATGTTTAATATTGCAAACACCGCGTTATCAAATCTCAAAATGCTTACAGGCTCCTCGGGGAGGTATGCAGATCTGAGGTCAATTATTGCATAGTCTGATGAAGTGATAAACAATAATCTAGTCAAGGTGTAGATAGGGGTTTTGAAGAAACCTCGAGTTAAAAAAGAGTATAAGTGCTTAAGTGCACTAGCTCAAAACAGCTTCAACATAATAATTGTATAATAAAATATAATAGCCATTAGTAAATGATAAAAATAGGACGTCAAAGTTTGTTCAATCTCCATATAACACTGAATTTAAAAGGTTGTTATTCTCAAAAATAGATGGTGAATCACTTTACAGCGAATCATGATACAGTTGTTCAACTCTGTTACATATATATGCTAACTAGATTCTGCAAAATATGTAGAAAACATTATAAGTTAAGCTAAAGCTTGCGTTACTATTTTAAAAATGGTTTTAAAAGTTATTCTGATTCTATCAAAAGAAATTACACATGGAAAGCTTCTCAGATACTAGATAAATAATGAATAATAATAGGTTTTACTTCATTAAAAAGTGATATATTTGCATTAAGTTCTAATTAAGCGCCGTATTTCCATCTACCATAGATGAGAATAAAGCTAATCTGTTATCAACTTTACTGTTTCTCCAATTTTTGAAAACGAAAACCGTGACATTAACTTGAGACTAAAATATTGCTTTGAAGATCTTGACATACTAACGATGATGTAAAACTATCTCACATGCATGAACAAATGCCATCTATAATAGATTACTTGCTTATGTCCTTCGCATTAAAATATTTATTCAAAGCTAGAGAATTTGTGCATAGAGCCACCAATAATTTAATTAGCTGGTCCCAATTATTTGGAGACTAAACAGTTTCAATCAGGTTCTTAAATGGCATCACTTTTCTATTATGTAGAAATAAGCATGGGCGGTGTCAGTTAGAAAATGTGTTCACGGAGTCAGTAAAGTTGGTATCACCGAAACAAGTTTTGAAATATTCTGAAAAATTCTTTTAAATAAAAACTTTTTGCTTTTGACGGGGGCAGGCATTTTGGCCTTATATATAAGATAAACACTATTTTGCATTACCGTATAGCATTACCGTAAACTATTGGAATCGAATATTGGCGAAAGGTACTATCGAGTTAAATTACAAGTTAAACGCGTATTCACAATTACACCATATAAATTGCAGGATCCCTTAGGGAAGTATACTAGACCGATTGTTGTTTCTGTCGAACTCATAAGACTTGCTAGGTGTATTCTCGGAACTTTTGCAGGCGACACGATAATAATGGTTACAGGTACAAACAAAATGGTGTAAACCACTAAACTGATAACCGCTTTTCAGAAATTGAACAACGGACTTATAAATGGAAACTGGCAGCTAAATATTAGATCCAAGAAACTAAGTTGGCTTGTTGGAAGAAAATCTAAAATATCTCAGCAAAACTAACTTATGATATACAAACAAGTCTTTAAACCCATTTGGCTCTATGGCGTACAAATTTATCTTAGGGATGTAGTTGTTAGAGGATGTGGCAGTTAAGGTTAACAAAACAAATTATGACAGGCTGAGTTAACGCTATTCCGGCGTTACTTTACCCTTGAGCCTAAGTTGCTCAAAGGACTTTTTGAGTCGTTTTGGCCAGCAAGGAGATGACTAGCTCAAATCTACATTGTCACTTTAATAAGTAACATTACTTGTAATATTAAATTAAAAAATCTCTTATCAGTTAATATGAGTAGTTGTTTTAAATTTAAACTTTGCAAAAAAAAATTCTGGTGAGTATGTAAAAACCCAAAAAGAAACTGACACAACTTCCTTATATTAATAATATTCCTAATTCTTAAGATATTGTTCACATGTTGTCGAATGTGGTCTTAATCTTATATAAGAAAATTTTTGAATTAGCTCAATCTTAGTGCAACAAAAGAGCTTGTAGATGTTCTACACAACCACTTTATTTACTAGGTTTGCACTCATACTTTCAAATTTTTTGGATTTTTTCATTATTTCTAAAAGGAAGGAATAATGGAAAGAATGTAAACAAGCATGAAAGAAGAGCATTGAGATTTTTAATGGAAACATTTGAAGGTTAATAAGCAAACCCAAAGTAAACGTTAAATAACGAATTATGTGGACACGTAGTTGGAAAAAACAGAAACTTCAACAGGCATATATATTATGTTATCCCTGAAGACAGTTTCTTAAGATAACTTGCATGAATTTGGATGACTTGCAGAAAGGTAATTAAAAGGTTCATATATAATATCAATACACGATTATAGATATTTTATAACTTTTTTATGACTTCTTCCAATTTAAACTTTTGTTCTATAAATAGAGCAAGCCCACCGAGAAATTGAGGTCAAATTGGTAAAGTTGCGTTTCCTTAGTGAACCAAAGTGAGCCAGTCGGTAACATTGTGTACATCATACTTGATCAACCAAATGTGGCCAAGTCGGCTAATTTGTTAACATTCCTCTCTTTTCAGATAAGATATAATAAAGAGACCTCAAAGTAATAAAACATCGTTAGAAACAAATTTTTTTTAAATTAAATTGCATTAAAATCTCTTTATTTAAACTATTTTTAACACTTAATATTGTAAAAACTGAACCATATATAATTCAATAAAAATACGAATTGAAAGCTTAAAATATCCTGTTTAATTTTTACTAAGAATAAGATTTCGGGTTAGAAAAAAAATATTCTTATAATACTGAACAGCCGTAAGCTATCCCAGCTATCAAGAGTCGTGACAAGATTCTTTGCAAGTGGAATAAATCTTCATTTTAATATTTATATGAATTGCTATATAAATAAAACATTATAGTAATTATTCTTAATTAGCTCCATGTCTGATTTCATTTTCGTAGTTAATGAGTTATGAGTTATTTATTTGAATAACCATCACTAATTACACTAGTTTACAAATAATGAAAAGTTTTGTTGTCCAAAGACGATACCTATATTTCCTATAGGGATATTTTTCGTAGACCTCGAAAATCATAACGATTTTTTTCCTCAGTACCGTTTTCGAGTTATTTGCAAAAAACTGAAGTTACCACAGTAGTGCATTATTATCAAATTAAAGGTGAAACTTGCATTTGTATGGTAATATTTTAAGCTACATGACGTTAATGTAACTTAATTGGTTGATGGAAAATGTTTGTTTTACGCTTTTTTCAATTCTTTTCAATTTTCAATGTGATAGGACTCCTACAAAAATTTTAAAAAAAAACTTCTTTTTCCATTGATGTTAAAGATAATTTTAGTACAAACATTTTGAATGGTTTAACATAAAAATCGAATAAAAGTTTTAGAAGGTATTCGCCATTTTCCAAATAATTATTTTCATAAATGATGATGAATTGAGATAGAAGCCTATAAAAAAATAACAGATCTTGATAACTGGCATCAAAACTTAGAGTAAAACAAGTTCTGAAATAACTATAAGTGCTGTGAATCAACATATATATATGTATATGTACATGTATGTATATCTAATGTATTTGGAACCAATTTAATAAAGAATAATAGTCAGCTGCAAAATTGAAAACTACTTTGAAATGGATTTGAAATGGATCCTAGTCTTATACTAGGAATTAGTATGGGGGCAAACATGAATAAATGAAGTCTTAGCATTACCGTCATAATGTAAACCAATATTAATAAAGAACTATGTAAATACATTAGGTATATGGAAGTTGTAAAATATAGTTCAAGTCATTTAAATTTTTACTGAAATTAAATTTTACATTTTAAATAAAATTTTAAATAAATGATATAAATTTATCACGTATTAGTGTTTCATGTACTAAATTCGAACGGCATTAACATAACGCACATTCATCTCAGATTTACTAACGATTTATATGTTTACACTTCACTACTTCGCTTACTGACAGTTCAAAAATTAAAACAATACAGAATAAAAATTTTATTTATGCGAAAATATTTCATATCATACGCAATTTTCCAAATGATTTACCATTTTTTACTTCACCGTCATCAGTCTTGTTCCGTGTACTCTTTGTGGCTTTGTGTGTCTCCGCATGGTTTCTGTGTATTTTTTGTGTTTTGTGTGTTTTTTGCAGAAGTCGTGTCACCACATATTTATGTCAATGCCTTGGCACTTTTGCTACTCATAAAATAAAAGTCTGCACTAATTTTTCAAACAATGAAAAATAAGTAGATAAACCTCTTCGCCAGCTTTGCTGTTAGCTTCACTGTTAGCTTCACCCCTTTTTCTTTAGCGTATACCAGTTACAAGTGAAGTATGACAGCTGCTTTGCTTGGATTTATGCATATTTCATATCACAGAGAAAAGAAGGAAAACAAGTTTAAGAGGAGAAAGAAAGATTAAACCAATTACAGTGGTGGAATATGACTCGCAAATGTGTCATGCTGCAAATGTGCAGCTTCAAGATTTCCGCAAATACTACTGTCTCTGTACTGTCTCTGTTGGTTTTGTTTGAATATGTGTTGTTGTTGTTGTTTTTATTGTAGTTATGCTTGTAGTTGTTGTTCTCAATTTGATTAGGTGATTGATGTTATTGTGTTTCAGTGAACTTTGTGGTCTAAGGGTTATACCTACTTATGGGTGTGCTAAAGATATTGGAATTAATGTTTGTATAAGAAAATAAAAATATTGTGAAGTTATTAAACTTTTGAAAGATTGATAAATGGAGTAAATTTAGATTGATTACAAGTACAATCAAATTATAAAAGTATTGTTTTATGAGAAACAAATAAGTATATAGTTTATAAGAAACATTTGATTATGCTATAGTGATTGTTGTCTTATGCTACACTAAACAAACAAGCAATTTTGTTCGATTATGAGAATTGTATATATGAATGCGCTAAAGTGCGTGCCTTAAGATATAATAATTGAAAATGGTTTGTATGTTAGTGTATCAGTTTTACTACACTTTAAATTAAATATCTAATTAGTGATAATCAAATGATTGTAATTTAAATATAAAATTGTTAATTCCATGTTCCGATATTATATAAAATATATAATTTTATTTTAATGATATAAAATAAAAATATGAAAAATAAATATAAAATAGAGAGCAAAAAGTAAACAGAACTTAATTAATTAACCTTCATTATTAATGCAATCAGTATATCAAAACTTTTTTTACATTATTTATTTTACATTGTTCACATCTGAGTAAGACATCTGAGTATCTGATGGACAAACGGTATTGCTGACTGATAAAGTGTAAGTTAATGCCTTTTTTCAGTAAAAACTATTTTGCTTTTATTTAAAAAACTACGTTTAGGTAATTACATTTTTGTAATGCATGTATTTTTAATGTCAATAAACTATATTGCTACACTCTCAACAAGTTCATACTCTTTTACTTAAATAATCATAGCAATCCTTTACCGGGTTTCGGCATGACGTGGTATTCCTCTACAGAATTCACAGTTTCACCAGTCTCATAGATTCGGTCTTCATCTACATCCTCTTTCTTTAACTGCCTCTTCAAATACCTTATTCGATGGAACATTCTGATGACATGACCAAACCAACAAAAGCACTGGATATTAATTCGCAATGCCATGATGAAGCTCGTACAGCTCGTGGTTCATTCGAGTGCGGTAGTCATCCTCAATATGTAGAGGATCGAAGAACTTAGGAAGAAAAAATGCGTCTTCAATGTCAAAAAAAATAAAAATTATTGCATATAACAGTTAAAAAAAATAATTGAGTAAGTTAATATAGAGGTTTTTTTGAATAGTAGTGTACTACAACAACAAAAATTCATTTTTATATTATTTTAATTAATTGAATTTTTGGCTGACCATATAGCTGTTTCGAGTATTGCTAAATACCCATCATCAGTGGTCTTGGATATAATTCTTGTATTTAATTATTTGTAAGTAATTTTTTGAGACTGCAGGACCCAGATTCGTACTCGTGTCCTGCCAAATTTGAAGCTCAGAGTCAGCGCTCCTGACTCTGTTCAGTTGGTGTCTCAAAGCCGTACTTGACTTTTATGTTCTCACATTTTTCTGGAATTTAGTTAATTCATATGTTAAAATATGCATTATATCAAAATTAGGATTCAAAAAAATTAAAAATTAGGTATGTTAAATTTAAAATTCTGGAAATTAACTGAAATTTTGAGAAGGTAAAAAAGTTTAAAAAAATTTTTTTTTTGAATTTCTTATCAAACTAATTTCTTGAAATATTTTTTTACTGACTTTAGACCTCAAGTAATGCAAATTATAATTTTAAGCCTTATGGGAATATTGGGTACATACGCCTTTAGAAAAAAAAATTTTTTTTAATGACATTCTCAAGTTTAAAGGCAAAAAAGAACGCATCAGCAAACTTACTGAATACAAAAGTTTTTCAAAATATGAAAATCAAAAAAAAAACAAGAAAAATATAGAAAAAGCAACACAAAAAAAAAAATATAACAAAATGTAATAAAAAAAGACCTCAACTAAGAAAGTATAAAGAAGAAGAAGAATAAACTAAAGACATCTCGAAGCAAGCCACATATAAAAGAAAACAAGCAGAAGCCTGTAACCAAGCTTACAAACGTAGCAATTACAACTAATAAAGCAAATTTTTACAACAACTACGGTAAGAAGACTGGCAGCAACAGCATTGACAGCATTTATAGCAGCGACGTAAACTGCAAAAGATGAAGGACAACAAATATATAGTTCAGTGGGGAAAAAGTATTACACGCATTTATACACACATACACACACTCATAAACATACGTGCAGTAGTAGCTTGTAGAGAAGTGCACACCTCAGCGTAAAGAGCATAGTTAAAATCGCTTCTTACTTTGCTTAATACGTTTTTGTTGCTGGTGTTGTAAGTGTTGTTGTTATTTTCCTCCCATTTGTTTGTTTTTTCGTGTTTTTTGTGTTTTTTGTTGTTTTATAGCCGCAAGAAATAACATTCTTTTGCTGCTGATACACTGACGTTGTAACTACAGCTTAACTGTTGTTATTACCCGTGCTGCCAATGTTACCATACTTGTGTACTTAAATATGAAAAAAATGCTTTTTAACTTGTAAAACAACAAAAACATACATTAAAGTATAAAAAATATAGAGAAAAAAGCGAAAAAACCAAAACAGAAGACAGAAATATAAATAAATAAAATAAAGTTAAAATAAAATATAAACAAAGAGAAATAAAACCTTTTTTTGTATTTATTTTAACATTCGTGTTGAAGTACTTGCGAAGGTAGTGAAAATCTGCAGTGTTTGAGGAATGAGTGAAGAGCGTTTTTCTTTCAAATAATAAAAAAAGTTCATGTTTTTTAAAAAAGTATGTATGTGGGACAACCTATTCGATTGCATGGATTTATATTTGTGTGATTGGCTGTGTATACATATGCGTGTGTTTAAATAGCAAACTTTGTTTTATGTGAGATTAAGTTAAAAAAATAATTTAAAACTTATTATCATCGTTTTGATACTCCAAATATATATATAAATATATATTTAGAATTTTGATAACAGTTAAGTGTTCCATCAGAAAAGCTTCGTGTACAGTTTAGTGTTATTTTAGAACAGATAAATCTTCTTTTAGAACAGATAAGTGGTATTTTATAACAGTTTGGTGTTCTTTTAGAGCAGTTTAGAGTTCTTTTAGAGCAGTTTAGTGTTCTTTTAGAGCAGTGTAGTGTTCTTTTTAAAACAGTTGAGTGTTTTTTAAAACAGTTTAGTGTTCTTTCAAAAGATCTGGTGCTATTTTAGAAGAGCCTTTAGGAAAAGTTTGGTGTTCTTTTAGAATAGTTTATTTCCTAGATTGCATTTTTTAACTTATTTTTAAGCTGCGGCAAAAATTATATCAATAGATGCACTTATTTTTTCAGTTTTGGTAGTGATCTGTGATTCTTTGAATAGACATATAATCAAACAATGTTTATGTATATAAAATTTAACACTCATGCATTGTGGTCTGTTTAAAATTATAAAAGTTACCCCCTATAACTAATTATCAAGTTAGGACGATAAACAAAACAAATCTTTTAATATGCCGTAGTACTAAACATCGAATTCTAAGTTTTATCTAAAAATTTCTGATATATTTTAAAATAGCAAACGCCACTAGATAGTTAATTTGGGACAAATATCTCATTACACTAAATATTTTACAATAATATGCAAGCGAAAAATATAAGAAGGACTTGTCATAGGATGAAATCAGCTATTAAGATTTGAAAATATGTATCAATGAATCAGTTTAAAAATTATTAAATGACTGAATTATTAAACTGAATTTAAAAACGACTCCAATAAACTTTTGCAACATTCAGGAGGTAGTATGCTATTGTTAACTCTCAGAAATTGATGTAGCATATGCTCAAGATGATTTAAAGAATTTTGTGTTGTCTGTTTTTAGTAACGAAAGTTTAAAAAACGCTATTTATATTATCGAAAATCTATGCAGGGTTATTATGACGTAACAGTAAATTCGGACTTTAAATAAGGGAATGTTGTGGCATAAGAATAAAAGTACGTTTTATGCTAATACTTCATATTCAGTACCTAATTTTAAAAAGTCTAGATTAAAATACTATGAATGGATTTTATTGCAATCATATAATATTTTTTTTATATAAATTATTTCTTTTTCAATATTATTAGTATTATTTCGATTTTTTTAAATTATTTTATTTACTTTAGTATAGGCCAGATATTGTCAAGTACTGTCATTAGATAACATAGCTACCATACTTTTCTATCTTAACGCGTCCAAGTCCATGAAAAATATTCAATATACTTACTCCCTATTTTTCCGTATTTTGGAACATTCTTTTCTAGTTAACCACGTCAACTTTTCCTGGATAATTTTTGCGAAACTGTATCATTTTCTTCTTTTTAATAAGTTCTCTCATTAAATATTATTTTATGAGCTGACTTCTAGAACTCTAATAACATTGTCAACATGAGGTTACTGCCTTACAAGTATGAATCATCAATATTTTTACACTTCATTATAGATAATTGATGAAAATATTCGCTCTTTAAATGACTTAACTCACTTATCCTGTTATTATTAAATTTCAGTTAATTATTAATTATGGACAACACATTTGCAGAGTTAAACATCCCCATGTTAATGCATAGTTAACTGTCAAATTAAATTATCTTTCATTATCTGCGAGCATAAAGCAAAGCATTGTTGCGGTTACTACATCGATTTACATGCACTCTACATTCAACATACAACACACACTGGCAATTACATTACACCTTTTGAATAATACCCTACTACACTGCTGTGTGAATTTTTGTGTGCCTTGTTTCATTCAAATATTCAAAATACTTGCCATTACACGCAACTTTACCACTCAATGTGTTCACAGTTCCACGCAAATGCAAATTTCAAATTAAGTTTCATAATGGTTTTTATTTATTTTTTTTTGCTTATTTTTTCTTCCTTCATTCACTTTTCTTTACTCCCACCATTCTAAATTTAAAATACCTTCGCAGTTACTTAAGTAAAAATAAGAAGATACTAAAAAATATTTTATTCTTTGCTCTTGTAATCGTTATCATTACGGTGTGCACCACCACTACCGCACCGCTACTGCTACTATCGCGCTGCTTTTGTGTCAATGCTTTCGCTGACTTTGCCACTGTATGTTATGTATAAGTACTACCATAAACCAAAAGCTGCTGCAATAGCTGTCTTTGTGGTGGTAATAGCAGTAGCAGTAGCAGTAGTAGTGGAAGTATTAGTATTAGTAGTCGCACTAACAACAACTGATGCTTCTGCTGTTAATGTTTCTGTTGATAATGATGATGAGGTCGTTAATAATGATAATTATATACATAATAATGATGTTGTTGAAAGTGATTTATTTTCTTACGTTGCTAATAAGTTTATTAAGTCTACACCTTGTGGTCGCTTTTGATGTTGTCAGTTGTGTTATTTTGTTGTTGTTATTTTTGTTACAGTGTTTACTGTTGTTGTTGTTGGAAATATTGTTGTTGTTGTTGCTAGCATTACTGTTGCTTGCTGTTGAAAACTTTAGTTGAGTTTTATGATAAAGAAGCTCTTAAAGTAGCAGAAGTTTACAGTTTTTATGCTAGTTGCTTTCATTTCTTAGCAATTTATCTTTTCAGCAACTGGTTTGTTAAGAAAATTTTTGCAATTTGTAGTACATTTATAATTAAAATTAATTCATTAAAAAATAAAACAGTAATTAATATGTAAAAGTTTTTAATTAAGGCTTACCGTACGTATGAGTAACTTATATTGTTATTAAGTGGGCATGAGTGGGAAGTACGAGAACTTTTTGTTTAAAATAAGTTAAGCATATATTAAATAAAAATAAATATAAATAAATCTAATTATGACTTTTTTTCTATGACAAGAAATCCATTTCGAACGGAAAAGGGAGTATGAATGGGAAATCACTGAAAAATTGCATATTTCAACAAAAAAAGAAATAAAGAAAAACTTGTTATATAATAAATATCGAATTTATTTTTTTAAATTTCAAGAAAAACGATTGAAAAACATAAACATATTATGTACAGACGCATATCCTACATACAAAATATAGACCATTCCAAAAACTCTATTTATGGACAATTATATTTTAAATCGTACATATCTACTAGTT
>NC_051847.1:134083566-134093184 GCF_002237135.1 Teleopsis dalmanni
TTTTTTTTGCTAACATTGTGTATAAATGCATTTTTATTGCTTTATTATTTATTCCACAGGGAGTTTAAAGTTTTATTACATTTATCTTACATGGTTTTTACATTTTTACACATTTATCCTTGTATTCATATGAATATTTGTACGGATACAGAAGTCCTTAACTGACCAAATAACCTTTTTTAATAATTTGTAAATTCATTAAATTTTCAGTACTTTTCTATGGTTACTGGGATAGAGGAAAATTGCAAAGTTCTTGTGGTATTTACATATTTTAAATATGCAACAATATGTCCATTGTGAAGAGTTAACAAGGAAAGTAATTATTTTGTAAAGAATGTTTCTATTGAACATGACAACAACATCATAATTCGTAGAGAAAGTTTAAATAAAATCTGCACAAGAAATATTTATATTTTATACTTTTATATGTAATACAGGGTATGTAACGAATCTATTTCCAAACTTTATTTTTAGTAACTTTTAAAGAAAATTAATTGCAATTAAATGCATTTATTTAAATAAAATTCAGAAAAGTGTTCACCATTAAAAATTATACATGTATTAAGATCTATCATAGCAACATGCGTTACTTTATTAAGTTTATCTGACGTAATTGGCCCAGTTTTCCCTTCGATTCGCAAAAAGAGAAAAAGATCTGAAGATATCACATAGTTTGATTGAACATACTGTCCATTTTTGAGATACATGGTTCGAAATTTTTTTTTTGACTAGTTCATTGTATTACTACCGGTCTCAATAGCGGCCATACTAGCAATCTTACTTTGGGCAGAACATCACTTTCTTGAAATCACATTATTTATTAGAATAATATCTGATTTTGAAAAATTATGAATTATAAACTAAAAACTAAATTTTATTTTAATTACCCTAAAAAAATGTGCCAGTGAAGTTATTTTCTTGCGTTTTAATTGACTTTAACAACTACATTTAAAATATTATCATTTGCTTATTCGCGAGAGTACGAAGATTGTTTCGTAGTGATCTTCAATCATCACGACGATTGTCCTAACATTAGGTCCTAATTTATTTGAGCAGTTCTAATGTGTTACTAACTTTGTCTGTTTCTTCATAAGTTCTCTCAATTTTTGAATGGGAGAACTACTCATTACGTATTTTTTTATTTTCATTTCTATATCATTATTCAATAATGCAATTTTTCTAGTACACCAATGTATGGTTTTCTTGGAAAAATTTTTCTTAAATTTTTGAAATTCTTGGTGAAAAACTGTTATTATTTTATTTTTGTTACAAGATTACTCAAACTTTTATTTTGTTATTGAAAGAGCAAAAAACAATATGATTGGTTCAGCTACCAGATCTGAAGTTATTCATTAATTAATAGCCCACAATTAATAGTTTGAATATGTTTTTAAACATTTAAAGTAATAGGTGGGTAGGTAAAGAAAGAGAATTATTGAATTCTTCTTAATTAGCTAAGAAATCCTTGTTGATTTCTAATTCGTGGTAATATTAAGTGGAGGGTTGGACATTTTATAACTAGCCTGATGCATTGATAGGTGGAAAGTAGATGAGTAGGTGAAGTAGAAGGAGGATCGAATCTTCCTTAATTAGCCAATTTCTAATTTCTTGTTGATTTCTAATTCCTCGTAATATTATGTATAGAGTTTACAACCAACCTAATGCATTAATGGATGCAAATATTTTGTCAATTTCATTTGTATCTTATACAAAGTCTGATATTTCTGTTCAAAACACTTTGATGTTTCTTATTTATAACAACAGACACAGTTTAAGGTAGATCTATGGGTGATAATATAGATACAACTAATATATCCTTTTTATTTTCTTACCTTTACGTTATTTTCATAAGTGCAATTGAGACTCAGTAGTAGTAACTTTTAATGGATAAAACCATTGATTTTCAATATCATGCGTAAATATTCATTCATTACAGCAACCATAAATTCAATTTAAGGGTTTGACATTAAAAAATTTACTTAGAGAAAAAAATAAGAAAAGATACGTTTCGAGTTTTGGCTCTATAGTTTGCAGAACAGAATAAAGTAAATTCTGCATAGTATATATAGCATTTGTACGTTTTATTCAGCTTTAGAAGAATACAAATAATAGCTAATATACATTCTATGTTAGTTACGGATTTAACACTGTTTATAAAGCTTTATCTAGTTTTCATACAATATTACTGTATATAACCCACTCTGCCTAGTTCGTTATCATACAATTTGAAAATGGGTCTATTCGTTTAGTTTCAACAGTTTGTGATTTAGATGTAAAGAAAACATTCTGTTCTGTTTTCTAACTCGCTTTATGCAATTAATTTAAAACTGTAATGTGACGGGTCTTCAGCACTTGAACGAAGTTAGGATCAACCCAATATGTCATTATCATAAACTTAATTGGTCCGTAATGACTGACATATAGGCTGACAAATTATTTATAAATACTTTTGTTGAAAACAAATTTATTTGCGAAAATTCACGTTAAAGTATTTATAGGTAATTATATATACTATACTTAATTATATTGTAAGTTTTTTGATTTTCAATGCTGGAGTCGTTTTAACAACTTTTAGGTATTTCAATAAATGTTTCCATTCTATATTTCTAAATTAAAAAGAAGAAAGAAGTTTATTATGAGGTAAAGATATTGTTATCTCTGGTTATACAGTTTACTTTAGTGCGTTACAAACTATTTTGCAAACTTAATTCATCCCTTTCACGATTGTGTTAACAATATGTAAGTGACAAGTATGTGTAATGAAGAAATTAACTAAAAGTACGAAAGCATATGTTGTGAAAATATATGATACGAAAATTCCAAGTTTTAACTGGATTTTATGTTTCACAACTACTGCTCTCAACTTACATAAAACACATAAAATTTGCATTAAAATCATTAAAATAATGTACACGGTATTTTACTTTAATTGAAACTTCCCAGGAACTCTTGATTCTTTAATAAACTTACTAAATGCTAAAAGTCAGACAATTTTGAAACACATAAAAAACATATTAAATGCTGGGAAAGAGTAAAAAAATTGAAATTTATAAGAACTGAAAGCAATTTTCATTTGGCTTCTGGCTAAAATGCTTGCTAATGTTTAGTTCTTTATTCCACACGATGAATTTTTTAAAAAGGACCTTGTTTGCAATTTGTTTCGGTCGCATTTTTTCTGGTAGTTTGATGGTACAAAGTAAATTTTTTCCATTTCACTCTAATATTAAACCCCATTTCGAAATCATTTTAAATGTCAAATCATTTTAAAATAGTATTTTCCTACTGTTTGTATAGTCGTGTATACACCAAATGGTTGGCAACGTTTACGGCCTTGTTTGCAACTTAGTTGTGTTTGATATGCACACCTACAAAACAGCTGCACAAACAGTGGACATAAATAAAAAGGCTGAAAGGATAAATGCAGTGCATTAGGAGTGTATGAACAGCAGTGGCTAAATGGAAGGAAGGTGATCAGTTTTGATTGCAACTTATAGGTAGCCTGACTTCACCTAAACGAGCTCAAGGTTAGCCAATGTGTTTTCATGCAGAATATATTGCGTTTAGTTTTCCAAACGACAGTAATGTGAAGGGGCTTCATTTTAATAGTTCATTTGTATTTGTATTTATTTAAATAGAATATAATTTTTTATTTGCAAGTTTAGTATATTTTAAGTATAGTTACTTCGAAAACAAATACAGCGAATTACTGATATAACACTATATGGGTTTCTCATTGTTAGTAGCAGACACTTGAGAAACTATTAAAACTTAACGTTACTTAATCCAGAATTAAATCTTTCTAATTTAAACTTGCAACTTGCTATAGTAAAATTCTGATACTTGTAGTAAGCAAGCAAAACAATCAAAAACCCAAATAAGTAAACTAGAGATGTATCTTACAGTGGGTTGAATAAACCAGTAACAAAATTCTGGCATTGGTTTCTTAAGTGTGCTTTTTTATCATTAGTAGTAAACACTTGTTACTAGTAAACACTTGAAAAAGAATCAACAATCTGTCTGCTTATGTATAGTACGCCATAACAACTATACAATTGCTAACAACAGTGCAAAGCCTGTAGACATCTCCAAATGTCTGTAAACAAATATTAGTTCTGATTGTGAGGCAACACCATTCCATGAGACGTTTTTAGACTCCCACCTTCCTTGTCTGTACTATCCTATGTTAGATGAGATCAAATATAAAGATAAAAGTCGAAATGTAGACGCATGTATGAGTTTTAGTAAGATTCTATAAGTCAGGGCTGTTTAAAGCACGGTCCATGGGCATCATGCGGCCCGCGGCTAATATTTGTGCGGCCCGCAACTAGTCTTTAATCTACCATAATTATGCACATTTTTCTTTGTTATATGGCATCATAAATACAAAAATTAAAATTTTTTAACATTTTGACGTATATTTACTTAATTAACAAAGACTTTAGTATACTTTCTTTGTACAACAGGTTTAAAAAACTCGTATACAGTGCCATATAACATTGATCTCCCTTATGATCTGCCTCCATCTGTCCCTATCTTCTGCTATTCTCTTCCAGTTCAGTACTCCAATCGTTCTTGCATCACCATACACATTCTCATCTCATCTTGTTATTTTCCTACCTCTGTGCCTGGTTGTCATCGGTTTTGCGTTGAAAATGTTGTTCGGCTTTCTCTCCCACCCTATTTCAATTATATGAGCAGCCCATTGTAACCTTTGTGACTTAATGTATATACCTTCTGCTCAATAAGTACTCGGATTTTGTAAATAAAACACACAAATTTAAATTTTATTCCAAATTTATTTTATCTCCTTCAAAATATGATCCTTCTGAAGCGATGCACATATGCCGACGCTAACCCAATCTTCCATACACTTTTCGTAGGCCCGTGAAAGTATGGCTTTTAGTTCCTTCGGGGAATTCTCTTTTACCGATTCAATCGACTGAAAACGCTTAACACGAAGGGGCAATTTGAGTCTCGGGAACAGGAAAAAGTCGAACGGATCCAGATCTGACGAATATGGTGCCTGAGCGATGACAGTGCTGCCGTGTTTGGTGAAAAAATCGCGTACAACAGAGCCGTGTGCGATGGTGCATTGTTGTGGTGAAGAATCCAATTGTTGGCTTTCCACAAATCTGGTATTTTCTTACGGATGGACTCACGCAAATGCCGCATAACGAAGAGGTAATTGTTGACCCTCTAGCAAGAATTCGTAATGAACAACACCGCGGTTGTCGAAAAAAACAGTGAGAATAACTTTGATTTTCGAGCGACTTTTGCGCGGTTTTTGGGTTTTGGCTCGTTTCCGAAGCGCCATTCGCTCGATTGGTAACTGGTTTCGATGTCATACTCATAAACCCATGTCTCATCACCTGTTATGATGCGTTTCATGAATGTAGAGTCGTTTCCATGCTCAAAAATCATTTCTTCACACACGTTCTTTCGGTATTCTTTTTACAAAAAATCAAGGTGTTTCGGTACAAGTCGAGCTGCAACGCGTCTCATGCCCAATATATCATGTAGAATGTGGTGAACGGATCCATTTGAGATGTTTAAGTCACGAGCAATCTCCTTTTCAGTCATACGACGATCTTCCAGTACAATTTTCTTGATTTTTGCCACGTTTTCTTCGGTATTTGATGTTGATGGACGTTCAGAACGAGGTAAATCTTCGGTCACTTCACGACCCTTTTTGAATGATTTATACCACTCGTAGGCCTGTGTTCGAGATATAGAAGAGTCCCCGTAAGCTTTCTACACCATTTTCAATGCTTCAACACATGAAATTTCGATCAAAACACAAAATTTCAAACAAACTCGTTGTTCAACTAAATTTTCCATAGTAAAAATCGCTAAATGCACTTAAGGTAGTCTTACATTAACAGCTGCTGTAAACAAACTAATTGACAGATGGCGCTCAAATTTGTAACATATATCAAGAAAGGGTGAAAATTTTTGAAAAAGGTCTATTACTTAAGGAGTAGTTATCAAAATCCGGGTACTTATTGAGCAGAAGGTATATGTTATATCAAATCATATAGCAAATTATTGCAAATATATATATATATATATATATATACTTGCAATGATTTGCAAGTATTTTATGTAAGAACATAAATTTTATGCAAAACACTTATTTAATTTCTAAACTTCAGCTGGTGTTCAGAAAATTTTGGTAAAGGCTTTTATCAATTACAAAATTCAGTTTATGTTAAAAGTCTACTTTCATGTCCTTATGTTAAAAAGGATACTAAAACGTTTTCCCTTAAATTGTTTAGCCACATGCAAGTGAATATGTAAGTGAAAATGTGTTCGCACTAAAACGTTTCGATTACACTTAACTCCTTTGCCGTATTTGGGTCCTACGTCCTGCAGCCTGTAGCCTGCATTCGCCACCAACACACGAATACATCCACCATATGTTTTAACTGAATTCATCAGTTGCAAGCATTCATGCATGTTGTATGCATGCATTCATTCATTCACTCATTCATTCGTTCATTCATTCAAGCAGTTCAAGGTGGATTTGCACTGAAACGTATATAAATTTCACTTTCTTAAAAATTTTACTTCAATTTATATAAAATTCATGCCACTTAAAATCATTGCAAGTAATTGAAAATTTCTCAAATTCCTTACTTGCAATTTATATTAATCTCTCTTCTGGTTTTTCTGATCAATTTTTACATTCTAAATTTAAAATGTTTGTAGATATAAATGTGGATTTAAATATGGCACTATATTACATTTCATTATGTACAAAAAATATGCAAAAATACTTCTTTTTTATTTTGGATATACTACACTATACCTATATCTCTCTATGACTGTTATTATAGGCAGAATTTGTGGTTATGAAGATGGAACTCTTAAATGATTGCTTTAAGTTGGATTAGGTGCGCTTTATATTCTACATTTATTAATGGCTAAATTGGACTGTTCCAAAATTTTAATTGCCAGAATTTTTAAACTAATATTTATATGAATACCATATATAACTTAATAATAGTTTGTAAATGTTTATTGTTTATTTGTTTGAAAAACATTTACTTTTTCCTTTCTTGAAAAAATTCTTCAGCGATCGCTTTCCGTTTGTATTTTTTAAATCATTGAATGCCTATTACGGAGAAGTTTTAGGTGTCTTAATGCTTATGGGTGACATAATTTGCGCCCATGATTCTGATGGTCACTCAAAACCTTTGCCAACTAATAATGGCGACGTAAAAGATCACATACCACACTTCATATTAATGGCATAGTGGTATTTAAAGTCGTCCAACTGGTGACATCTGGTACCAAATGACGTTTGGTAGTAGAACATATTTTCAGAAGACACTATTAAAACTTTACAGATTTTTGATATACTCGAGAAGACTCTTCTTTGAAGACTCTAGCCTATTAGCCTATTCTTTGAGTTGATTTTTTAAAAAACATGAAATTAAATCGAAGAATTTATTTGAAAAAAAAAACTCAGTTTCAAAATATGATGTTCTAAAAAGTTGCAGTTTATTTTATTTTATTTATTTTATTTAATAATGCGTTAAGCGGAAAAAAACTCTTTTGTTGCATCATCTGAGAACTAACTTAAAAACTAAAAAAAATAAAGAGATAAATAATGTATATTAATAAATAACAATTTACAAATTATTAAATAATAAAGCATAAAAGATTATAAAACAAAAAATAAGAGAGAAAAAAAATTCAATCAAAATAAAAAAATTTAGTATTAAAAATTTAGAACAAATAACTAAATATTGCAAACAGAAAAGATACGAGTATAAAAAAAAATAATAATATATAATTAAGAAATAAAATTTAGTGTCAGATATCAAGTGGTGATATCAAGATAATGTATTAATTAGCAGTTTTTTGAAAGCTTCTACTCTACTTGTGTTTCTGGTTGCACATGAAAGCGAATTCCATACTCTGACAGAATGGATAAAGGGAAAAGTTGTGAAAACAAGTTAAATCTAAGAATAATAAATAAAAGAGATCTATTGGATCGTGATTCTTGCAGACAATTAAAAAAGTATTCAGGGAATTTAGCATTAACAAATTTGAACAGTAACTAACAGACCCGAATCTTCATAAATTATTCAATGTCGCAACCTAAAATTGCATTCCTGAGACTGTAAACATATCGCGTCATGGAATTATTAAGCTTAAGAAATTGATTAGCAAGAGACACCGCATATAATTTAGAATAAACTAAAGAGGAAAACATAATAATAGGAATTATTAACTGTTTTACCAAAAATAAACGAGTAACAACAGGGTGGTCCAGTTCAAATGGATTTTAACCTGGTTAAACAAATTTACATATATCTAAAATGTTTTTATATCTAAAAAGATTCTAATTTTTAGTTATTTTTTACTTCATTTCTCGATATGAGGACTATATTAATTATTAATTTTTTTATATCATTTAAAAAATCGGATTTTTCTGGTTTACGAAAAATTCAATAGTTGTTTATTTGTTTTATTTGTTTTCATTTCTATTATTAGCTTCTCAAAATTATTAGGTAGCGTCACTTCAGGTTTTTTATTTACAAATCGGTTTGAGATTGGTAGTGGATAAATATATATGTAACACACCTACTTGAGTTTTATCTAAACATCAGAATACCTCGATATATTTCACATTTACTATTTTTCAGGAATACACATAACACAGTTTTTGGTAAATAGTATTGATAATCTCTGCAATTCCTTTGCAGTCAATTGTAGGAAAGGAATTATGAAAGTTGGTCTCTCTCAGAGATACGTACTCTTATTTTGGTAATTACATAACAGTGAAAACTGAGTGAACTATTATAAGAAAGTATAAATATTTCTAATTTTCAGCAATAAAATGTTACTATTCAGCGAGCATATTTGCGTGGTAATATATAGTATCCATTTTAAGTCTGATATTTTAAACAGAATAGCTTTTGTAACGAATTGATACATACTAATGTAATGTAAGTTACTTTAATGGATTGCTCAAAATTAAAACATTATTGCATAAATTGACGTCGTGAATCATAATGCCTGGTCATGGCTTACTAATAGGTAGAACTAAAAGACAACACAGGTTGAAGAGCAACCACTGAGCAAACATTAGTACAAGTAGAAATACGAAATTTCAATTATAAATTCATATAGATCGTACTAAAATACTTAACTATTGTAGTTCTAAGTAAATTCTTGAATTATATCTGGAATCGTTTTTTCAAAATTTATCAAATAAATGTGTTCATATCAAGTTATTTACTTTTTCGTAATTTAATTTTTATCAACCCGAATGTCTCGGAACACTTTCAAGCAATGTAAACAGTTCAACGCTTTCGCTTCCAGAAATCCTTAGGATAAGCATTAAGGTAACTAAAAAGCAATCAAAAAAGTAAACGAAAAGAAAATGGCGGTTGCATTGCATATTGAACTGTATTGAACAAACAAGAAACTGCCATTTCCGTTTGGAAGACCGAGTAAACCAAAAAAAAAAAAAGAAACAGAAATAAAAAATAAAATAATATAAAACCAAAAGAATATATGGGAAAAAGAAAAAAATGACTAAGAACGGATATAGCCGTATACTTTGCAGGATGCGCAATAGTAAAATAAAGTAACACGAAATGCCAA
>NC_051847.1:134093284-134150118 GCF_002237135.1 Teleopsis dalmanni
AAAATAAATAAGCATACTTATAATTTACATTTAAGTTGCTTTAAAGTATTGTATAGCAAAGTATAGCATTTTAGCAAGGACATACTTGTTTCTCTAAGGAATGTAATTTTCATGCTTTCTCATCCGAACAAGAGTGAAGAAAACTTTCTTGGTTAATTTGAAAATGTGAAAAATTTCCTATTATAAAACTTGCACATCATTTTTCTTACACCTTTGTTATCATGCCTGCACACCACCCGGCGCACTTACCCCTTTCATGTTGGAGCAAAATTAATTATTTAAAGTGTCCTTCTTCTAAGTTGACACTGATTTTAACGCATTGTTCCCAAAGGATCTGACCCAAATGCTTTGACAATATACAATAGCACAGAAATGCTGAACAATAAATTGTTGCGCATTCACAGTCCTTTTTTAACACCTTCGTGCTCCTGAACAATTATTACTAAAACTGAAAGGAGTGCGGCAAGGAGCGGAGAAAAAAATAAGTAGTTCGAAAATTTATCAAGTTTAAAATAAGTGCAAACACAATTAAAAATATGCTTATATTATTTTAGAAGCAATGAACAGCAAACTCATTTATTTTATTTATAGTCCTTTTTAGTAGAGTGCTTCCTGAAATAATTTACAATTCATTTAAAATATTTAATTTGATTTAATAGATCTTTTCCTGTGGAAGGAAAGAAACAGTAATAACGATTTCTTTTTTAATTGAAGGTCTTAAGTGAATAGAAAACAGTTTATGGTATAAGAAAACCTTTTAAATTTTCCTTAATATAAGCAGCATTAAATAGGTTAGTTGCTTGGATCAAGTGGTGAGTCAATTCGTAAATCTAATTAGTGTTTTTGCACACTTTTGTTGCCACATCCTCCTTGCTAACAATTTGGTTAAACTTAATTCGTGCCGTTTAAGACATTTTAAGGACGTAAATATTAGTCTCAGCTAGCTCCCAGAGATCACTGCAGATTTACGCAGAGTAGCTGTTCACTGCCTTCAAAGACCAGAACACGCATAGAGGATGTGGAAGATAGTTTCCTATTTGTTTGGTACTTTCTAATTGTGGCATTAAGTGTTCTGCTAGATTTCTATTTTAGTCACCTATTATCTAATAGGCCAGAAGCCAGTAAGAAATCGTGTTAATCTAGAGACATCCCTTCTACCATATTAATGCTTATTAGTAATTATATCTGCTCAAGAGCATATTAAGGCAATTACATTCTACTCGCCTTACTTGTTGAAAGACTTTTCCCTTTAGGGAATTGCTGGTTGAATATATAAAAATTTGTTTTTAACAGCTCTTCTTGCCACTTCATTAAAAACAAGTAATCGAAAATATTTGGTAAATAGTTTATAATTAAGAATTATTTTTATGCTGTGACAAAAAAAATTTTTTTAAATAATGTATCGAATTCGATTATGTGAACAAATTTTAAATTAGTGTATCTACATTATTTGAACGCATCACAAGTTGATTTATCAAAACCAAAGAAGTTGTATAATGGTCTACCGGGTCCCTATCCTCTAAAATAAGTTCGTAAGTGTGAACTTTCTATTAACAAAAGTATAAGCTATATGATATGGTACGGAAAGATGAGCGCTAATAAAAGTTGATGGAAGAAGGGTCTTAAGTGGGATTTTGATCCAAATATAAGATGTAAATGGAGAGTATGGCATTTTAAAGAATTAAAAAATTTAATATTTAACAGGTCATATTATTGAATTTATTTAATCAGTTGAATAAAAAACTCTTTCTTTGACTTACTCAAAATATAAAGAGAATCACGTTATACATTTTATAATATTAAGCTTCACAACATTTTTTGATAGCATCTGATTTTTGTCCAGTTTCTAAAAAACTAAAATATTTTTTCCAACACTGGTCTTTCGAAAACCTTAAAGTTTCCCTGTTCACGAAAAATATTGTTGTTGTAAAGATGAAAAACTTATTTTTAATTTAAAATTTGGATCCAATTATTGCAACAATGATGGTAAAATAATGTCTATAGATACATTATATAAGATTATATATACCATATTAAAACAAGCAGACGGCAGCAATGCCAAAGTTTCAAGTCCTGCATATGCAGTTATACAGATTTATCACTTTCTTATAATTGATGTATTCTACAACTATACAACATATTAATATGTTCGTACTTTTCTTACAATCTATTTTTTTTTTATTTTTAGAATGGCTTCTATATCTGGTATTCGTTTAATCTTTTTTGTCAGTTCACTTTTTTTTTCTTTTATTAGTGCTCTAAATTCGTTTTCCGATCGTAACGATTTTGACTAACTAACGATTTCTTTCGGGAATGTGTTGGTCCACTATTTTTACTTTTTCCTGATCCACTTAACGACATTTAGAATTTCACAATTTTTCTGAATTACATTATAATGCATTAGATTTGTTTTCCAATCTTAGCGATTTTGACTAACCAGCCATTTCTCTCTCCGAGCGTGTTGGTTCCATTAATTTTTTTTTTTTCATTTTACAATATGTCTTTATTGAATCACTTTAAACAAAGCTTAACAATAAGTTTTAGAATCTTAAAGACTCATAACATTATATTAAAAATAATTTTATAAAAACACACTACGATGAAATATATAATGATTTGTTAATTATTTTATGGGCCTTTGAATAAGTAGCAAGGGCTTATTTACCAGATACCATAGCGTATGAGTTATTTTAATTAGGGTGATCTTTAAGGAAACAGAATAGCGGGTCTATCATTCCGTTTCAGTCTTGAAGAATTCGTCGTATTAGCAAGAGGTCTAGCCAGCGACTCCATTATTTCCACATTTTTCTGTTTCACTTAAAGACATCTTGAATTTCATGCTTTTTTCGAATTACATTATAACATAATGCATTAGATCCTACTTTGTGTGGATCCTGCTAACGAATTAACTAATTCATATTTTTCAATGATATTAAGTAAGATAATTCGGTTCAATTTAAGCTGTTGGAAAATGTACCACCCCGACATTAGTTAAATCTTGGTATTTCGTTCTCTCCATAATGTATATGGATGTCCAAAGTTAGCCATTTAAGTTGTGCATAATCCCAATCAATTTTCATTTGACAGCAGCATAAATTTTTACTAATTCAATTCGATTGCTTAGTTTCAAGTTATTTGAACAAAGTCTCTGCTAAAATATATTGGATGCTGATCGAAAGAATGAAAATGGGGGAGAATCGTAAGCACTTAAATAAATCTCAATTTTCTGTTATTTAAATACGAAAAATAGAATCAATTTAAAAATACTTCAGCTCAATATTTGCCAACATTTGCGACATTTTTTCCGAACGCAATTTAAACGAAACTCAATCAAATCGTTGTTGCGCTTAAAATCCATTTCCGACAATAATTCTAAATTTTATTTATTTTTCCTCATATTTTCATTGTGCTCCGCAGTACCGAAAACGAATTTGCTAAAAATCTGACAGGCACACAGCAAAATGACGGCACTGCAGCAGAAAAAGAAAATGAATACGGAAAATTGGGATTGGAAAAAATTCAGCAAAATTACGCTATGGAAATACGACGGAAAAGTATAAAAGTTCGAGCTGTCGACAGAAGGATGAAGTCGGAGTAACGCACACAGCTCAACGGTATTTGGGACAAACCTTGCCGGAACAGAGTGCACAGGACGAGACGTTGAGAGACAATGTCAAACAATAGCATGCAAAATGGATCTGAAAGACTTCCCAAATAAAAATCACAGAAGGAAATTTGCTAAAAATAAATGCGATGAAATGCGTGAGGAAAGTATGCAAAAAATAGCAGAAAATTATGCTCAATTATAAAAATTTTCAAAAAAAAAAATAGGAAAATTGTATGAAAAGCAAAAAGCAAGTAAATAAATTTTCATTTCTATTGCCCTTTAAATAAATTTTTCAAAATTCAAAAAAAAAAAGGAGGAAAATTTGTGATGTGTAAGGAAAAGGCAACATTAACTGCGAAACAATGAATGCAAATTTCACAAAAGTCAAATCAATTGACTTCCATTTTATTTGCACAAATGAAATTATTAAATCGAAATCATTGAATAGAAATTTTTGAATTTTATTTACTTATTGACAATACCAACAACAATAATAACAACAACAACAACAATGATATCAGCAATAAAATAGACAAAATTAATATTTAATAAATAAACAGAATTATGAAATAATTGCAAATTGAAATATGTCAAAAAAATAATTCAATGTGGCTGTCGATATGAAAAGGGTTCGGTTCGCCTATTTAATTTCAAGGAAAATTGTGTAAAATTTTTCCAAAATCACGTTGGGTACATAGAAAATAAATTTACAAAAAAATAAACAAAATAAAATATTATTTACGATGAGTCGATACCTTATCAGGCACTTGAACACTGCTGGGAAATTATAAAAAAATTGGCACAAAAAAGTTAGAAAAATGTCCTTGTCCAGTGCAAGTCAAATAATCGAATAGGATTTTAGAGAAAATTACAGCCAAGATATATTTAATGTAAACAGAAAAATTTTAATATACCATAGTAAAAAATACTCTATTTTAAGAGACTTATATTTAATGAATTTTACATATCAAAAAAAAAACTATTGTTTAATAAAGGCTATGTTATGCATACAGTCATGGTTACTTTAGATTTAAAATCTTTGTTGTTTACATGAAAACTAAAAACTCTTAAATATCGATTAAGCCTTCATCAGGAGGAAGAGGTCTTCTATCATGTTGGTCAAAACAATGTTGCTAAGTAATAAATGTCAGAACTTGTGTTCTTTTGGGAATAAATACGCATATTTTCTTATGGATATACACACATACGCATACAAAAAAAAATTAACTTTTAAATTTAGGCATAAAAAGTACTAAAACAATAGTAATAATACAAACTAGATAATTATACTATTTACTCCCTATAAAACATAATTATTTTCTGGTCTACAAAGTAAGCTCCACTAAATGTAATGCAAATATGAGAGCGCTTGACCCAATATTCCATATATTTTTCATAGACTAATTGAGGTATGATCTTTAACTTCTTGTATTACTTTTACAATCGATTCGAAACGCCTTCTTCGACGTGGTAATGTTAAAATTCAAAGAGAGAGAAAAGTCTTAATACCGAAACAGTACGATTTTATCAAAACCACAACTTTATGGCATCGAAGATCACTTAAAGTAGAGGGTGTAGTTAACCCTCGTATTCCTAATTTAGCAGAAAATTTTGATTGATATATGTTAAACAGAACTGTCATCTAAAGTTAAGTTTAAGGTTTAACATTCTGCAAAACTATTTATTTAATAATATGGCTAAATTTGTTGAATTTGTGAAAGTGTTCTTCAAAAAGGAAGATGATTTGTTAGATCAAATGTTTTTCAGTAATGAGAATCATTTTTCACCATTATGAGGATCATTTTTTTGACATACCTAGTCAAAAAACAAAATTATTGCATCTTAAGCAGTAGAGAGTCACAATTTATTATCAAGTTAGCATCCAGAAGAAGTCACCTAATGCATATTATATCACTTATAGGCTAGGAAGTATGAAATTGTTAACCTTTTTTGTAAATAATATAGATTTAATACAAACCATCAATTCTAATCGATACATCCACAAAACTAAAATATTAAAGATATAGTGCCAGAAGTCATAAATTGTACCCTGTTTTTAATTTGTTTTTAAAAAAATTTTTCGGTTGAATTATTTTACATTTTGGTGATTTAAATAGATCGCCAACACATCATACGATCTGACAATAGTGATGTTTTTTGTATGGTTAATCATAGGATTTTGTTTACTCGGTCAATTTTCAAACTTTCGACGATCTGAGATATCTTAGTGAACATCCTTCAAGTTATGAATGAAGAACTGCTAGTTATATATCGACAAATCATTAAAAAAATTAAACTCCAGATAAATAAATAGTAAATAAATAAAGTTATTTAAACTTTATAAAGTTAATAGAACAAAATTTTTTATCATTCAAATCTTTATACCATAAATATAATTTATAATAATAATTTAGAACAGCATCTTTCATGGACTTTCCGTCTCGAATATTAGACATCATCCATTATATATTTTATTATATACAAAAACCCATTTTTTTAATGACTTTTTAAGAGTATTGAAAAAAACTAGCAAAATCAATATAGACCAATAATTCTTCGAGTCTTTTTTAATGACTTTTTAAGAGTATTGAAAAAAACTAGCAAAATCAATATAGACCAATAATTCTTCGAGTCTTGTTATATGTAATTTGTTTTACGAATATTTGGGAGATGAACTGTTTTTACTTTTCAAATTTAAATTTATATTTTTAGGAACATATACATGTATTACAATATGCCTAAGATATATAAATGCAAGAAGTAAAGAAAAAAGTTTTTTTAAATTGCCACCAAAAACTATTCACATTTAAATTTTTTGTTAAACAATTCTTTTTAAATGGACCAATTTTAAGATGTCCTTAAGTGTACAGACCAAAGTGGAGCAAACATTCCTAGTTTACTTTACACACTCACAAAGACACACAAAGTACCAAATTAATTTAGGCAAGAAATATAAACGCTGATAAATTGTTTACCCAAGGCTCACCTTAACCCTCATCAGCTTATCAGATTTCATTACGCGTTTTAATACAGCTTACCCCGACTCTCAACCCACCAATACCAAGTACCACAAAGCTGCCAGCATCTTATATTTTCGTCTATTTTTATTTCGCTCCATTATCTTCGCATTCATACGTGTGAACTGAAATACAAAAGCGTTGCATGAATTTGAATATTTCGCTTTGGTTTGTTATCAGTTAATAACATTTTCACGCGTTATTCTCCAGGTGGCAGCAGCAATTCCAACTAAGGCAACAGCACTGCTGCTGCTTATACCAACACCAGCAGCAATAACGACAGGCAACACCAAATTTACTACCGTCAACAACATTTCAAATAGAAAATCGTGTTCCCTTGCATTCGGTGGGGTGACAGCAGCACCTTGGGCTAGATAACCTGATAACATGGGCATATATGGCTGTCTGTATCTGTATGTGTGGGTACATGAGAGCATGTATCTTTGTGCATTTGTATCTGATATGACATAAAAATACAATATAAAAGTAACAAGGATAATAGTAATATGCCTAGATTTTATTTTTATGACAAATACTTATGCGTGTTCGCTTTGTATTACGCAGTGACTAATTTTATGCCACATCGGTAAGGATACATATATATTTTGTTTTCGTATCCTTTTTAAAATTTAAAAAGACTTACTGATTTTACTTGAATTCACTACAATAGCTTCTACGTCAGATGGATAAGGGCACGATCCACGCTTGGAATTATTAAAATTTGTCAAAATCATATTGCAGGTGTTGATTGTCTAGGAAGTTAATTTTTGATTGAACTTCAAGAAGATACGGGTACACTGTTCGTAACGAGTATGGATACGTGAAATGGCATATTGTGACTTTTTTTTATCACAAATTTTTAAACTGAGACAGAAGTTTTCTTAAACTTGACTACTTCAGACAAATAGTTATGTTACGAATAAATTATTTTCTATAATCTTACATACACTTATATTGTAATGAATTATTTGAATTATAATTATTTTCTATAATCTTATATATTAAATATTACTTATTATAATCATGAACTTATTTTCAGTAGTAATTTTCTGCTGAAGTTACATAGCATAGTCAACCGATGTCCCATAATTGGTTGACCATAATTTCAAAAGCAAGACCCTATGTCATACTTTATCACACTTTTCGGATTTGTATTGCAGAAAAAGTGGAGTATTAAAATATGTACACAAAAAAATCCACAAAAGAATATTGAAACATAGCGCCCCTTAACACATTTTCCCCATCTACAATATGTAGTTTTTTCGCGAATGCGTTGCATCGTAGAATTTTACTGTCAAGAATTAATTATTAGTTTTCTATATTTTCTATGTTTGTTAGAAACACCTTCTTTAAAACATTTTTGATAACTTTATGATATTTTCTATATTCACAAAAAAATTAGGTAAAAATCCTAACGGTAATATATTACCACAATAATCTAGTACTTATCTCTGTATTTAAAAAGTTCTTTTAAATACCTATTTTTAATACCTATTTTTACAAATTGTATTTAACAACAAACTAATCTATCTAATAATAATTTTCTAATAATTTTCTAATAAGATTTTGCCATAAAAATATATAGCAGCAATAATCTTAACAACTCAATTCAATCTAGAATTTTTCTCTATTCGTAATAAATTGATCCAAGAACCTCTTTCATGTCTTTCTCTTTTTGTAATATCACAATTTTAACAAATACTTTTTTAATAAGATTTTCACGAAAGCCAGACTTTTTGATACATTATACTAATAGTTAAAAAATACAATTTTTTGAAACTTCATTATACATGTATCTCTTTCGCTCATGTATAGAGACACAATTAAAAGTAAAATAAAGAAACGAAATTTTATAAATGTTATGTGTTTCCTTAAATTTACATAGGATATTAGTAGGGTCTCTCAGTGGCACAAAGCACCCGACCATATTAGGCATATTGTACTACAACTGATCCCAATAGAACACAAAAATTTTACTAACGAAAGCGAAAAATTTTACTAAAAGGTAGCATTATTCATCTATATAATAAAGTCAATAATCGACAAAGAATGTTACTAAAAGTACTATCTTGTTTCAAACAAAGAATATACTCTATCATCCTAGATAGTCCAATCTTCTAAATGAAGATTAAAATGTTCAAGGAAACAAAACGTTAAATAATTCATAAAATTACTACAGATATGTATTTAATTATAAAATTGATTCTAAGAAGAGTAGTGCTTTATGTTGCTTGAAAATGTCTTTCAAATACTTTAAAAACCATTTCTTATTATATTATTCTCACACAGGGTCTTTCCTCTCCAAGTGCTATAACTCTATGAGGTGCTTTTTTAAATCGTAAAACAAATAAATCGCTTAATCGAAAACCTCGATTTCTTCGAAACGGCACAATCAGTTAAATTTAGCAACAATAAAGCTTTTCAAGAAATTTATAATATATATTGGTTTTTTCTATGAAATATTTGAGCAAAATACACAATGTTTTCTTAACCCGATATTATGTACTTTACCAAAGTTAGGACACCCGCAGAAAATGAGAGAAGCCCATTCTAAATATATTTCGCAGAAACAATCAATAACCATTCAACCTATTTATTAAGTTGATATATGAGCGTTAAAGGACTTGTAAAAAATAATTTATACGAAACTAAAATCTTTTTTATTGAATTTTTCCTCCATTTCGATTCGATGGTTAAAATTAATAAAACGTTTGACTTGGCTAAGTCCTTGTGCATTTGATCAGTATTTTGAAAACGTTCCATTTCTTACATTTTCATAATTCCTGGAAATCGCGCAGTCTCAGTTATTAAAATATCATACATCCACTTTATTCTATAAACTTATACGCTTACTTTAATGTTTCTAATTACCGCAATATTTCTATCATTGTTAAAACATACAGCGATAACTCAGAAACTCAGAAATACTATTGCAAGTCTGCCATCAAAAGAGTACCAAACTAATCTATGTGAATTAAAAACAAGATAAACTATAAACAAGATCTTTTAAAGTATCTTATTATATTTCAGTTACTGATAGTTACAATAGATTTTCTGACAAAGTGAAGTATTTATTATCTCGATAATTACTTGAGGTGGACATATTTAAGGTTACCACAACAAAATATTCTGTCTACGTGAATACTGATCTGGTTTTATTCTATATTTGTTCAGCTTTAATCTTGACAAGATTAAGATAAGTATAGTTGGGACACCTAATCTTGTTCATTACTAACAACTTATTAATGCAGAACATTCTGGATTTTATTCATAATGCTTTATTTTATGCGGTTGCGTTGGATGGTCACAGTTATTCTTTCACCTACTCTATTTCTATACAGTTATTTTTTAAATAAATGTATCACAGAAATCAACTATCTTTTATAATGTTTTTAGAATATATTTATATGTCCATATAGGAATAGGGCTTGTACCATTGCATATTGCAGGCACTTTAAATGGTCTAAATGCGTTTTATGTGTAAATGAAACCTATTAAGCCACTGCCTTCCAAACTCATCGCAATGAGCTTGACTTTAGGCGTACGTGTTAAATTTAAAATCCTATATATTACCAACCTATATGTTAAATCCTTTAAGCTATTAACTAAAGAAGTCAGTTTATCTGTGAGTCCACATAAAACAAAGTTAATATATGTACTGCACGCATATATTGTTGCATAATCTTATGTGGTAATTTTTAATATTTTTTATTTTTGTTTTAAAGTTGAAAAAAATGAAAATTCCATTTATTTTGTACGGAAAAGGACTAAAATATAATAAATTCCTATTTCAAAAATTCTAACCTAACTTTGTTATTCAAAACACGACAGATTACCGTTTATTTTGGTTTTCATTTGCCATTTTTAACATTCAGCACATTCAAACGTTCTGCGGGCAGTGCAGGTGAGAGGTAGTGTTTGCTGTATGTGGAACAACTGAATGTACCGTGGTGTGCCGTGACGCGCTAACGTGTGCTCTGCAGTGGTGTCCTGGACTCTGCTGTGATGTTCTATGTAAGGCATGTCATACGGTGTTCGCATTTGTCGGTTTGTTTATATGCTCATATGTGTCTTGTATGTTGTGGCAGGATAAGAATGTTTATTATGTTTATCGTTTTATGAAAGTACAACAACGGCAACTACACAACCGTAACAGCAGCAACAACAGCCAAAAAGGACAGCAACTATGTACCCCCCAAAACAAAAAAAGAAACGCTCTCAGATAGTGAAAAAAAAAACAAAAAAGAAAAACCCAACTGAATGAGATGCCATCGTGTCATCGTTAACATTGTCGTGTGGTATTTCATTCAGTTTCAGTGCAGTGCTGACAACATAAATTTTGACATAGAATACTACCAGCAACAACAACAATAACATAACCAACAATAATAACAATCCACAGGAATTATAGCAACGGCAAATAAATTGACAAATTATATTCCGCAACAATAAAAGTTAGCAAAATTTATTCTTTCCAAACATAATGTATTTAAATTATTTGGTTTTTGGTATTCTGTTTTAAACAAAATTTTTTGTTTGACTTTTCCACTGCTTAAAAATACTTGATGTCATGAATACAAATAGACAACAACAATTAGTTTTTCCACCTCTCCAAATTATATCATGCTATTTGGACAGTAATTTTGATTTTTCCAGCGGAAGAATTAATTATTTTTTAGGAGAGTCAACTTCACAGATAAGCCGCGTTATCACTATAATTTATGAGAAACACACTATTTATATGTTATAAGAAATACAACGTATTAAACTACTTCAAACCATTATTCTATTGCTTCAGCTCATAAGAGACTAGTTTCAAAAAGCAGATGAGAATTATAATTCCCTATTCAGTTGAGTGTAGCTTGTACAGAAATTGTTTGGAAAACGGAGGAGAATCGCAATTCGTTAACGTTTTGTCTGAAAATTGACAATTATAATTTCTTACTTTCAAAGTTGGTCTGGGAATGCTTTCACCTTCTCAACACCCTAGCATCGAGGAACTATGTTACTCTTATGTGGGTACCGGGACACGAAGGGCATGAGGGCAATGAAATAGCAGACTCCCTAGCAAAAAAAGGTGCATGTACTCCTTTCATTGGTCCAGGACCCTTCTGCGGGGAAACAAATAGCTTTACAAACAGCTTATTATGTGAACGGGAGAAACAACATCTACTTGAACACTGGAGAGCGCAAACAGGCATGCGACATTCAAAAAGATTCATTGATCCTAATCACATCAATGTTGATGATATCCTTGGCCTTAGCAGAAACGATATTAAAATCTACACTGAACTTCTTAAAGGACACTGTAGACTTAATTACCCTATGAAGATTATAGGTGTGGTAGAAAGTGACTCCTGTCGACACTGCCATGAGGAGAAGGAAACATCAGAACATGTTCTATGCAACTTCCCAGCGGTGGCAAGACGTAGACTCGATTACCTTGGAAGCGGGATATTAGTCTCAAGTCAAATAGGTAAAATTAAGCCCACAGCAATTACAACATTTATAAATAGTCTAAAATTGTCCTAGTTGGGCCTTTAGGCGCACAATAGATCTTTTAGGTCGGGGTGCTTTAATAGCCTATTAAATAAATAATTTCTTACTTATCTATATAATTAAATATTTAAGTAAGCGTTATATATAATTGTATGTATTGTATAACATGTATAAATAATTGTATTGCATTAAACTTTAGTTAATCTGAACGATTTTTTTTACAAAGAATAGCCAAATTTTCAAAATATCAGAACCATCAAAAGATCTTTATTTATACCTATATCCCGATTTTCGAGTGAGTACCCGAACTATGGAGAGCATTCGAAATACATCCTTTATCTTGTCGAAGTAAATTAGTCCATTGCAAGCATGAAATACCTGAAACCGTCACTATGCCCCGCTTCACTAGTAGTCTAGAACGCCGTTATTTTCTGTTATCTTCTACTGACTTCATTCGAATAAAACATAAAGATACATTCATAAACTGATAAATTGACTTGGATGACTTAAAAGCATCCACAACGTGATTTATGATATTTTCTTCATGTGTTTTTAGAAAGAGGCAAAGTTTCACACACATATGGGTGTTCATCGAAAACGTATATCACTGATAAATGTTCAAATTATTTTCCAGCTTTAATAGGTCCCAAATAATCTTATCAAAAAAATTCGAAGAAATTCTTTAAAATTCCATATTTACGGACTTAAATTGTAAATTGTGAAATTCCGGCATGTGAGCGGAAAATTTATGCAACACAACGTCGACTATTTACCTCGAAACAATTGCCCTCTATTTACGTATAAATAATTACTTCTGAGCAAGTGAATAGGAAAATAAATATTACAGTAGTAGTAATAGTAGTAGGAGTAGAGGAGTGGAAGTGTGTAAGTGAGTTTACTCTCAATTCGGTTGTAATCATTTATAATTTATAGACAATACACCAAAGTTAAATCCAAAGCCAAAGCAAACTCAACACAAATTGAAATGAGTTTATGTTTGGATACAATAGAATTTGGATTCCTGGAATTTGAAGGGTTGCTTGCCTACCCAACCAGCAAGCTTGACAAGCTTATACAGCAGCTCTGTACTGTTGTGCGCCTAAAAGCAAACTTTAAAATTTAGCAAATATTATTTTTCTAATTTTGTATTATTTATTTTTTAGATAGGCTTTTTTCCTTGGCAACTTGGGATATGATTGCCAATTAAGTAAAAGAAAAGCAAAAATACCAGTAAACCAATGAAATGATGAAACAACAAATTTAAGTTGAATTGTTGTTTGTGCTTTTGTGGTTTTGGGGCGATTTTAAATTAATGAGTTTATAAATTAATGATGGATTTATTTAATGGTCAAATTTGGAAGGCAATAAGCACTTAAAATGTAACAAAAACGACTTTTAAGCATTAATTTTACTGTAAAAGAAAATGCCATCTGATATTGTGTTAATAATTTATGTTCCCAAAGAAAAGTCAGTAAAGAAATGTGAAATATATTAATATATAGATATATATTGTGTATGAAAATGAAAATGAGGAAGAAAGTAATACTGAAAACATTTTATATACAATTAACTATTTAGTTAATGTAAGAGTTAAATAAAAAATTACAATTGAAACAATAAAATAACTTGAAGATTTTATTATATTTTCGTGGTCTCCGATTAATAATTACTTTTAATTAATTCGATTTAAGCAGACATACAACAGTAACTATGAGAAAAAATGGGCTTAGTTAAGAGATTTGTATATCTACTGAAAATTCTTCCTGTAATAATGAAATTTCTAATTAAGTAATTAAGGGACCTCACAAAACCTTTTTGGATTTTAAACTCATAATTTGAACTTTACATAATTTGAACTTTCGGGTGGCTTTCATATATGTATATACTTATTTAATTCATTTTAATATACTTCAACGTATTTTAGTTGAATTTATCTTGCATTTTAGTTAAGCAGAAATAACTTATTATCATTTATTTAACACTACTGCTCTTATCAGGGACAATTGGATTGGGTGTTCTCATTTTATTTAACTTGCTGATGCTCTATACGAAACCGACTATATAAATGACAAACTATGTTTGTACGATTTTTCTTTGTAACACTTTCTATTATTTCAGGACATACTTCTACTAATGTCTTCAAACAAGCGTTGCTACTGTCTTTCGTGATTTCTTCCACGATCTACCACGATTTTTAACATTCCAGCCAGCCTAATTATAATATGTAATCTTAATATAACTCTCCGCCCACTTTATCAATATAACATTCTCAAGCGTTCTGGTGTAGATAAATTCATATTTTTACAAGTAACTATTATGAAAACGACCCAATTGAAAATCAAATAAAATGGATTTCAAAATTAATTGTGTCAAAATGCAGATAGAGAAAGCACTAAGCCCTTTTACTATATTAAATGTGAATATCCAGTTGCTACTATCTAAAGACATCCATCATGTTGTATGGAAGCAATATGTGGCTCGATATCGAATAAAAACAAAGCAAACTAAGGGTGTCAAAGGTTGCTTGAATGAAATCTTAAGTATGTGCTAGTTTATTTCATACTCACAGGATATAAAAAACTTCATGATTAAAAAATTATAATTTATGTATTCAGATCTTTAAACGAGAAGTACCAAATTATAGTTTTTTCTTCATCGATTTCATTTAGATCATAACTCATTTATATACTCGTAAATAGTTTTTCGAGCGATAAACAATAATAAGTGCATTAATATAAAAATGAGGACATTATGTGGTCATAAGAATGTATATTTAATGATGAAATTTTTGGAATTATTCATAAAAACATAAATAAAAAAACTCATCAACTTAAATATTACAAAATATTTTATAAAACTTATTTAAAGAAACTTTTTAAAGAACTTCTTAAGGAATGTGTTTGTTACTTAAAAACATTTTTGATGTACTTTATAAAATATTAAATTCTTATTTATTAGATTTTTATTTCATCTCTTTTTTTATTACTTTGTAAATATTAAAAGCTTACACAAACACAGCAAGGACCGCACGTATTAGACACCGTTTGGTACGTGAGATTTTCCAATATTAATACTTCCTTAGATTTTTAAAAATTACACCTCCACAAGAGCGTATGACAGGACGACACATGCATGACAGGACTTCAAAATACGAAATAAAGCACCAGAAGCAGCTGTACATTGAATGTACAAATAGATGAATTCCTATGAGCTGATGATGACGATCTTTTTAATAATCATGTTGTTCGCTGATAATGATGATAAGTTGAAAATTAAAAAGGTGTCAACATGAGTTGCACATACTAATACACTGCAAAAAAGTTATTATAAGCACATGTAATGGAAAATCTAATTGAAGATGAGCTTTTGATGATGTGGTATTAACAAAAACAAAAAAACAAGGAACAGAAAAAATTAGAAAACAAACATTTTGGAAAAGGGAAAGGGGAAGAAAGGAAAGAAAATACAGCGCAATAGAACCGACCGAGCTTTGAAACAAAGACAAGCTATATCAAGTGTGGGAAAGTGCAAATTGAAAGATGCTCCCTTTGACAGCTCCTTTGATAAATAGTACAAAAAAATTGAAAAGAAAAACAAAACAAATTAAAAACATGCTGAACATAAAATATGACATTGCCAAATATGTTGAGAGTTTAAGTAAAGCCTAAGGCAGCCATAAGATTAAGCTGACAATTTACTACGAATTTTGCCTGGTATTTAACGACTTAAACGCCGAAACACTCATAAATGCCTCGCTTACAATTTCCAAATATTTTCCTTGACAGCGCAGCATAAGAGGAATACGTGTTCAAGCTATTTTCTAAGGTATTACGGAAAAATTTAATAAAAAAAATATTTTGTTTTAATCTTCTTATTAATGCTGCTTATGTCAGAAAATATTTTTCAGCACATGTTCCAATTACGGATTTTGTAGTAATAAGCTTAAATCTCGTACGTCACTCTACAATTTAAAATTAAAATTAAATTAGCGGATATACAATTTTTTATCCACTTATTTAATTAATTTGACTTAATTAAATTTAATTGTATTCAAACATCAACGATATGCATCACCGAAGGAATAGGACACTACTAGAACACCGGAACTAAATATAACACAAGGTATCTTGCAAGCATCTTACCGAGTTATGAAACTGCTAAGATGGCCATAGCATACTTAAGAATCTGCTTATTAAATAAAAGATTAAGATTACTCCAAAATAAAAAGAACCAAATGAATACGTCAGCTCATCAATCTTAACGACTAGTCAATGTAGTGGGTACTTTACACACCTGTATAGAAATTCAGGGGACACTGAGAGTATGATGAAACGTTACGAAATATGTAATTTATGTGATACGAAATTATACATTTACGAAATTATATATTTATACAAAATTGGAAAATACAAAGATCAAAATAGGCAAATCAAAAATAAAGTAATAAAACGTTGGAAAGTGATCTCTACCTATTAAATGAAGTTTCAAGAGTGCAAGGTAATTCCATTTTTACATAAAGATAGAGTCCCCAACACCTGTATACAAAAAAGAAGAAAATTTGTCCACATCATTATAGACCTATAACTTTAATTAATTACTCTACTCTAAACATGTAGCGTAAAGCTATTTGTTACAATTTTCATAATTCACCAACTTGCAAAAATATAAATTATTATTACTTTGCACGTTAGACCTAACTAAAGCATAGCTGCTTAGTACAAGATTTTAGAACTCTGTAACCATTCTTGAAGAATATATACCACACGACATATCATAAATCTAGTGAAGAATTTCAGCAATTTTGTAAAATACACCAATCAGAAATAACAAAGCCATATCTCCAAAAAATTTAACCGCATAAAAACAGTTGAAGGAGACACTTTTCGTTCCATTTTCTTTAACACCTTAATAAACAAAATGATCAAAGCCGTTATTCTTTGTTTGAGTCTGAAGTTTTCAGATGAGAAGGTACCAAATTAGGACATATTTTCTGGGAATACTGTCAATTTTAAAAATTCTAAATAACAATAGACTAAATTATAAGACAGATACGAGCAATTACGCTAAGCATATCAGAAAATTATAAACAAAAATGAGCTATGAGCTGAAGAAGCTAAAAAACTGCAAAGCTCTATAGGAAATTGGATCTGATGACATGGAAAAAGTATTATACTTGTGTTACTTCTATAGCACAGCCTTTCATGGTCTATTTTCCTCCACCCTTCATGGTCTATTAACTTCTATAAAGTTCTAGTTTACTTCTCGAAATACTATCAACGTTCTGTCATTACTAAACGTTTCGTTTGACACACTCGGGAACTCTTAAATATTGTGAGATGCCACAATTTTTAATAAATATAACAAACTACACACTTTTCTTTATCGTTGTAGTTTATTTTACCTATATAATTGGAAAATGTAGAATAACTAATTGCACATAACTATTTATCCTCTCCAATGCTTTCTGAAAATAAATGTTTACAAAGTCTTTCCTCAAAACACTTTTCAATGTAATGTAACATGTCAAAGTCAATAGTATCTTCATAAACAGTATATTGAAAATAGCGTTACAAATATAAGTCCTTAAGTGAAAAAATAAAGTTTTAAGTTTTGTTCTGGAACTCTCATTCAAGACATCGTATGTGAAATCAAAAATTTACGATGTAACAATATTAATCGCTGAAAGTACAATAATATTTAAACTTACTACAAAAATAGAGGCGATTCTTTTAGATAGAATTTTCATCAAGGATGGGTTGCAACAATATAATAGCTCAATTCTTTTTTGACATTAAATTGGAAATAAAGACAAATGAAAAGATATAAAGATTATTGGAATATATGGCAAAAGTTTTTACTTATACTGACAACTCCCAATATATTGACGTTTTAAAATTAAAGCCAAATTATAAATTATAATAATTTGGTTTAATCAATTAATAAAATCAAATATTTTGAAAATCTCGATACCGTGCTTTTATTTTACTTATATACACCTTTATATACACAAAAAGTCACACCTTTGCAACGTTCTTTTCTTATATATTTTTTTCTTCAAATCCTATTTAACGTCAACAACATCTACATCTACATAGTACTAGGATTGTAGTATTTTATGATCGTCGAAGGCATCCAAAGGAAATAACAAAAATATGTTACTAATAAATAAGTAGAAAGAGTGCAGATAACATTAAATCAAAATCTGTACAAAAACTTAAGTAATAGTTCCAAAATTATTTACTAAAAGCAGTTATCATAGATGAATTCAACATGAGAAATATAACAAAAAAATATTAGATTTTTCTGGTCAAACAATGAAGACTTCACACTGATATATATTTTAGGTTACAATGGTGATCCTGAAATCTTTTCATTCTTTTCGACTAACTGCATCGATTGTAATGTTGCAATCCTCTATTAAATAAACTTTTAGTTAAATGTAAAATGGATATAGAAAAACATATCAATATTATATATAGGATGATTCTTTGAGGTTTCTTAAATGAAAACTACATTGTTATGTTCAAACAATTTCAATTATGTATACTCATATTATCATCCCCGCTCTTGGAAAAGTATTTATACAAAACTTAACAACATTACCTTAAAGAAAAGTTTTCGATTTTTTACACTTAAATTTACTACTGCTTAAATCAAATTTTCCTGGTCTTTTGCTGTTTCATAGATATTATTTAAAATTAACTTTTTATCATTTTATATTACAATAATCGGAAAGTGCCAGCTTATGCCAACATGGAATACGATTTAATGTTGACATCCCCTTTAAATTTTCTTTGCAATATTTTGTTGACACCAGTCGCACTTTATCCTTGTCACCTGTTATCGTTGGTTTGTTATTTCATTTTGTTACTTTAGCAGGTTTTTCTCTTCTAGCTTTCACTGCTCTCGTTGAGAAATTGCGTTCCGGAAGTCATCTCGTAAGGAGAATATAATAAATACCATTAATACCATAAATGAAATGTAATGTAAACAACATAAGAAAATTTTACAGAGACAATGTTAGGGATTCACGAGGCAGGACTAAATTAAAAAACCACAAATGTCAATGAGGACATTGTTTATCCTTAGTATAGTGAAGGCAACAGGTAAGCAAGAGGTTACGATATTGCATCAGTGACTGCCAAATGAAATATATTTTGATAGTACCAAGTAGAAGTAATTTTGTTTAGGGATTAACGATGAATAATTCTTAAATTAATTTTTTTCTACTGTTAAACTTCAATAACATTAAAAAAAAAAAAATATATATATATATACATAATATATATCATCCAAGACCAATTTTAAAATTCTTTACAGTATCACTGAAACACTATGTCATCGATTGAAAATATTTAATTGCCTTTTTAAGGAAAAATATTTATTATTTAATTTAGAAACTTCAAAATTACGAAAATATTGTTTTAATAAATAATTAACATAAACTATAAATATACTCCTATTTTAATGCCTCAGCTTATTCCATTCACAAAAAAAAAATTTCATTTGGTGCCAAAGTCAATCGCTTCGTCAAATCTCTTCGCCAATGAACCTACTAGTTTTTGGGTTGTGACTGAAGCAATTTGGGTTGTTTCTGGAGCAAGAGTGGACGACTCTTTTAAAATAACCTTTTCTAAGTCTTCTTTGTTGGAAATAGTATATTGCCGAATGTTTTGTTCCAATATTGAACATAAATTTTCAATGACATTCATATCTGAGCTCTGCGCCGGCGGTGTCATCAGTTGTCGGCAGTTCCAAGTCAACCAAGACTGTATGTGTATTATGTTTTGGGTCATTGTGTTTCAGAAATTCCAAGTTTCACGGCACTTTGAAGTAAATTTTTTTTCAGAACGTTGAAGTACATTGTTTTGTTCATGTCAATAAACTTTAGATTCCTAATGCCGACGGCTGACATACAGGCCTAAACCATAGCACTTCTACCGTCATGCTTTACTGTAGTTTTTAAATTTTATTTTTTGAGCTCAGTATTAGGTTCTCGCCACACGTAAATCATGCCATCTGAGCCAAAAATATTGAATTTAGACTCGTCAGAAAATATGGCGTTGTTTCAGAACTTAGCTCCTTAGCATAAGCAAGCCGATTGCTCTGATTTTTTTGCTTATGAAGGATTGTTTTTTAGCTACTCGACGCATTGCACGTTTTGTCTAATTCTATCCGTACCTTCCTGACTATATCAAGAGCATTTAACTTTGGATTCCACTTGATTTTTCTAACAATACATCGCTCGTCAGTTGAGTTGAAAATTTTATTTGGTGCACTTCTGCCCATATGTTGAGTCCTATTCAGCGAGCAAAGTGGTTAATGATGCTCTGCACAGTGGAGCAACTCAAATTAACGAATTCCGTAATTTTCCGAAGAGGTTGACCATCTTTATAATGGGTTAGCACCATTTCTCTCTGCTCAATTGAAGTGCGTCGTCCCGTTACTAATTTATCGTTGCATGTCCAAAATCATACAAAAAATTTATTACATTTGGTTGGAAATACTTTAAAAATATATCGAAAAAAAAACCCAGTTGCACAGCTCGACATACTGGCGACTAAGTGCAAATGATAATTTGAATGAAATAAGCTGTAAACTATAATTCTGTTACGTCACCGGGTTCTTAGCCTTTGAGCGAAACAAAAACAAATTTTATATACTTTATTTTATTTAACTATTATTTTCAATTAGCGTGCCTTTCCTCAATTACATTAAAAACTTAATTGTTTTCTAATTCATTTTTAAGATACAGTGTTTTAAAAATTTAGAACATTGTTGAATGAAATAAGCTGAGACCCACTGTATGTATAGAATATTTTAATAAATGTTCCAAATTTCAAGTTCATAACTCTCAACCCTCACAGAACAATTTATGATACCACAACAAATTACTTACCAAATAACAACACCAATTATGTGCCCTGCAATTACAATTGATTAGCTGCAGTAGCAACAGAAATGTGCTGTACTTACTTCAACGACATTTAACATTGTGTAGTTCTCATAGAGACACTTAAAATGGTTTCGTCGAAATACAACTGGTCACAGAAGCATACAAGTCCAAATGCATTTTAAAATCGCCTGCAACTTATGACTTTTCTTTCATGAAAATACTTTTCTCGCATTTTCCTTTGTATTTGTTCTCCTCAGCTTACATTTAAGCGCATAAGCACGCCTCAAATGGTATCGGGCAGTGCCATCTAGAAGGATGCCAACAATGGAAATGTCCACATTCTAATATATTGAGAGAAGTGCAACTTTCTAAGGTCTGCTACTAGCAATCAATTTATTCTACTATTATTTATAATCCCATAAAAAGTTTATACGGAGCGACGCTGTTTCACAGTCGCATGCAAATTCTGTTTTAGGAACGGATGAAAAAGAAAAGTACTTCTTTAAAAATAATATTATTCTGGGTAATTTCTTTTCTGTGATTGTTTAAGTTAATATTATTCTAAATATACACTCTCCCATCAAACAATAAAGAGAAGTACACAATCAAAAATAAAAATTCCATCACTGGCAATTTGCCAAGGAAAAAACCGAATCGTTTATGAAAAAATAATGTTTTGCTATATTTTTAATATAGTTTAAATGTATGTAGATATATAGATTTCGAAAAAAAATTTAATTCTCAAGAATACTAAACAGTCAGCAGAAAACTATGATGTATTAGTTTCATGAAACAAACAAGAAATAGTATAAGTAAAAAGTATACTAGCCAAACTAATAGAGCCGAAATGAACGAGAAATTGAGATTTGACTTAACCAAAATCGAAGCTACAAGTATTTAATGACTTTATACTATAAAAAGACATTACACAGACAAAACGCAAATTAAAAATAGTTTTTCAGATTATAAAATGAAACTACTGACTGACTATTTGGCATGAGGATATACCTTATCTTATCCTCGTATAAGTATTCTGATAATAGATGTCCACTTTGTAGTATAAAGGGCGTAGATTTCGGTTTGAAATAATAAAACCATTTCATGCACACTGACGGATATAGAGTTCTCAGAGTTATAGAGTTCCGAAATCGATCCCTGCTCAGTTTTAGAACCATTTGTATACCAGAAAATATAATTCATTGTGGTACTAATTTTGCTTTCTTGCCACCTCTCTGTATCTGGTATATAGTACTATATTTTCTGTTGGTCTTGTGGTCAATGTTTAAATAAACTTGAAGCAACCCAAAGTCTCCAATATGTTTTATTTTAAATAGGTTTGGAGTGTACAAGCGTATACCGTTCAGTAAACTACTGTGGTAAAGTTTATAATTGCTAATGGATGCAACCATTTAAATTTTATGATTTAGTGACAATATACCTTATGCAGTATATGTGCTACACGCTATTGCCGGTGGAGTCACTAGTGAGTATAATCTGCTCAATCATATAACCCCCAATAACTTTCGCTGATTCGTTGGCATAGAAAAAGAGCTATTGTAGTTTTTTGAACTCTGCGATTTAGGTTGGCATTTTGAAATCAATTTGCTGTCTAGAGTATCTATGGCGATTAAGACTGGATTAGACTATCTATGACTATGGACTATTAAATCAACTTAATCACTTTGATTAAGATTTCTTTTAAATTATTTTACAATGTATTTGATATGGATATAAACTAATTTCCATTAACCAAAGTCGTTTAAATCTGTAAATAAATGTACTTATAAAGAAAAAATAATTGGCAATCATCAATTAGACTTGGCATTTATTACAACACTTTTATATTGCTATTGGTTTCTCGTAACTCTTTCTAAATTACTCACAAGAATTCTCTCAAGCCGTATAAAAATTCGCTTTTAAAATATTAGAAGTGGTTTCTAGAGTATAAAAATGTGACAATAACAAAGATAAAACCATGTCTTAAATTAGAGAACACTCTCAATAGATGTGAAAAAGAATTGAAAAAATAAAATTCTCTTTATTTTTTAGCTGATCTGCAAGTTTCTCTCTTACCTTAATTTATCTATTGTTTTCAGCAAATTCTAATTCCACGAATATTTGATGAATAAGCAATATCGGTAGCTAATAGCGATATTACCTATATTATTTCCTTTATTATTTTGACTGGCATTTACCAATTTCTGTCTCTATCGGTAAGAATATTAAATCCTTTACATTCTCTATTACCGAATATTAACTTTAAATTTTTAATGTAGGGATGAAAAATTAAGTTAGGTTATCAATTTCTTTTCTTCTTATATCTTCAACTTGGTCACTAACTGAAGTTTATTTCATTTTATGCTTACATTACCAAAAAGTTATATCATTAAAGATATAAAAGCATAAGTTAAATTTTTCTGTCTTTTTAATTTCCGATTTCCATTTCCACTAAGTCGTTAGGCCTTCTTAATCCCAACTACACCTAGACTCGCACTACAAATACTCATAGTTTACAATAAGTTTCAATTATGCTACATTCATGCTTCACTTGTAATACTTTTTATAGGCCACAATTAATTTGTTAGTTGCAAATTGTTTAATATATATGCCATTCTATTCCCCTTACCGCACATAAACATAGTAGCACAAAATATATGCACGAGAGACGTGCTGCAAATGTATTTCCTCCAACGTAAACGTTGGAAGAACACTGATAAAAAAATAGAAGCCATTTTTTTTCAAGTACATAATTGGGTGTCATATAATATGCATTAACCTATGACCTTTACGCCAACTACCAGAATTTTGTGAGTTGGAAGAATTTGTTTAATATTTTGTGCTGCGATAGCAGATTTCGTACGGTTGCGGCTATGACTATGGAATTCTTAGAAAAGGTACAGAAATTCCAATGAATTGCAAACGATTTAATTTAATGCGAAACAGCTGCGACCGTTGTAACGCGCTTATTAATTTAATTTATACCGTAACACTTCATTTGATTCGGAAAATGTTTGAAATGGTCATTTTTAGTTTTTATTATGTAACAAGTAAACATTATATAAACATTGAGATATATTATGTACATAGATACGTTTTAGACGTCATGTGCAAACCAAATTCACTTTCACTAAAGCCACGGCTTGTTGGCGAAACGCACGTATTTTAATATGGCCCCAAAAGAAAAATCATTCAAACGTGACTTCATTTGCAATGTCGACGTGTAACGCGTATCCTTTTTAACATTTTGTGCCTGCTCTATACGTTTATGTACGGTAACGGAATTTGGTCAGCAGTAGTTAGCAGCAGTTGGAGCTTATATTGCAGGCGATGGGCTTTGGATGAGAGATTATTATGCGCACATTGTAAAACAACATGAATTGGCAAACAAACAGACTGAGCGACAAATAGACTGAGCGACGGACAGACAGTTGGACGGATACACGGACAGCCCCGATAGAGAGACAACACGTCGGTTACGAATATAAACTTTTGTAAATCTTCAATGCACATATTTAACGAGTTGGTTGATGTCAACGGCATTGGTAATTGCAGGACACAAGTGGATGGAGATAGTAAAATTTTATTTCTACAAATATACGTATATATGTATATACTTATATATATTTATGAATCTATAATATATATATAAACATAAGCACACACACAAATATATATATATATATACGTCTGTACACATTTTTATGAATAATAAAAATTTTGCAATTGTTACAAATAGTACGACGATGGATGATCTGCCCAGTTCATTGGAATCTGTATCTCGTAGATATATAAATTTTATATTACTGTTTGACATCTGCTTTCTCATGTTCCAGCGCATGAACACCTCATAATCAGATGCCATAAGAACTTGCTCTTCAGCTGATATTATTTAGTTACAGACCCTTGTTATAAAGGCATATCTACTTCAAAGAATGAGATACTTTTAAAACCATTCAATATTTCATCACCATAAAAATTCGAATATTAGAGGCAAATACTCTAGTGTTTTTTTTTTTTATTTAGTTATTAAGCTAAAGCTAACAGTCCATTGTTGGGTTTTTGCTAGCCGCAGCCCTTCTCTGCCTCAAAGATGCCTTTCATCAACGGTCAATACTCGAGTGGATTATTTCCTTCACTAAATGCTTCTGTAGGATACACAGTCTTTCGCTATGTGTTCGCCAGTCTGATATATAAAAAGGATTAGTGCTCCCTTAACTTGATCATTTTACGGAAGATTTAACTTACCTCTAGGCCTACCAATTCAAATAACTTTTATGTTAAAGTATCCTCTTCTATCCTAAGTTAACACCCGTTCAGATAGCTTATGGTTTATTCGAATATGGAAGTTGTCGCTAAATCATAGAACGCCAAAGATCGTACGAAGAAATTTTTCTTTCTTATGGTGTTACTTTATTATGTTAATAAAAGATAGTTGCTATGTTATTATAAAACTTTAAAACTTTAACTTCAAATTTTAAATAGAAAAATAGTAATATTGTATACAATAAAATTTCAAATTTTAATAATTTACTTGCAAGGATTAGTTTCGTATCGTTCTTTTAATTGCATTTGGTATATACAAACTCATAGTTCACAAGACAATATCAGTGTTGTTGCAAAGCTACTGCTTTTTATTGTACATAGTTTTTGCATTTGCATTAATGATTCTATTGTGCTCTTGAATTCAATTAGCTATCAACTCTACTCAAATGCATAAATAGATGGTAGATAATAAATAATAAATAATAAGCGAAGAATAATAAACATACAATTAAGGGCACCAATGATAATGCTAACAGCAAAATAAAAATTGAAGAAGAAAAGTTCCATCAGGAGTGAAAATTTTTTAGAAAACTATTGTAAAAAGGTTTTCAATATTAATAAAGAAATATCGGAATTCAAAGAAAAAAAAGGAAACTTAAAACCAAAATCAAAACGAAAGGTGTAAGTAAAAACAACAAAACCAGTAAAAGAGAATAGAAAGATATTACTGTAAAGAGAAGGACACTATGTAGTTTTAGGAACCATAAGCAAAATGAAACTTAAAAACTCAAGAAGATATTTTAAAAATGATGCTTACTATTAATTGGTATTATATGCATAATAAACTCTAAATTATTAGTTTCTATTCGTATTGAAGAAATCTGTATTGCATTCCAATATATACATGTAGATCATATAATCAAGGTTTGCGAAGGATCAATTTTTTATCTACAAAAAGTGCTTGCCCTGATTAAGGTTAAACACTGCCAACTCTCCCGAACCATTTTGCTTAATTCAATTGTGAACATATATAGCAACTATTTTATAAATAGCTTTGTTAAAATCAATTTTTTATATATATTTCCAATTACCTAATTTCTTTTATTCTTCAATCTCCAAATACAGTGACGATTAACGTTTTTAATTATATAGGGTAATGTCAGTCATATGAGTACAATATTACTTCTAACTGGTAATTCCCACAATAACACTACAATATTAAAGAAATCTACAATATTAAAGAAATTTCCAAGGCCATGTTAACACTCGCTAACTTTAGAGCAAAGTTTATTTTAAATTCTTTATTATTTTGCATATGCGAATAGAAATTGAATTCATTATTAAAATAAGCTATTTGATCTTCTTTTCTCTTGATTTACTCCATAATTCATATGTTAAAGTCGCTGACACGTTACGTTGCTTTAAAGTTTTATATGGTAGATAAACATTTCCCATTTTACTGCTAGTACTAACAGCTATGTCCCTTTATATACCGAACTTCCATTTTATTTTACTTTTACTTACTACACTTACTGTTTTCTGTACGATACCCATTCTACCCATACTAAAACCCATTTACAATTTTGTGCCCATTCACCCAAGAAACGCATAACAACGATGCTCAAGAGAAATAAGCCTCATAACTTATTGAACTGCTTTTAACCTGACTCATATTGTAAATTACAACAATTTTTCTTTACAACAGGACATGCACCAGCAAAGGAAATGTACAAAGAACGTTGTTAGAACATTTGCTGGCCATTAGGCGCACCTAATGCTCAGCGCATAGGCTTCAATGCTCAATGCCTTATGCGAGTAGTAGGCGTGTGTGACAGCATCACGTAACAACTAAATTCGTGCAGCTAATAACGTCAAAACATGCTCGAATACATAAAACAAACGTTAAAGAGTTTTTTCTCATTTTCCTTACCGCGCGCACTTACGCAAACCCTAACCCACTACTCGGCATAATAAGCAATGTAGAAGTGTTGCATATTTTTTGGCGCACAATCATTTTTATAATAAATGTGAAACAATAAAGGAAATCGATTTGGAAAATGAAATTAGTGTTCTAGCTACAGTAATAGGAAAAACAAAGCAAAGATAAAATGAGAAAGAAACCACACAAAAAATGCTAAGATGTTCTACACAATGGCTTGCATGCAAAAGCAGCACCATCTCCAACGCCCAAAATGATGCTATGGTTTTTGCATAACTTTATTTTGAGGAAACAATGTTTTCTTTTTCTTTGAATTTGTCAACTTGTGTGCATTTAGAAACTCATTTTCTTAACCAAAATGAGTTTTACATAAAAATATATGTATAAATGTATTGTTTTTGCATTGGCTTTGGACACCAGCTGCGGTTAATAGTAACCAATGCAACTTTTTGTTTCTATTTAATGGCTAAAGGCAACTTCTTTGTAGGCAAAACACTTTAACGCAAAATTCGTTATGTATTTTTAGCAATATGCTATCAAAATATGTATTCTATAAAATTTTGATAGAAAAGATAATTAATAGTGGTGAATATAAAAATTAAATACTGGATATTGAAAAGATTCGTACAATTCATCTAAAATAAACTGCTTATATATGCTCTCTAGTTGTTGTTAATACATAGATGCACTGTATTACTGAAGTCGTTTTGAAATAATTTTATGGATTATAATATAATTATCAAAAAAAAAAAAGAAGCTGCAGATCAAATCTTCAACAACTTCGTTAAATAACTTATTGGGAACAATGATATATTGTTAAGAACTGCTTATGCGAGAGGATATTTCTAACAGAGTGATGAAATTATATATATATGATATATTATTAGAATATTGAACTATCAACATAAGTATTCTTTTTATACCTATATGATCTTGAATTTGTTCCTGAACTTAGTAAATATAGCTTATATAGAATGAAACAAACAAGAAAAAACCAAAACTACGTCAAACAGTAAAAGAAGATTCAGTTATATCCTCTTATAAAAGACAACTTTGAAAACTTGCACTGGAAAATTCTAAATACTATACTTGAACAACTTTTTCTTCTGCAATTTATATAGGTTTATTTTCAAAACAAAAAAAGTTGAAATGCGGACTGCAATTCCCAAATCGAATGTTTTATTTGGAGCAAAATAGAACTCGATTTCTCGAGCATGCCGATTTGATTAGATGTAGTTAAGTAGAATTAGTTATTTTATGCCACTATTTTCAGTTCAGCAAATGCCAATATAGCTTATATCTCGATAGATTGATATTCAAAATTGTAATTTATTCACATTAATTACATAAACGAAGAGTAACAATAACAAGACGCGATATCTGTCTTGTTGTTTTTCGAAGTTTTTCATTACCAGCTTTAAAATCCGATATCTCGATGATGTATATAAAGTAGCTGTCATTAAAAAAATACATACGTTGTCAAATAGACGTGCGAGATAAATCTAAACCATAGCAAAAAATTATAAAATATCATCAGTTTTAAAGAAAGAACTCAAAATGTTTGTATATATTTTAAAGCAATATTTTGCGACATGATTCTGAAATTTAAGCCATAAAAATTGCTTATCTAAAAATTTTAAAAATATATACATATTCTGATCTTCGTTCATCTATACAATTTCTTCACAATTGTGTTGACATATTCTTATTATTTCGAAATTGAAAAAGTCTCATTTTAAATCATAACATCCAGCACATTGAGATCAACAATTGCTAAAATATTTATATTGATGCGAACATGTATTTATAAGTTATTCTCAAACAGAACATTTACAAGATGAGATCTTTAGTAGTGCTGTTCATATTATTCCGATATTTTAAAAACCGAAGTTACTCGATTATTCGATTAATCGGATAGCAACGAAGTCTCCGGAATTGAAAAAAAATCGGATTTTTTGTAAATCTGTAGTCTACGAAAATTTGTGATTTGATTTTTTTACCTTTTACAAACCAAATAGCAGAACTTTATCTCCTGTGTAAGATCAATATTAAAATATAGACATCAAACTACTTCCAGTTATAATTAATATCTAGTTAGTTGACTCTATACTTTTTATAATAATAATAACCACAAGATAATAATAACCACTTACCATATAAGTATATAAATTCATATTATTTATTATATTCCATGAAATACCCTTGTAGTTGTTTCTTCCGCTTGTGCATCAGTGTTGAGCTCTCCCCTAGCACATGGTATACGGTTGCTCTGTCTTCTCTACAGTTATCTGTAGTTTGGTTTGATTCGATTTCTAACTTTGTTAGGTGATTATTCAATCTACAGTGACCGGTTAGTAATCCTGTAATAATTCTTAGGTTATTCTTAGGTTATACAATCCATGTAGCGTTTTAGGTTGTAGTCTCTAAACGTATTTTAGATTGTGATAGTCTTGGAAACTTTTCTCAATAGAGTTCTCTTTCTTTTTCCCCTCCACCGTTCAAAAGAATGGATAGAATTCCTTTGCCTAGCCCATACATAGGTTCTGAACCTATCCTTATTGAAGCCTCGCCTCTTTTTGAGGATTTGTCTGCCATTTTATTGTCTTTAATCCCAGCATGCTCCGGAATATATATTAAGTGCACCTGATTGTTTTAGCCAAGTATGTTCAACTTGTCAATGCACCTCCATACCAGATGTTAGATGTTACTAGATGTTACCTAGTAGATTATGAATGCTATTATAGCTACCTGGTTGTCAGTATTGAAATTTTACGGTATCGCATACGAAACACTAAATACATAAGAAAGAGCCGAAGCAATGTCAATTGCTATACGTGGAATGCGAATGATTCCCAAAGAAACAATATTTCGACAAATGTTAAGTACTAAAATTATTTAGAAAAGCGGTACTAAAAAATGTTTTTACTATAGGGAGTAAAAAATTATACCATAGCTCGTTGATGAGTTAACACTAATGATGTAACTACTTTATAGTAATAATATCAACAATTTTATTAGACCTTTAAATATATTTTTTGGTCTTACTTAGTAACTTTTTAAAGCAATCGCTTTAAATCTTTAATACTATAACTTCCATTCGGTCTTGGATTCTTTTTCTTTTAATAATCAATCATTAAAACTTAACATTGCTACTGAAAATGTTACAAGTCAAGCACAAGTATACTCGGCTAAAGTATAAAAGTGAAGGATATTTGCAGTACTTTACTGAAATAATTTCATACTTAAATAAAGCAAATAACTTAAATAAATCACTACGCGTATTTACCAAAAAAAGATACAAATTAGCAGAAGTAATGCGAGTAAGACAAATGATAATATTCAGCTTGCTGAAACATAAAATTTGAATGGGTGTGGACAAAATTCCTTACTTCTGTAACTCAAAAGGACAATGTGATAAATGCAGGCAAATATTTACACAGCAATGACTTCCAAAAAATATAAGAGATACTAATATAAGTGGATTGTAATACAAACCAGTAAATTATAGGAATTTTGAACAAAAATATACAAAATAAATATTGGCGAAGTGGATTTTGTATTTTAGTAGCTGAGTAAATCACCGAAAACAATATTGTATGACCACTTAAGCATAATTTGACGAACTACAGTTAATAATAGAAAGGGTCTAAAAATATGTATAATAATAATTTTTATATTAAAAATATTTTATGTGGGTATGTACTTTTTTTATAATTTAGACACTTTGTTTCTTATTTTGTTGATTTTATATCAAAGCTATGTAGTCTAAAGTAACAGATCCATTTTCAAGTATGGAGTGTGTTAACTTTTCTGGTATTCCATTTTAGAGTAAAAATGCAAACTATTGTACATTTGTCTTAAAACAAAACTTTAAATTATATAAATATCATTCAAAGTTATTTTATTTTTATACACAATAAAAATTATTTTTAAAAAAAATGTAAATAAATTTAAAAATCACCAAATATCACAGACTAAAAGGAGTTTTTTCCCAATAAACCTTATAGCTCAAATAAAATTCTTTGAAAATGTTTCCTTTCATATGTGCTCTTCAGGAACTAAAATATTCAATACATTGTATGTCTTTGCATAACAAATGCATTGTTTTCCTATTTCATATTCTGACCAATGTAATACTTAAATTCTTAAAAAATAAGTAAAAGCCCAGACTGACTGTGGAAAAAACTATTAGGATAACATGCATAAATAAACAATCATTACAATGTAAGCACAAGGATGTCAACCATAATGATGATGACTTACATTTTGATTAAAATATGTAAATAACTAAATAACTAACAAGGATAATGAAATTATTTTTCATGTGAAATTGTTTTCATGCAAATTTTATGTTAAAAATTAGTCAAACAGATAGAAGAAAGCTTATCGCTTTTTGACAGTTCTGACAAAATATGTACACACACACATAACATAAGCTGTACTTATTAAACTACAAAAGAGTCCTTATTAACATTATACCATACATATTTCTATAGTATAAAAAAAATTTAATATCGTAATAATTTATTGCTAATATATAACAACAAAATATCTGTCATATACAGATATGACTTCGTTTTAGAGTTTTAACTTTGGAACGATACTCCTTACTCTAACAAATGAAAAAACTTAGTGAATTGGTCAATTTTCAATACAGGACACAACATGTCGAAGGGTACGTTAGCCAAAGAATTAAACATGTAGGCTTTTAATTTACTATTTTGCAAAGAGTAGATTCAATAACTTTATGTTTTCAGCGAGAGAGCTTCTCAAATTGGATAAATACAGCCCGACAGCCCGAAACGATTTCTGGGAGATCGCACATTATCACGAACAAGCGCGATTAATGAAAAACAAACACGCATAGATATTTGAAGATATAAGCTTATTTCCTTCAGTTAATGATAGTTGGAACTTTTAAGGACCCGATGAATAGGAAAACTGATAGATGGAAATTACATAGCGTATAGTGGCTCTATTATTAGAGAGTAATTAAGGATTAAAAAAATGTTTCTAACCAAATACAATATGCAATAATGGATGACATTATTGCGTTTAAAAACGCTATCAAGTACAATGATGCGATTAATCCAAAGCATTGTAAAACGAAAATGAAGCCTTTCTTTCACCAGTAGCGATTGATTGAGGATAATACCTTATCACCGGGAAGGGAACTTATTGAAAAACTTAAACTGGCACGGATTTTATACGAAAAAAGCTTATTTCCCTCAGTTGATGATGCTTTTCTAAGTGACCGATGTGAGGAAGAATGATAGATGAAATTTGTCGAACCGATTGTGTCTCTATTATTAGAGAGTATTTATCGAGTAAAAAGAAATTCTTATAAAATGGAATATAGGGGAGGCCATAATCAAAATACACTTTGTAAGCTTGACATTAAAATATATATTACTTAAAAAAAACATTATGGAAGAAATATTTAGAGGTTGACATCATAAAATGAAAATAAACGATTCTTTCTTTATTCTTCATATTTTATTGTTTCTTACTATGGATATCTGCTTATAAAATAGTTTTAAGAAATAGTAGCAACTAATAAAATCTTTATGGATTTTTCTAATATTCAACACTTTCATTTAATATAATAGAATAATAAATAAACAATGAAATATTTTACTGAAATAAAATAAAACATATAAAAATTTTTGTTATTCAATGAAAGCTTCTGTCTAGACTTGTAACATTTGTGCTGCAGATATTTTTTTGATAGAAGACTTAAATGTTTATATAGCCATAAAGCCATACATAACAATTAGAACTATCAAAATGTTAGAAAGAATCGTAAGACAAAATTTAATCTTAATCTTTTAGTAATACCATAACTGCTAATTAGAGTAAGGTTAAAACCTATTCAACCCAGAAAACAAACTCAACTCATTTATTTAGCTATTAAATAGTGCCACTTTATTTCGACATGATATGCAAACTTTAGTTCAGTTATATGTGGCTCTAAGACTCTATTAACTTCTAGTCACCTTAAGAGTTATCACACCAATAGTGATGAATATTGGTATCCAATATGAAAACCTTGGATGCTAATTTTTGTATTCAGTAGAAAAATGTCTATTTTTTCCAGGTTCAAATCGGTGATTTCATAACATCACCACACTAAATAGTTAAAACCTTTGAAAAAAAATATAAAGTTATGCATCGAAAAAGATTATGTATAGTAACTAAAACATTATTGGGGTTACATAATATATTTTTCATTGAAAAATGAACAGAATTTATAATTTCTAACCAAGCTGCTAAAAATATAATTTCCTAGGCAATGAAGTCGATTCGTCTGTAGTCCTATACATAATTAGAAACTGACTAATGGATTCTGCATCTTCTCCATCATGACCACTCCTGACAAGTCCACTTGTCGGAACATAGTACAATAAGGGTCTTGCGCAATGGCATAAATCTTGGTTAACAGAAAAAAGAATGTTCAGAATGATTGATTGTCTAATTTTCGTTCTAATACACTGTCTGTCGGAGTATATTTTGAGGTATCGATATTATTTATGTCGATTACGATGCTTCTTCTGACCACTTCATCTGCCAACACGTTTTCTTCAATACCCATATATCCAAAAGGTTCAATAAGGCTTATTATATAGTAGCGAATCACGCCATTTCATTACAATTTTCGATTTCAACGTTTAAAAATTGTGAAAGCATTGCAAACAAAAATCAAACGCGACATCTCGTACCGTCTTTAATTCAATAATAAATGCGATAAATTCAATTGCATTCATTGGTGCCGATGTCGCTTCGGAAGATAGTGATATGTAATAAATCTTGGGTTCATTCCTTATTATCGACTGCTATCATTTTGAAGCACAAAAATATTCTGCTGCAATTTTGTGAATTATTCGCTTATAACTAATTTGGTTTACCAATCGAAAGTTTCTATTAATATTAATCAAAATCGTACAAAAATCTCAATTCCTAGAAATTAACATCAAATCAAATTTTTCAAGCGCAACGACCTTTTTCCGACACACAAGAAAAAAATCTCTTCGGCTGGCCCACATGTATCTGTAAATTAAATATAGAAGCCAAAACCCCCAGCAAAAAGTTTTTATGAAACATGTGAGGTGAGGGAGAACTGCTTGGCTTTAGTTTAACTAGAATCATTCTATTGAGTTGAAGTGAATAAAAGGAAACACCGGAAAAGCAGTAAGTGTTAGCTTATGTTGATTGTGAGATCAAAACTCTTATCGGTTCAACAAATTCACACGAAAATTTGGAAAATGAAATGACGGCAAACTACATGAAGTGTGAGTGACATGACAAAATTCCAAGATGTCATTATAAACTAAAAGCAGCCAAAAATATTTACGATTAGAATTTTGTGTATAATTTTACGCCAACGTGTGTACGAAAAGGGTTCACAACTAAAGCGCACTTTTCCTGCAAAACTAACACGCACGTCACTTAGAAGTTACCATTGAGGCACAGAGGAGATCCTTCGAAAATTCTGCGTGAAATGTGTGCGTTGCGGCAGAAAAATTAGTGACCCTGAATTAAATTGTCATTATTTTTAACTTTACTAAAAAGTTCTAACAAAAACAGATACGAATACATCTAACCACCAAGACAGTTCTACAGCAATGTGTAACCATATAAATTGAAAATATAAGAGTTTAGGAAGGAGGATGGGATACATGAGTATGTGTGTCAAAACATGTACTTCTATGTAATATATTTTTGTCAATTCATTTTGTATACATTTTATATACAACTCAGCATATTTTTTTTTGTTTTTTTTTTGTTATGTACTGAAGACAATATTTAGTAGTTTATACTTCAAATGCCATAACTTCAGTTTTTCAATTTTGGTACATTATTCACATTTATGTTACGCCTGCTTATAATATTCTCTCATACTAGTTCCTTTTTTTATTTTTTCTATATTACTTTCGATACTTTTATCATTTCTTCACAAAAATTTGAACTAATTATATAGTTTACTGGTTTAAACTCTTTACTCTTTTGGATACCCTTTATTTTTTTTTAAGCATTAAATTTTAAATCATTTATATAAATATAACTGATTCGAACAGTTGTTCATGTATTCTATTTCGTGGAAACCCTTAACGAAATCTTTCATTTGAAAAACGTACCTTAAGACACCGTCATGATATTTTTCTGTAAGTTGATAGGAGAGTGTACTGTTCTGCTGTGCAAAATTGAAGTGCAGTCTGTAAACCATATGTATGGTCAACAAGAAATACAATACTAATATGGCACACAGGGAAAGATGGAAGATAACAAAAACAGTAACATAAATCTAAAAACATGTAGATTACTACAAAACTGAATAGATCGATTCTGGAATCTTCAACGCCGAGAACCGATATTCATGAGTCTGAGTACATAGTTTTGATATTTTAAACCGAAGTCTACGCCATAAATATCTGTGATAGACATCTGCTATTAAAAAACTTAAGGCACAAGAGTATAATTCTCATGTTAGACGATCAGGCAGCCAATAAAGCTTTTCGACCTTAACAAATTCAGCAGAGGTTTGGGACAGATTAAATATCTTACAAAACCTGAAAGCTAGAAATCAAGTGGTATTACACGTACACCTGAATACAGCGCCTTAAAACAACCACATAGGCCGTAACCATATAAGCAGATTTGATTAGACTTTTTAAGTCTAATCAATCGGATATTACAAGTAGAAGAGAGGAGAAGAAGAAGTGAATATATCTCCTAAAACTGAACAGGTTAGATTTAAAAACAATAATTGAAGTGAAACCAAGTCACTGCCTTCCAAATAATCATAAAATGTGGTTAGAATTTTTGACATCTGATGAATGCAGACTGTACATGGAAAACACAGAAATATCTTTACACATTCTTGGAGAATGTTTTACTATCAATGGAAAAATAAGCTGGAAAAATAACATTGAGTAGATATGATATTTTTCTGCTTTATTTCAGAATTCCGCATTCTTTTAATAAAATTATTTTTATTTCAATTGTTACTAATTGAAAAGTACTGAAGTTAATTTTCACTACATATATTTTAAAAAAAATTAATCAAATAATTTAGTTAAACATTGAAATTATTTATAGTTTAAATAAAAACATTTCAAATCTTCTAGCACAAGTACAATCATGACAAAAGATGGATTAAGAATTAAAAGCAGATCATAAGAAACAAATTTATTTTGGTTAAGATGTACTTAAGAATATAATTAATAATATCAATAATATATTATAATTAAGAACCAGTCAAAGAATTTCGTTGAAACTAACATGGTCAAATTTCAGTAGTTCCGAATTGCCGCTACTTAGTAGTCAAATATTCCATTGTAAAGATTTTTATATCGCATTTAAATACATATTTTAATTTAAGTAGCTTACTTAAGTAACTTACTAACTGTAATAAATATATACATATTTATACAATATCTACTACAGTCAAACTTCCATAACTCGAACTTCTATACGAGTGACAAAAATTTTCTATAATTCGTACTAAAAACAGTGCACCAAAGCAATTTACATACAATTCTGTTTCCATAACTCGAACTTCTATATCTCGAATTTCTCTATAACTCGAACAAAAATTTGGTTCTGTGCCGATAAGAATATGGGAAAGTGCATTCTATAAGTCGGATTTTTGTTTTAAGTAACATATAAGCAGAAGTTTATTTTTCCAAACCAAATGTTTAATTTTTTCTTTCTTAACATATGTTGCTTCTTTGTACAAATGCCAGTCGCTGGCAGCGTCGTTTAAAGTAAATAAAATAACTTTCAATGCTAGTCTTAACGATTATATTGAGCTTGACAATGAAATTTGTACATCAAGCGATCCTACAGATGAGAATATTATTGTGCACTATAGTTCTAAGTTACTGAATCCAATTCTAAGCGCAACGGAAAGTGATAATGGGTGCTCGGTGAATGTGATTGTTCATCAGCGTTCCAAGAATGAAGTAGAAGTCTCATTCAAAGTTCTGAATTTGTATTTGCAAACGAATGATACTACAACAGATGATCACTATAAGAGTATGAATAAAGTGAAATCTCTTTTTACTGAAAACAAGAAAAGAACTTTATCCCAAACCCTAATTTCTGAATATTTTACTTTACTATAAATTCTGTGCTTAATTTGATTGCCAATAAATAAATATCTTAAAATGTAATTCTAGTTTCTTAAAAAAATTCTCTAACTCGAAGTGTCCATAAGTCGACTCTTTTCTTAGCAAAATTTAACTTCGAGTTATGAAAGTTTGATTGTATATATCTCCTAAATTCTTAATAGAATAGATTTACTGCATAGCCTTGTTAATCTTATATCCAATGCTCAGTTCATTTACTCCACCTACGTGATTATACACCCAATTTTATAATAACGCACTAATTTTTTTACGTTAATTTATTTAATTTTTATAAATTAATTAATATAAATAATAAATATTTGTGCTGGTATTGATATTTTATTTTATTTATATATAAAGTACAAAAATTACAAAATGAAGTGTAATTCGATTTTTTCTTGCAAAATTATGCATGAATATGGAGTGCATAAATGAACTTTGACCTTTCATTCACTGCCTTATAAACCTCTCGATAAACTTCGTAACAATTTTAAAACCACTGTGAAGAGTGTAAATACACTTATAAACTCACAAAACTACAAAAATTTTCGAGTACAAATATTTCGCCTACAAAGTGCAAAATGTCCCTTAAGTTATTCACGTTTTTAAGCGTAAAAATACTTCAGCACATTCCGCACGTTCCTGCAACATCCACCGCACTTTTATATGCAAGTACGCCTGTCGTTAATGGCTTAGCTATGGTAATCAGTAATTTCTATATACACCGACATAGTACACGGTGCATAAATCCAATTCAATATATTTATGTGCCAACGTATATCTCTCACTGCATTAGTTCAGACTAAAATGTGCAATACATACTAGTAGTAACTTTGCTATACAGAAGAAAAATACAACACCAAGCAAAAGCGAATGAGCTTCGGGTAAAAACACTTCAAAGGAAGTATCTCTAAAAATAAAACTCAGTGTAAATATAATTTATATTTCATTTGAAGTAAGTCTGACGGACATATCCTCAAATTACTCATTGTCAAAGTTTTTTTTTTTTTAAATTGCTTAGAATTTTCTTGAACTTATACGACAAGATTTTTTTGTGTTCGTATTTTTATTTTAAAAATAGATCTTAATAGCTTGCAACAAAATTTTATTAGCTAATGGCTTGCACACTTAAATATTGGCAATACCCTCAGTTTTTTCTGGGTATAAACAATTACATTAGTTTGTATTAAAATTTTTAACTAAAGAGCTATATTGCTTACTTTACTTTATTATGTAGTTTATCCATCAGCTTCCTTAGCTAAGTTAGAAAGCTATTAGCTATAAGTTCGCAGTTTTGAAGTTTTAAAATTATTAAGCATGCTTTTATAAAGGGTGTAGGGTTTGAATTAGAAAAACACGCAATTTTGGGAAATGATTCTAATACGTTTTATTCCATAGACAATTTTATAATACTTATCTTCTGATGAACCTTTACCGAGTTAGCACTTTTACTCTTTGATAGCTGGAGGGTTTGTGCAGAGTCTTACCCTACTCGCTGACTAATTTATGTATTCTTCAAAAGCTTCATGATTATTCAATGCCTGATATAAGATCTGCGTACCGCCTCGTGCATCTAATGATTATTTTGAGATTAGACCAGATGTTTGATGGTGTCCTTCTAATTAATATGATGTAGTTTATCGTCTGTTTAAATTTTTGTTTGTATTTAGATTCTTATCAGCTTACAGACCCGAACAATTAAACGCATTTATTTAAAAATGTTGGCAAAACGAAATATTTGCCAACATTTTTAAATAAATGCGTTTAATTATTCGGGTCTGTAAGCTGATAAGAGTCCTTCTAATTAGTCGCAATGTCACCAACTCTCACTCTCAGTGAATGCTGCCTGTGTTTACGAGTTATAAACAGGGCCCCGGTTTTGGACATACAATTTTGAATAACAAATTTTGAGCTCATCTCATACAATTAAGGCTAAATCTTTTTTATGCGATCTTATAATAAAATATAAACATGACTTCTCTGAACTTTAAACTGAACTTCTTCTCTGAATTTTAAATGATAATATTTTAGGCTTTCTTATTTTATTTATATAAATATATATAAATAGATATAAATTCTCGCTTTCACATAGAAGTCTGATTGAGACTGGATTAATTGTTATTTGTTCACTTATTTTCCAATGTGTATTTTTGTAACACACAAATACATGCGCTCCAAAAAATGTCCATGTCTATTTTTACTGATCTCTGATCTAGACCAATGATGGAGTCGCCAGAGCAAAGAAATTACAAACGCTTAATTGCAATTTTAATATTAATGTATTTTCAATCAAATATTTTGAAGTGGTTCTAATATTATTTTATATACCCGCAGTTTTTTGTCACTCTATGATGTTGGTATCCATACTATATATCTAGCAATACTAATCCGATTTTGTTAAACAAACATATGTTTGGAAGATGATATATCAAGCTATTTTTTTTATGAAGGAAGTTATGCAATTTGTCATTCGTGTAAAAAATCATATTAGCTAAAATATATTAAAGTAGCACCTCGCCCTGATTGGACAGTCACAAAAAATGCGACTAAAATTTCGCAACTTGTAGAGCAGGACCTGCACGCTATCTATCAGAAGATACTAGAGCCACTAAACATCAGTAGGCTACTCAAAGACATTTAATATTTAAATACTATATGCAATAATGCAAAAAAATAAGCTTTTACCAGATTACTATCAGTGAAACACCGTTGGAGTCGAACGAAATAGAAACAATTTCAAATATGGAATATGGAATGTAAGCGATCATAATCAAAGACCGATGACTCTCCATTAGCGACTTCAATGCCTGAATTGATGGCAAATAAGATTATATTAACTATTTGGTAGGATTTGAAGAGTATTATTTAATACAACTTGCTCTAACATAGTCTAAAAGCTAATTTGGTGCTCTACTGTTTACAACTCATTCACTGGAACGAAATAATTAAAGAAAGGCGACCAGAATTGACCAGCACAAAAGGCGCTGTATTACATTATAACAATGCTACGCCACACACATTTTTGATGAATCAAAACAATTTCAGTGAACTTGTTTGGGAAGTTTTGCTGCATTCACCATACAACGCGAAATTTGTGACATCTGATTACTATTTGTTCGGTCTTTACAAGACTCTCTTACTGATACAAAATTGGTAGAACGAAGTCACTAGTCACTAGAATTCACTTGGTCAAGTTTTACACCAATAAACTACAGAGTTTCTACACCTATGAAATTATAAACATACTCGAATAATGGTAAGACGTCATAAATAATAACGGCTATATAGTAAAAAAATTAGTTTATTTCCAGAAAAATTTTGTTTAAACTATCATGATATTTTTATATCATATTGTTAAATGAGAAATAAATTTTTAAAAGAAAATAATCGAAATATCGGCTTTTGACTTACGTTGGAAATTTTGACTAACGTTGACTTACTTACATTGACTTAGGTTGAAGTATTTCTGTAGTTTTTCTGCATTTAAAATTTAGTTATGTCATTTAATAAATCGTGTGACTGACACACAGATGGCGCTGCCATTGTCAAATCCATATGACGTTTATGAAGTATCAACCTTCAAAAGACTATGTGTAAAATTTCATGGCATTTTGATTAGTCAGAAAAAAGTTAGAGCTATTTAAGTGAAGCTACTTTTGTTATTTTCAAAACAATAATATTCAAAACAATTTCGTGTGTTAATTTATCATTGCTTCTTGATGAAAAAAATTACTGTACAAGCTCAGCAATGGCTTTAAAAGTGTTATCCGGACTCTGCTCCGTCGTAAAGAACCATTTGTTATTGGTTTGATGAATTTAAACGTGGTCATACACACACCGATGATAGTGTCCGATTGAGGACAACCAGAACGGAAAACATCAAAAAAATGCAGAAATTGGTTATATCTGATCGTAAATTAAAATTGCATGATATAGCTGAGACCGTAAAGATATCAGAAGGCAATGTGTTTACAATTATGCATGAACATTTGACCATTAGAAAGCTCTTTTCAAAGTTGTTGCCGCGTTTACTCACAGTCGATCAAAAACACCAACGTGTTGATGATTCAGAGCAGTGTTTGGCCATGTTTACACGTAATAAATCAGATTTTTCGCTTCGATATGTGACAATGGATGAAACATGGATCCATCACTTCACTCCGGAATCAAAACGATCATCATCTGAATGGACTACAGCCGGTGAAGTACGTCCGAATTGTCCAAAGACACAACAGCCAGTCAGGTTATGGCTTCAGTATTTTCACACTTCGAATTGCTTCCTCATCAACCATATAGTTCAGATCTGGCCCCCAGCGACTGCTGGCTATTCGCTGATCTCAAAAATATGCTCGCCGGTATGAAATATATCTCAAATGAAAAAGTAATTGCCGAAACTAAAGCTTATTTTGAGGTAAAAGACAAATCCTTCAACGAGCACGACATCGAGAAATTAGAGGAGCGTTGGAATGATTGTATTACCCTTGAAGGAGATTATATTGATGTAAAATCGATTTTTTGGCAGAAAAAATTTGTATTTCTTAACATTATTTATTCATTATATTGTTTGCAGCATAAAATTATACAACGCAAGTATAAATACAAACATAGTGAAATAGCTTATATTCTATAAAATGTCAGCTATCTTTTGGTATCGCAAGAAGGACTTTATGAGATACAGAAAAATTTGCAGTCAGTTTGGAGAAAGTTTATTTCTGTACATATATACCGCTAACAGGTATTCTCATTAATTTATTTACAGTTTTCCTTAGAAAATGCTTTAATTAATTTAAGTTTTATTGTATTTTTTCATTAGAATGAAATAATAATTTATAAGGCTTCAGGAAAATTTCTTTTTCATAATAAGGCATTGTAAATTCTTTCTTTGAAGTGTCACTAAATGTGAGCTGAAGTGCACATCTGTTGCTAAGGAATTATATTAATTTATTTATAATCTTACCGACATTTTTTTTCAATTTGAAAAAAATTTAAGATATATGATTCAGAAATTAAATCATTCGTATTGCTTAGTTCACCAATTCATTTAATTATTTTTATTAATTGAATACTTTTAATTCTTCACTTCATTTCGTAGCATATTTTCTCTTAACGCTTTTTAAAAAAATGAAACTAATTAAATATTTTCGTACCAAAAAATAAAAAAACAAAAACGTAAAGCCACTTAAATTAATGACATTAATGAATTACTTTTTGGAATTTTATAAATTAACCGCACTCGATAAGAAAATAACACTTCACCATTTCAGCTCGTCTCAGACAGGCATTTTAGGACTAGCAGGCGAAATGCGAATGAAACAATGTTAAATTGAATATAAATTTAAATTCACAAATCATTTAAAGTACATAATACCCTACATTAAAACCCTGCATTAAGCTTAAATAAAATTTGATAAGATTTGGCAGAAAAAATGACAAAAACAATGCCGAAAAGAAAAAAATTACAAAAAAATATGTTTTGCATTTTTGAAGTCCACTTGAATGTCGAAAACATTTGCAGATAACGTGTAATGCTGAAATAAATTCTTTTTTTCGCCAGATAAAATCACAAAAATGTATTAGAAATAATAAGTAAAAAAAAACTAAATGTAAAAAATATTACCAAGAAAATCAACTTAAACAACAACAACTGAAATTTACATTATACCGTTTGGAAAGGATGGGATGAATGGTTGCTCGCCATTCGCCAGGACAGCGATAAGACCGGCTCGTTGGAGTGGCAATTTCAGGCGTATATGAGCAGGCAGGCAGGCAATTGTTAAATGGTCTCATAAATTCTCCTCTTAACTATGAACTGTTTTACATAATGCTTAAGCAAAAACCACTTTAAGCTACATATAAGTTTAGCAAATAAGTACCAAAAACAAAAATGAGAAATCATAAATTATCTTGTGCGTTTCAAAATTGAAATACATAAGAATTTAAACTTGAGCATTGCAAAGTGGCATAAATATTAAAAATAAATTCACTGCATTATGAAGTATCTTCGTACACCTCATTGAAATAAATATGCTTCCGTGCTATTTATGCAAGCGTAATACCAAGCACTCGTATATGGAGGGTAAAAAAGAAGCACTACCAGCCAGACTGCCAACATCTATGAATACAGCAAAAATGACATTTTTCAGATTCATCACCAACACCAACACCAGTAGCAGTAGCACCAGAATCGTCATCGTCATCAACGTCATCTGCATCATCATCATCATCATCGGGAGTTACTTCCGCTCTCATTGGCATTTCGTGTTACTTCATTTTACTATTGCGCATCCTGCAAAGTATACGGCTATATCCGTTCTTAGTCATTTTTTTCTTTTTCCCATATATTCTTTTGGTTTTATATTATTTTATTTTTTATTTTTGTTTCTTTTTTTTTTTATTTACTCGGTCTTCCAAACGGAAATGGCAGTTTCTTGTTTGTTCAATACAGTTCAATATGCAATGCAACCGCCATTTTCTTTTCGTTTACTTTTTTGATTGCTTTTTAGTTACCTTAATGCTTATCCTAAGGATTTCTGGAAGCAAAAGCGTTGAACTGTTTACATTGCTTGAAAGTGTTCCGAGACATTCGGGTTGATAAAAATTAAATTACGAAAAAGTAAATAACTTGATATGAACACATTTGTTTGATAAATTTTGAAAAAACGATTCCAGATATAATTCAAGAATTTACTTAGAACTACAATAGTTAAGTATTTTAGTACTATCTATATGAATTTATAATTGAAATTTCGTATTTCCACTTGTGCTAGTGTTTGCTCTGTGGTTACTATTCAACATGTGTTGTCTTTTAGTTCTACCTATTAGTAAGCCATGACCAGGCATTATGATTCACGACTTCAATTTATGCAATGATGTTTTAATTTTGAGCAATCCATTAAAGTAACTTACATTACATTAGTATCTATCAATTCGATACAAAGGCTATTCTGTATAAAATATCAGACTAAAAATGGATACCATTTATTATCACGCAAATACGCTCGCTGGATAGTAACATTTTATTAATGAAAATTAGAAATATTTATATTTTCAGTCAGTTTTCACTGTTATGTTAATTACCAAAATAAGAGTACGTATCTCTGAGAGAGACCAACTTTCATAATTCCTTTCCTACAATTGACAGCAAAGGAATTGCAGAGATTATCAATACTATTTACCAAAAACTGTATTATGTGTATTCCTGAAAAATAGTAAATGTGAAATATATCGAGGTATTTTGATGTTTAGATAAAACTCAAGTAGGTGTGTTGCATATATATTTATCCACTACCAATCTCAAACCGATCTGTAAATAAAAAACCTGAAGTGACGCTACCTAATAATTTTAAGAAGCTAATAATAGAAATAAAAACAAATAAATATAAAAAATTCTTTAAAATTTAATTTAATATTTATTTCGGCAACTATTGAATTTTTCGTAAACCAGAAAAATCCGATTTTTTAAATGATATAAAAAAATTAATGATTAATATAGTCCTCATATCGAGAAATGAAGTTAAAAATAACTTAAAATTAGAATCTTTTTAGATATAAAAAGATTTTAGATATATGTAAATTTGTTTAACCAGGTTAAAATCCATTTGAACTGGACCACCTAGTTATACCCCTGTTGTTACTCGTTTATTTTTGGTAAAACAGTTAATAATTCCTCTTATTATGTTTTCCTCTTTACTTTATTCTAAATTATGCTTAATCAATTCCATGACGCGATATGTTTACGGTCTCAGAAGATTTGATTACCTGGGTAATTTCAGGAATGCAATCTTAGGTTGCGACATTGAACAATTTATGAAGATTCGGGTCTGTTAGTTACTGTTCAAATTGGTTAATGCTAAATTCCCTGAATACCTTTTTAATTGTCTGCAAGAATCACGATCCAATAGATCTCTTTTATTTATTATTCTTAGATTTAACTTGTTTTCACAAGTTTTCTTTTTATCCATTCTGTCAGAGTATGGAATTCGCTTTCATGTACAACCAGAAACACAAGTAGAGTAGAAGCTTTCAAAAAACTACGAATTAATACATTATCTTGATATCACCACTTGATATCTGACACTAAATTCTATTTCTTAATTATTTATTATTATTTTTTTTTATACTCGTATCTTTTCTGTTTGCAATATTTAGTTATTTGTTCTAATTTTTAATACTAAATTTTTTTATTTTGATTTGATTTTTTTTCTCTCTTATTTTTTGTTTTATAATCTTTTATGCTTTATTATTTAATAATTTGTAAATTGTTATTTATTATGTATACATTATTTATCTCTTTATTTTTGTTAGTTTTGAAGTTAGTTCTCAGATGATGCAACAAAAGAGTGTTTTTCGCCTTAACGCATTATTAAATAAAATAAATAAAATAAAATAAACTGCAACTTTTTAGAACGTCATATTTTTTATTTGAAACTGAGTTTTTTTTTTCAAATAAATTCTTCGATTTAATTTCGTGTTTTTTAAAAAATCAACTCAAAGAATAGGCTAATAGGCTAGAGTCTTCAAAGAAGAGTCTTCTCGAGTATATCAAAAATCTGTAAAGTTTTAATAGTGTCTTCTGAAAATATGTTCTACTACCAAACGTCATTTGGTACCAGATGTCACCAGTTGGACGACTTTAAATACCACTATGCCATTAATATGAAGTGTGGTATGTGATCTTTTACGTCGCCATTATTAGTTGGCAAAGGTTTTGAGTGACCATCAGAATCATGGGCGCAAATTATGTCACCCATAAGCATTAAGACACCTAAAACTTCTCCGTAATAGGCATTCAATGATTTAAAAAATACAAACGGAAAGCGATCGCTGAAGAATTTTTTCAAGAAAGGAAAAAGTAAATGTTTTTCAAACAAATAAACAATAAACATTTACAAACTATTATTAAGTTATATATGGTATTCATATAAATATTAGTTTAAAAATTCTGGCAATTAAAATTTTGGAACAGTCCAATTTAGCCATTAATAAATGTAGAATATAAAGCGCACCTAATCCAACTTAAAGCAATCATTTAAGAGTTCCATCTTCATAACCACAAATTCTGCCTATAATAACAGTCATAGAGAGATATAGGTATAGTGTAGTATATCCAAAATAAAAAAGAAGTATTTTTGCATATTTTTTGTACATAATGAAATGTAATATAGTGCCATATTTAAATCCACATTTATATCTACAAACATTTTAAATTTAGAATGTAAAAATTGATCAGAAAAACCAGAAGAGAGATTAATATAAATTGCAAGTAAGGAATTTGAGAAATTTTCAATTACTTGCAATGATTTTAAGTGGCATGAATTTTATATAAATTGAAGTAAAATTTTTAAGAAAGTGAAATTTATATACGTTTCAGTGCAAATCCACCTTGAACTGCTTGAATGAATGAACGAATGAATGAGTGAATGAATGAATGCATGCATACAACATGCATGAATGCTTGCAACTGATGAATTCAGTTAAAACATATGGTGGATGTATTCGTGTGTTGGTGGCGAATGCAGGCTACAGGCTGCAGGACGTAGGACCCAAATACGGCAAAGGAGTTAAGTGTAATCGAAACGTTTTAGTGCGAACACATTTTCACTTACATATTCACTTGCATGTGGCTAAACAATTTAAGGGAAAACGTTTTAGTATCCTTTTTAGCATAAGGACATGAAAGTAGATTTTTAACATAAACTGAATTTTGTAATTGATAAAAGCCTTTACCAAAATTTTCTGAACACCAGCTGAAGTTTAGAAATTAAATAAGTGTTTTACATAAAATTTATGTTCTTACATAAAATACTTGCAAATCATTGCAAGTATATACATATATATATATTTGCAATGATTTGCTATATGATTTGATATAACATATATATACATTAAGTCGCAAAGGTTACAATGGGCTGCTCATTTAATTAGAATGGCGTCGGAGAGAAAGCCGAACAGCATATTCAACGCAAAGCCGATGACAATCAGGAATAGAGGTAGGAAAAGAACAAGATGAGATGAGAATGTGTATGGTGATGCAAGAACGATTGGAGTACTGAACTGGAAGAGAGTAGCAGAAGATAGGGACAGATGGAGGCAGATCGTAAGGGAGGCCAAGGTTCATACTGGACTGTAGTGCCAAATAAAAAGAAGAAGATATATATAAAATATATAAAAATATCCTTTTAAACTGAAAATTGCTTTTCTTTGAATGAAACAAATATTATCAAAAACTATACAAAGTAGTTTAAAAACTTCGTGATTTTATCGCTCAGTGAAATAACAACAGCACAAAGAATATGGTTCTACATTCATGAAGGAACGACAAAATAACTAGATGACATCGTCTACGATAAGCACACATAGAGATGTTGAAATAATCAGGGTACATCCCCTCTTAATAATAAAAATATGGTTGAAGAAATCAGCATGCAGCTACTGATAACAAACAAAGCCTACAAAGCTATTTATATTCAAGGTATTGCTTACAGCAGAGCTGTCCAGACTAGATAAGATCGAGGTCAAATTTGCATAGGTTACAGGGCCGCAGAAATAAATACATACGTTCATAATATAATCTTTTTGGAGAAAAATTAACATCGGGCGATAATATTAAATTTATTGGTTCTTCTTTAATTTATCTTTTACAATTTTATCAATTTTATTTTAGGTATTAAGTTTAGTTGTGGCCATACTTATAATATTTTATATTTAATGTAATGATTTATGGCACTGCATACGAGTTTTTTAAACCAGTTGTACAAAGAAAGTATACTAAAGTCTTTGTCAATTAAGTAAATTTACGTCAAAACGTTAAAACATTTTAATTTTTTTATTTATGATGCCATAAAAATAAAATAAAGTAATGTAACGAAAATATAACACAGAAAAATTTGCCTAATTATGGTAGATTAAAAACAAGTCGCGGGCCACATGATGCCCATGGACCATGCTTTAAACAGCCCTGGCTAACAGAATCTTACTAAAACTCATACATGCGTCTACATTTCGACGGCTTAGAAAAATATACTTTGATCTTTATATTTGATCTGACCTAACATAGGACAGTACAGACAAGGGAGGTGGGAGTCTAGAAGCGTCCCATGGAATGGTATTGCCACACAATCAGAACTAATAAAGATGTTTGTTTAAAGACACTTGGAGAATATAATAATCAGTTTGGCTTTGCACTGTTAGCAATTGTTTAGTTGTTATGGCCTACTATACATAAGCAGACAGATTGTTGATTCTTTTTCAAGTGTTTACTAGTAACAAGTGTTGACTACTAATGATAAGAAAGCACATTTAAGAAACCAATGCCAGAATTTTGTTACTGATTTATTTAACCCACTGTAAGATATTATCTCTAGTTTAACTATTTGGGTTTTTGATTGTTTTGCTTGCTTACTACAAGTATCAGAATTTTACTATTGTAAGTTGCAAGTTTAAATTAGAAAGATTTAGTTCTGGATTAAGTAACGTTAATTTTTAATAATTTCTCAAGTGTCTGCTACTAACAATGAGAAACCCATATAGTGGTATATCAGTAATTCGCTGTATTTGTTTTCGAAGTAACTATACTTAAAATATACTAAACTTGCAAATAAAAAATTATATTCTATTTAAATAAATACAAATAGAAATGAACTATTAAAATAAAGCCCCTTCACATTACTGTCGTTTGGAAAACTAAACGCAATATATTCTGCATGAAAACACATTGGCTAACCTTGAGCTCGTTTAGGTGAAGCCAGGCTACCTATAAGTTGCAATCAAAACTGATCACCTTCCTTCCATTTAGCCACTGCTGTTCATACACTCCTAATGCACTGCATTTATCCTTTCAGCCTTTTTATTTATGTCCACTGTTTGTGCAGCTGTTTTGTAGGTGTGCATATCAAACACAACTAAGTTGCAAACAAGGCCGTAAACGTTGCCAACCATTTGGTGTATACACGACTATACAAACAGTAGGAAAATACTATTTTAAAATGATTTGACATTTAAAATGATTTCGAAATGGGGTTTAATATTAGAGTGAAATGGAAAAAATTTACTTTGTACCATCAAACTACCAGAAAAAATGCGACCGAAACAAATTGCAAACAAGGTCCTTTTTAAAAAATTCATCGTGTGGAATAAAGAACTAAACATTAGCAAGCATTTTAGCCAGAAGCCAAATGAAAATTGCTTTCAGTTCTTATAAATTTCAGTTTTTTTACTGTTTCCCAGCATTTAATATGTTTTTTATGTGTTTCAAAATTGTCTGACTTTTAGCATTTAGTAAGTTTATTAAAGAATCAAGAGTTCCTGGGAAGTTTCAATTAAAGTAAAATACCGTGTACATTATTTTAATGATTTTAATGCAAATTTTATGTGTTTTATGTAAGTTGAGAGCAGTAGTTGTGAAACATAAAACCCAGTTAAAACTTGGAATTTTCGTATCATATATTTTCACAACATATGCTTTGGTACTTTTAGTTAATTTCTTCATTGCACATACTTGTCACTTACATATTGTTAACACAATCGTGAAAGGGGTGTATTAACTTTGGAAAATAGTTTGTAACGCACTAAAGTAAACTGTATAACCAGAGATAACAATATCTTTACCTCATAATAAACTTCTTTTTCCTTTTTAGTTTAGAAATATAGAACAGAAACATTTATTGAAATACCTAAACGTTGTTAAAACGACTCCAGCATTGAAAATCAAAAAACTTACAATATAATTAAGTATAGTATATATAATTACCTATAAATACTTTAACGTGAATTTTCGCATATAAATTTGTTTTCAACAAAAGTATTTATAAATAATTTGTCAGCCTATATGTCAGTCATTACGGACCAATTAAGTTTATGATAATGACATATTGGGTTGATCCTATCTTCGTTCAAGTGCTGAAGACCCGTCACATTACAGTTTTAAATTAATTGCATAAAGCGAGTTAGAAAACAGAACAGAATGTTTTCTTTACATCTAAATCACAAACTGTTGAAACTAAACGAATAGACCCATTTGCAAATTGTATGATAACAGACTAGGCAGAGTGGGTTATATACAGTAATATTGTATGAAAGCAGTTTTAAACAAAAACTAGATAAAGCTTTATAAACAGTGATAAAGCCGAAACTAACAATGTAGTTAGAATGTACATTAGCTTTTTATGGCTTGTATTTGTATTCTTCTAAAGCAGAATAAAACGCACAAATGCTATATATACTATGCAGAATTTACTTTATTCTGTTCTGGCAAATTATCGAGCCAAAAACGTGAACGTATCTCTTCTTACTTTTTTCTCTAAGTAAATTTTCTAATGTCAAACCTTTAAATTGAATTTATGGTTGCTGTGATGAATGAATGTTGACGCTACAAAGACATGATATTGAAAGTCAATGATGTTATCTATTAAAAGTTACTACCAATGAGTCTAAAATGCACTTATGAAAATAACGTATAGGTAAGAAAATAAAAACGAATCTCCAAGTGCTTTGAACAAAAATATCAGACTTTGTATAAGATACAAATCAAATTGATAAAATATTTGCATCCATTAATGCATTAGGTTGGTTGTAAACTCTATATTATTAAGCTAATCAAGTTAAATTAGCTAATGAAATTGGCTAATTAAGGAAGATTCGATCCTCCTTCTACTTCACCTACTCATCTATTTTCCACCTATCAACGCGTCAGGCTAGTTACAAAATGCTCAACCCTCCACTTAATATTACCACGAATTAGAAATCAACAAGGATTAAGACGAATTCAACATTCCTCTTTCTTTACCTACCCACCTACCTACCGTACCTACCCAGTTTTATTTAAATAAATGCATTTAATTGCATTTAATTTTCTTTAAAAGTTACTAAAAACAAAGTTTGGACATAGATTCGTTACATACCCTGTATTACATATAAAAGTATAAAATATAAATATTTCTTGTGCAGATTTTATTTAAACTTTCTCTACGAATTATGATGTTGTTGTCATGTTCAATAGAAACATTCTTTACAAAATAATTACTTTCCTTGTTAACTCTTCACAATGGACATATTGTTGCATATTTAAAATATGTAAATACCACAAGAACTTTGCAATTTTCCTCTATCCCAGTAACCATAGAAAAGTACTGAAAATTTAATGAATTTACAAATTATTAAAAAAGGTTATTTGGTCAGTTAAGGACTTCTGTATCCGTACAAATATTCATATGAATACAAGGATAAATGTGTAAAAATGTAAAAACCATGTAAGATAAATGTAATAAAACTTTAAACTCCCTGTGGAATAAATAATAAAGCAATAAAAATGCATTTATACACAATGTTAGCAAAAAAAACGCTAAAAAATCAATCGAAAAAATAAAGTATCTACAATTGAAAAAAACCAAACCACAGAAACCATCATGAATAACATGAAACCAATATCAGTCTAATGTTTGTAAAATCATTTGAATTGCATTGAAAATTTTTATTTAAAAAATTGTAGAGAGACAATTTAAATATTGTTGAATTAAAGAATTTTTACTAAAATTTAATTATTGTTTTTTTCAATAAAAATATTTAATTTTTTCAAGTTTTTGTGGTTTTAATTTATAATTAATTTATTTTTAAGGCTTTTGTGAACACTTATATTAATTTTTTATACAATATTTGTAATATTTTAAGTCTTATTGTTCATAAAATTAATTCATTTAATATAATAAAATAATTATATTATTAAATATAACATAATACATGTATGTGTACTATGTAGATAATCGCCAATAAAGCTCTATTTACAACCAGGCTTTACAATGCAAATCGCTGGTCCAAAATAGAAATAGGACGCTGAAGTTTACTAAATCAGAAATAGATAAGTAGATGAACTAGCCTAAGTAGGCACGCTTAGATATTTACTTGGTCTGCTTTTAACGACTTTTGTTGGGGCTGTGGCTCTACAGATGAAAAAGTAACTGTAATCCACATCACATGTCAGTACCAATCATTGTCTAGCAGAAGATTGAAAATGTTCGTGAGCCGTTTCCTAATTCACTTGACGAGCTGTCATCCTCTAAAGATTGGATTATAACCGACTTCATGGACTTGTCGGGTTCGTTTCCTTCTACTTGAATGCGAAAATCGAACATTCCTTATAGATTCAGGCATTCAAGATTTGTCAGTTTTCAGATAAGTTGTTTTCGTGGTGAAACAAGATTAAAGATAGACAACATTTCAAAAACTTAACTAAGTACTAGTTAACTACTTAACTAGTTAGTTTGAAATTAACTAATTACTATGATATGAGTAAGATATTTGGAAAAATACTACTAAAAATCATGACTGGTACTTTACTTGCGAAAATCGAACATTCCTTATAGATTTAGGCATTCAAGATTTGTCAGTTTTAAGATAAGTAGTTTTCGTGGTGAATCAAGATTAAAGATAGATAACATTTCAAAAACTTAACTAATTACTAGTTAACTACTTAACTAATTAGTTTGAAATTAACTAATTACTAATTACTGATTACTGACTGATACTTTACATACTAACAGTATCTTTTAAAAATAAAATTTATTTAAAAAAGTTTCTGAAAAGTAATCTAAAAACTAAAAATTTACTTCATTTACTAAACCAATTAATCAATCAAATTGACTTGATTTCTGGCTTATATACTCTTCATACAAATAATTATGTTGCAATTATTAATTTACATCGAAAGTTTACTCATTTTATCCCATTCAATTCTTGAGTTACAAATATACATTAGGGTCCCATTAATTTTCGAAAGTCGGAGAATTTCCCACGACACCCCCCAGATCGGTTCATTTTACTAAAAAAATAATCTTTATAAAAATTTAGTTCAATTGGAAAGATTGGAAAATAACCATTTTTTCCATAAAATTCATATTTGATTGCATATATCTCCGATAATATATCAAATATATTATATTATTATATTATTATTCAAATATATTATATTTGAATAAACAATTCACTCATACAAAGTTTTTCTGTATTTCTAATAATTACTGAATAGATGAAAAAATTAGCTAAAATTACCCGATTGAATTTAGTACGTTCTATGAATACGTTTTAACGGTTTGTTGTTTACTAAATTTGCTAAATATATAAATTTAAATTCGCTAAAAACGTCTAGATAGTTATGTACATAAATGTGTTTTCGTGTTATTCATTGAAATACAAAGTATACTTTTGTCGCCTGTCTGTATGAATAACGGTATTTTAACGTCTTTTTGAACTCTCAACTGCAATAACTCATTACTGTAAAATAATTCAAAGTGATTAGATTAAAAAATGCTATATGTCAAATTTATCAAATTTATAAAGAACTAGATACCGAGTTTAATTTTGAAATGGCAGTTACACCTACACTACGTAAAAGAGCAAGATCAAATGTAGAAATTTTAGATCAGAAGATAATAGTTGTTCTTGATGGTTGCAAAATTAGTGATCGTAATGCTCTTCGTCTCGTTATCGCCAAAATTAAATCATTAGGACACAAACAAAGGAAACAATCAAAGATGAATTTTATGGAAAAAATGGTTATTTTCCAAATTTTGGGGCACTTGGGGCGCCATTTGCACTTATTCAATTGAACTAAAATTCTACACAGATTATTTTTTTAGTAAAATAAACCGTAAAAATTTAGTCAAATAAAATTGCCCATATACCTTAGTGGCAATTATGCAAGACAACATCGTTTTTGCTGCAAATGTTTATTGCTTTTTTCGTGTGTTTTTGTATTTGCATTGTTGCTTGTTTTATTATTGTGTTCATGACTTAAACAGCTCTTATCTAATCTCAAATCTATATATTTTACATCGAAAAGGACAAGAATGGTATTACCAAAGGTTGCATGAGAATGAGGTTGTAGCATTATAACTGAAGAATAGAAATATTATTAGTATTAAAAACTGTCACAAGAGATCTCTGTGTAAATATTTTCCATATTTAAAATTTAAAACTCACAACACTCACTATTTTTGGTGAAATTATATGCTTTATATAAAAAAAGTTATAACACAGAAATTCAGTTTTAAGTAAAGAACTTTATATTGGGATTCTTTTATTTTCTTTAAGAGAACTTTAAGTTACTTAAGAAACTTTAGCTTAAAAGTTGACAAACAAGCAATAACCTCAAACAGAGTACAATAACTACAAAGCAGTAACAACCATACCACAAAAAATACTTAAGCGCAGCAGGCGCTCAAGGAGCAACAATCTGAAGCCAATATAGAACTAACATCCTTTGGATGTATTTTTACAAAAACTGTTAAACGCATAGATACGAATGCAATTGTGTTGGTATTTGTAATTGTTTCGTTTTGCATCTATGATAATTTCAACATAATGGCATTCTCTTCTTATTGGGTTTTTCAAGTATTTTGAGGGATTTTGTTGGATGCAGTTAAAATGCAATTGTGTGCAAATTGTGCACAATTGTTATCAAAAAATATTTTGCAATACAGAGGCACGTTTATGTGCCAACAGCTAAAAAATGCGGATGTGTTTAATAAGTTTTTGCACAAACGCATGTGCAGGAAATTAAAAGGAAATTAAGCCATATTCAAAAATTATTTTAAAGTAATTTTTTTGACTTTAAAACTTCAAATAAAAACTTTTTCTCTTATATTTATAATAAATAATTGCTACAGGGCAAAAGCATATTAAAGGAAATGACAACAAAAAAATTAATTGAAAATAACTACTTAAGCTCAGAATTTTTTAAACGCTTATTTGACTACATAAATGATTTTATTAATAAAATCACAATACTAAAGTATATGCATGAGAGATAAAAAAATGCTGAGGAAATACTGACAGCTTAACATTACATTTGTTATTTTACTAATGTTTAATCGACATTAAAAATGTTGCTCATACGTCATGCTGACCAAATGTTCATAAGTTACTTCGTATTTGAAAGGAGCTCATCAGTAACAACTTGTCTACGTCTAATTTGATGCTTAACGTAATGGCTTATGTGCCCTTTCAGCAACTTATTTTGTTGAAGATTTGGTTTTTTTTAATCTTCTATCAAATTCAACTTTTACGTATCACTTTTCAGTTAACTAAATTGAAAACGCATAAATATGACGGCAGCAGACATAACGAAGGAAATACTCGTATATTTGAAAGCGGTGAGATAAGCGGAAAAATTGTGAAAATTGTGAAACACTACAGAATAAAAACAACTACAATAACAACGAGATGAAAAAAAGTAAAATAACTTAGTATGGCATTTCGTAGCAAAGTGGCAACATCATCAACAAGCAACACAAAAAGCATCAAAACTTGTCACTGAAGTTGTTAAGTCATTGTCTTGATGACTTTTTCTTTGATCCTTGGGCACTCATCTTCAACACTAAATACGAGGGCGTCACATTGTATTGTGTTTGTCGTATCTGAGTTATTGTACTTTGTATGGCATAGAAGTTTTTAAGCAAAAGTCATTTTACGCTTTTGCGCATAAATAAATATTACTAAGCGAAAATGTAAATTGCAGGCAACAGAGATTTCAAATATTTGATTAATTTTTCGCTTATAATGTTTACGTGTCAAAGGATATAATGGCATTTCTAAAGGAGAAGTCTTTATTTATATTTAACAGTTTAAATTCAATCGAATTTGCATAACAGTATGTATAGAAAATTTGTTTTTGCTCAAAAGTGAAAAGTAGGAGATGGGAATACTACAATATTTCGTAAACTTAAATGTTCGAGGTGCATAAAAATATATACAATCCTTAAAAATGACAGTCATATTAAAATTCTGTATTTAATTTTAAAGATTTACGCAAAATTTTTAGCTAATAATGGCTGAATTCAAAGCTTTAGCGGAAGTAAAAGCAAAACCTAAAACAGAAAAATTATGTTGAATTAAGTAGTTGGAAAACTGTAAAACTGCTTATCATGGTGTTAAAGTATATCGGCAGTAACTGCCAACTGAATTTTATATGTTCGCAATAAATTTAGTCAGCCTACTACACTAAACGATTTAATAATTATATTGCAATTTTTTTCACGTATTAAATCCTGTAACATTTTAATTTTTTATTAAAATGAATTTTAATTTAGAATATTTTGCATTAATAGAAAAATTGTTTAAGCAACTACTAAATAAGACAATTTGGTTTTTCGTCATCATTTTTAATATGTTTTTGCTAAAGTTCAGAACATTTTCTTCGATAAAAATGATATCAAATCCTGGAAAATATCTTTATTCAGAATTTAAGAAGATAAAAAATATATTGCAATATGTTTTTCAAGTACATCGTTAACATACCTACAACTTTTTCAGGCGTATATAACGGTTCGAATGTATAACATCGAACATAAACCTTAATTGATATGATATTAATGGAAATGTTTCACAAAAAATTATTCTTGGATCACTTTGTACCTAATCTGTTTAGCTGACCTTCCTCAATATAATTCACTACTTTTCAAGATTTTGAAATGATGATATCGATTTTGCGGAAAAA
>NC_051847.1:134150218-134162636 GCF_002237135.1 Teleopsis dalmanni
TGGTATAAGAAAACCTTTTAAATTTTCCTTAATATAAGCAGCATTAAATAGGTTAGTTGCTTGGATCAAGTGGTGAGTCAATTCGTAAATCTAATTAGTGTTTTTTGCACACTTTTGTTGCCACATCCTCCTTGCTAACAATTTGGTTAAACTTAATTCGTGCCGTTTAAGACATTTTAAGGACGTAAATATTAGTCTCAGCTAGCTCCCAGAGATCACTGCAGATTTACGCAGAGTAGCTGTTCACTGCCTTCAAAGACCAGAACACGCATAGAGGATGTGGAAGATAGTTTCCTATTTGTTTGGTACTTTCTAATTGTGGCATTAAGTGTTCTGCTAGATTTCTATTTTAGTCACCTATTATCTAATAGGCCAGAAGCCAGTAAGAAATCGTGTTAATCTAGAGACATCCCTTCTACCATATTAATGCTTATTAGTAATTATATCTGCTCAAGAGCATATTAAGGCAATTACATTCTACTCGCCTTACTTGTTGAAAGACTTTTCCCTTTAGGGAACTGCTGGTTGAATATATAGAAATTTGTTTTTAACGGCTCTCCTTGCCACTTCATTAAAAACAAGCAATCGAAAATATTTGATGAATAGTTTATAATTAAGAATTATTTGTATGCTGTGACAAAAAAATTTTTTTTAAATAATGTATCGAACTCGACATGTGAACAAATTTTAAATTAGTGTATCTACATTATTTGAACGCATCACAAGTTGATTTATCAAAACCAAAGAAGTTGTATAATGGTCTACCGGGTCCCTATCCTCTAAAATAAGTTCGTAAGTGTGAACTTTCTATTAACAAAAGTATAAGCTATATGATATGGTACGGAAAGATGAGCGCTAATAAAAGTTGATGGAAGAAGGGTCTTAAGTGGGATTTTGATCCAAATATAAGATGTAAATGGAGAGTATGGCATTTTAAAGAATTAAAAAATTTAATATTTAACAGGTCATATTATTGAATTTATTTAATCAGTTGAATAAAAAACTCTTTCTTTGACTTACTCAAAATATAAAGAGAATCACGTTATACATTTTATAATATTAAGCTTCACAACATTTTTTGATAGCATCTGATTTTTGTCCAGTTTCTAAAAAACTAAAATATTTTTTCCAACACTGGTCTTTCGAAAACCTTAAAGTTTCCCTGTTCACGAAAAATATTGTTGTTGTAAAGATGAAAAACTTATTTTTAATTTAAAATTTGGATCCAATTATTGCATTGTTGCAATAAAATAATGTCTATAGATACATTATATAAGATTATATATACCATATTAAAACAAGCAGACGGCAACAATGCCAAAGTTTCAAGTCCTACATATACAGTTATACAGATTTATCATTTTCTTATAATTGATGTACACTACAACTATACAACATATTAATATGTTCGTACTTTATTACAATCTATTTTTTTTTTTATTTTTAGAATGGCTTCTATATCTGGTATTAGCTTAATCTTTTTTGTCAGTTCCCTTTTACTAACTAACGATTTCTTTCTGGAATGTGTTGGTCCATTATTTTTACTTTTTCCTGATCCACTTAACGACATTTAGAATTTCACACTTTTTCTAAATTACATTATAATGCATTAGATTTGTTTTCCAATCTTAGCGATTTTGACTAATCATCCATTTCTCTCTCCGAGCGTGTTGGTTCCATTACTCTTTTTTTTTTCATTTTACAATATGTCTTTATTGAATCACTTTAAACAAAGCTTAACAATAAGTTTTAGAATCTTAAAGACTCATAACATTATATTAAAAATAATTTTATACAAACACACTACGATGAAATATAATGATTAGTAAATTATTTTAAGGGGCCTTTGAATAAGTAGCAAAGGCTTATTTACCAGATACCATAGCGTATGAGTTATTTTAATAAGGGTGATCTTTAAGGAAACAGAATAGCGGGTCTATCATTCCGTTTCAGTCTTGAAGAATTCGTCGTATTAGCAAGAGGTCTAGCCAGCGACTCCATTATTTCCACATTTTTCTGTTCCACTTAAAGACATCTTGAATTTCATGCTTTTTTCGAATTACATTATAACATAATGCATTAGATCCTACTTTGTGTGGATCCTGCTAACGAATTAACTAATTCATATTTTTCAATGATATTAAGTAAGATAATTCGGTTCAATTTAAGCTGTTGGAAAATGTACCACCCCGACATTAGTTAAATCTTGGTATTTCGTTCTCTCCATTATGTATATGGATGTCCAAAGTTAGCCATTTAAGTTGTGCATAATCCCAATCAATTTTCATTTGACAGCAGCATAAATTTTTACTAATTCAATTCGATTGCTTAGTTTCAAGTTATTTGAACAAAATCTCTGCTAAAATATATTGGATGCTGATCGAAAGAATGAAAATGGGGGAGAATCGTAAGCACTTAAATAAATCTCAATTTTCTGTTATTTAAATACGAAAAATAGAATCAATTTAAAAATACTTCAGCTCAATATTTGCCAACATTTGCGACATTTTTTCCGAACGCAATTTAAACGAAACTCAATCAAATCGTTGTTGCGCTTAAAATCCATTTCCGACAATAATTCTAAATTTTATTTATTTTTCCTCATATTTTCATTGTGCTCCGCAGTACCGAAAACGAATTTGCTAAAAATCTGACAGGCACACAGCAAAATGACGGCACTGCAGCAGAAAAAGAAAATGAATACGGAAAATTGGGATTGGAAAAAATTCAGCAAAATTACGCTATGGAAATACGATGGAAAAGTATAAAAGTTCGAGCTGTCGACAGAAGGATGAAGTCGGAGTAACGCACACAGCTCAACGGTATTTGGGACAAACCTTGCCGGAACAGAGTGCACAGGACGAGACGTTGAGAGACAATGTCAAACAATAGCATGCAAAATGGATCTGAAAGACTTCCCAAATAAAAATCACAGAAGGAAATTTGCTAAAAATAAATGCGATGAAATGCGTGAGGAAAGTATGCAAAAAATAGCAGAAAATTATGCTCAATTATAAAAATTTTCAAAAAAAAAAATAGGAAAATTGTATGAAAAGCAAAAAGCAAGTAAATAAATTTTCATTTCTATTGCCCTTTAAATAAATTTTTCAAAATTCAAAAAAAAAAAGGAGGAAAATTTGTGATGTGTAAGGAAAAGGCAACATTAACTGCGAAACAATGAATGCAAATTTCACAAAAGTCAAATCAATTGACTTCCATTTTATTTGCACAAATGAAATTATTAAATCGAAATCATTGAATAGAAATTTTTGAATTTTATTTACTTATTGACAATACCAACAACAATAATAACAACAACAACAACAATGATATCAGCAATAAAATAGACAAAATTAATATTTAATAAATAAACAGAATTATGAAATAATTGCAAATTGAAATATGTCAAAAAAATAATTCAATGTGGCTGTCGATATGAAAAGGGTTCGGTTCGCCTATTTAATTTCAAGGAAAATTGTGTAAAATTTTTCCAAAATCACGTTGGGTACATAGAAAATAAATTTACAAAAAAATAAACAAAATAAAATATTATTTACGATGAGTCGATACCTTATCAGGCACTTGAACACTGCTGGGAAATTATAAAAAAATTGGCACAAAAAAGTTAGAAAAATGTCCTTGTCCAGTGCAAGTCAAATAATCGAATAGGATTTTAGAGAAAATTACAGCCAAGATATATTTAATGTAAACAGAAAAATTTTAATATACCATAGTAAAAAATACTCTATTTTAAGAGACTTATATTTAATGAATTTTACATATCAAAAAAAAAACTATTGTTTAATAAAGGCTATGTTATGCATACAGTCATGGTTACTTTAGATTTAAAATCTTTGTTGTTTACATGAAAACTAAAAACTCTTAAATATCGATTAAGCCTTCATCAGGAGGAAGAGGTCTTCTATCATGTTGGTCAAAACAATGTTGCTAAGTAATAAATGTCAGAACTTGTGTTCTTTTGGGAATAAATACGCATATTTTCTTATGGATATACACACATACGCATACAAAAAAAAATTAACTTTTAAATTTAGGCATAAAAAGTACTAAAACAATAGTAATAATACAAACTAGATAATTATACTATTTACTCCCTATAAAACATAATTATTTTCTGGTCTACAAAGTAAGCTCCACTAAATGTAATGCAAATATGAGAGCGCTTGACCCAATATTCCATATATTTTTCATAGACTAATTGAGGTATGATCTTTAACTTCTTGTATTACTTTTACAATCGATTCGAAACGCCTTCTTCGACGTGGTAATGTTAAAATTCAAAGAGAGAGAAAAGTCTTAATACCGAAACAGTACGATTTTATCAAAACCACAACTTTATGGCATCGAAGATCACTTAAAGTAGAGGGTGTAGTTAACCCTCGTATTCCTAATTTAGCAGAAAATTTTGATTGATATATGTTAAACAGAACTGTCATCTAAAGTTAAGTTTAAGGTTTAACATTCTGCAAAACTATTTATTTAATAATATGGCTAAATTTGTTGAATTTGTGAAAGTGTTCTTCAAAAAGGAAGATGATTTGTTAGATCAAATGTTTTTCAGTAATGAGAATCATTTTTCACCATTATGAGGATCATTTTTTTGACATACCTAGTCAAAAAACAAAATTATTGCATCTTAAGCAGTAGAGAGTCACAATTTATTATCAAGTTAGCATCCAGAAGAAGTCACCTAATGCATATTATATCACTTATAGGCTAGGAAGTATGAAATTGTTAACCTTTTTTGTAAATAATATAGATTTAATACAAACCATCAATTCTAATCGATACATCCACAAAACTAAAATATTAAAGATATAGTGCCAGAAGTCATAAATTGTACCCTGTTTTTAATTTGTTTTTAAAAAAATTTTTCGGTTGAATTATTTTACATTTTGGTGATTTAAATAGATCGCCAACACATCATACGATCTGACAATAGTGATGTTTTTTGTATGGTTAATCATAGGATTTTGTTTACTCGGTCAATTTTCAAACTTTCGACGATCTGAGATATCTTAGTGAACATCCTTCAAGTTATGAATGAAGAACTGCTAGTTATATATCGACAAATCATTAAAAAAATTAAACTCCAGATAAATAAATAGTAAATAAATAAAGTTATTTAAACTTTATAAAGTTAATAGAACAAAATTTTTTATCATTCAAATCTTTATACCATAAATATAATTTATAATAATAATTTAGAACAGCATCTTTCATGGACTTTCCGTCTCGAATATTAGACATCATCCATTATATATTTTATTATATACAAAAACCCATTTTTTTAATGACTTTTTAAGAGTATTGAAAAAAACTAGCAAAATCAATATAGACCAATAATTCTTCGAGTCTTTTTTAATGACTTTTTAAGAGTATTGAAAAAAACTAGCAAAATCAATATAGACCAATAATTCTTCGAGTCTTGTTATATGTAATTTGTTTTACGAATATTTGGGAGATGAACTGTTTTTACTTTTCAAATTTAAATTTATATTTTTAGGAACATATACATGTATTACAATATGCCTAAGATATATAAATGCAAGAAGTAAAGAAAAAAGTTTTTTTAAATTGCCACCAAAAACTATTCACATTTAAATTTTTTGTTAAACAATTCTTTTTAAATGGACCAATTTTAAGATGTCCTTAAGTGTACAGACCAAAGTGGAGCAAACATTCCTAGTTTACTTTACACACTCACAAAGACACACAAAGTACCAAATTAATTTAGGCAAGAAATATAAACGCTGATAAATTGTTTACCCAAGGCTCACCTTAACCCTCATCAGCTTATCAGATTTCATTACGCGTTTTAATACAGCTTACCCCGACTCTCAACCCACCAATACCAAGTACCACAAAGCTGCCAGCATCTTATATTTTCGTCTATTTTTATTTCGCTCCATTATCTTCGCATTCATACGTGTGAACTGAAATACAAAAGCGTTGCATGAATTTGAATATTTCGCTTTGGTTTGTTATCAGTTAATAACATTTTCACGCGTTATTCTCCAGGTGGCAGCAGCAATTCCAACTAAGGCAACAGCACTGCTGCTGCTTATACCAACACCAGCAGCAATAACGACAGGCAACACCAAATTTACTACCGTCAACAACATTTCAAATAGAAAATCGTGTTCCCTTGCATTCGGTGGGGTGACAGCAGCACCTTGGGCTAGATAACCTGATAACATGGGCATATATGGCTGTCTGTATCTGTATGTGTGGGTACATGAGAGCATGTATCTTTGTGCATTTGTATCTGATATGACATAAAAATACAATATAAAAGTAACAAGGATAATAGTAATATGCCTAGATTTTATTTTTATGACAAATACTTATGCGTGTTCGCTTTGTATTACGCAGTGACTAATTTTATGCCACATCGGTAAGGATACATATATATTTTGTTTTCGTATCCTTTTTAAAATTTAAAAAGACTTACTGATTTTACTTGAATTCACTACAATAGCTTCTACGTCAGATGGATAAGGGCACGATCCACGCTTGGAATTATTAAAATTTGTCAAAATCATATTGCAGGTGTTGATTGTCTAGGAAGTTAATTTTTGATTGAACTTCAAGAAGATACGGGTACACTGTTCGTAACGAGTATGGATACGTGAAATGGCATATTGTGACTTTTTTTTATCACAAATTTTTAAACTGAGACAGAAGTTTTCTTAAACTTGACTACTTCAGACAAATAGTTATGTTACGAATAAATTATTTTCTATAATCTTACATACACTTATATTGTAATGAATTATTTGAATTATAATTATTTTCTATAATCTTATATATTAAATATTACTTATTATAATCATGAACTTATTTTCAGTAGTAATTTTCTGCTGAAGTTACATAGCATAGTCAACCGATGTCATCACTTCATCTGTCTAGATTTATGTTAAAGCATTGTATAAAGTTTCATTATTTAATCGAATATTAATTTGTTTAAGAAATAATAACTACATCCATTGAGTTGCATAACATTAAGCAACTCATTTATTCTTTTGATTAAGAAAGAAATTTGCAACTTATTTGATGTATTTAAACAAAATTCTCTCTACCATAATTTCTTCGGATTTGTATTGCAGAAAAAGTGGAATATTAAAATATGTACAAAAAAAATCCATAAAAGAATATTGAAAAATAGCGCCCCTTAACATATTTTCCCCATCTATAATATGTATTTTTTTCGCGAATGCGTTGTATCGTCGATTTTTACTGTCAAGAATTAATTATTATTTTTCTATATTTTCTATGTTTGTTAGAAACATCTTCTTTAAAACATTTTTGATAACTTTATGATATTTTCTATATTCACAAAAAAATTAGGTAAAAATCCTAACGGTAATATATTACCACAATAATCTAGTACTTATCTCTGTATTTAAAAAGTTCTTTTAAATACCTATTTTTAATACCTATTTTTACAAATTGTATTTAACAACAAACTAATCTATCTAATAATAATTTTCTAATAATTTTCTAATAAGATTTTGCCATAAAAATATATAGCAGCAATAATCTTAACAACTCAATTCAATCTAGAATTTTTCTCTATTCGTAATAAATTGATCCAAGAACCTCTTTCATGTCTTTCTCTTTTTGTAATATCACAATTTTAACAAATACTTTTTTAATAAGATTTTCACGAAAGCCAGACTTTTTGATACATTATACTAATAGTTAAAAAATACAATTTTTTGAAACTTCATTATACATGTATCTCTTTCGCTCATGTATAGAGACACAATTAAAAGTAAAATAAAGAAACGAAATTTTATAAATGTTATGTGTTTCCTTAAATTTACATAGGATATTAGTAGGGTCTCTCAGTGGCACAAAGCACCCGACCATATTAGGCATATTATACTACAACTGATCCCAATAGAACACAAAAATTTTACTAACGAAAGCGAAAAGTTTTACTAAAACGTGGCATTATTCATCTATATACCAAAGTCAATAATTGACAAAGAATGTTAATAAAAGTATTATCTTGTTTCAAACAAAGAATATACTCTATCATCCTAGAGAGTTCAATCTTCTAAATGAAGATTAAAATGTTCAAGGAAACAAAACGTTAAATAATTCATAAAATTACTACAGATATGTATTTAATTATAAAATTGATTCTAAGAAGAGTAGTGCTTTATGTTGCTTGAAAATGTCTTTCAAATACTTTAAAAACCATTTCTTATTATATTATTCTCACACAGGGTCTTTCCTCTCCAAGTGCTATAACTCTATGAGGTGCTTTTTTAAATATGTATTTAATTATAAAATTGATTCTAAGAAGAGTAGTGCTTTATGTTGCTTGAAAATATCTTTCAAATACTTGAAAAACCATTTCTTATTATATTATTCTCACACAGGGTCTTTCCTCTCCAAGTGCTATAACTCTATGAGGTGCTTTTTTAAATAGTAAAACAAATAAATCGCTTAATCGAAAACTTCGATTTCTTCGAAACGGCACAATCAGTTAAATTTATCAACAATAAAGCTTTTCAAGAAATTTATAATATATATTGGTTTTTTCTATGTAATATTTGAGCAAAATACACAATGTTTTCTTAACCCGATATTATGTACTTTACCAAAGTTAGGACACCCGCAGAAAATGAGAGAAGCCCATTCTAAATATATTTCGCAGAAACAATCAATAACCATTCAACCTATTTATTAAGTTGATATATGAGCGTTAAAGGACTTGAAAAAATAATTTATACGAAACTAAAATCTTTTTTATTGAATTTTTCCTCAATTTCGATTCGATGGTTAAAATTAATAAAACGTTTGACTTGGCTAAGTCCTTGTGCATTTGATCAGTATTTTGAAAACGTTTCATTTGTTACATTTTCATAATTCCTGGAAATCGCGCAGTCTCAGTTATTAAAATATCATACATCCTTTATTCTATAAACTTATACGCTTACTTTAATGTTTCTAATTACCGCAATATTTCTATCATTGTTAAAACATACAGCGATAACTCAGAAACTCAGAAATACTATTGCAAGCCTTGCATCAAAAGAGTACCAAACTAATTTATATGAATTAAAACTATAAACAAGATCTTTAAAAGTATCTTATTATATTTCAATTACTGATAGTCACAAGAGATTTTCTGTTTTCAGACAAACTGAAGTATTTATCAACTTGATAATTACTGATTTTTCAACTGATATCGAACTCAGGTGGACAGATTTAAGGTTATGTCTACGTGAATACTGATCTGGTTTTATTCTATATTTGTTCAGATAAGATTAAGATAAGTATAGTTGGGACACCTAATCCTGTTCATTACTAACAACTTATTAATGAAGAACATTCTGGATTTTATTCATAATGCTTTATTTTATGCGGTTGGGTTGGATGGTCACAGTTATTCTTTCACCTACTCTATTTCTATACAGTTATTTTTTAAATAAATGTATCACAGAAATCAACTATCTTTTATAATGTTTTTAGAATATATTTATATGTCCATATAGAAACAGGGCTTGTACCATTGCATATTGCAGGCACTTTAAATGGCCTAAATGCGTTTTATGTGTAAATGAAACCTATTAAGCCACTGCCTTCCAAACTCATCGCAATGAGCTTGACTTTAGGCGTACGTGTTAAATTTAAAATCCTATATATTACCAACCTATATGTTAAATCCTTTAAGCTATTAACTAAAGAAGTCAGTTTATCTGTGAGTTCACATAAAACAAAGTTAATATATGTACTGCACGCATCTATTGTTGCATAATCTTATGTGGTAATTTTTAATATTTTTTTATTTTTGTTTTAAAGTTGAAAAAAATGAAAATTCCATTTATTTTGTACGGAAAAGGACTAAAATATAATAAATTCCTATTTCAAAAATTCTAACCTAACTTTGTTATTCAAAACACGACAGATTACCGTTTATTTTGGTTTTCATTTGCCATTTTTAACATTCAGCACATTCAAACGTTCTGCGGGCAGTGCAGGTGAGAGGTAGTGTTTGCTGTATGTGGAACAACTGAATGTACCGTGGTGTGCCGTGACGCGCTAACGTGTGCTCTGCAGTGGTGTCCTGGACTCTGCTGTGATGTTCTATGTAAGGCATGTCATACGGTGTTCGCATTTGTCGGTTTGTTTATATGCTCATATGTGTCTTGTATGTTGTGGCAGGATAAGAATGTTTATTATGTTTATCGTTTTATGAAAGTACAACAACGGCAACTACACAACCGTAACAGCAGCAACAACAGCCAAAAAGGACAGCAACTATGTACCCCCCAAAACAAAAAAAGAAACGCTCTCAGATAGTGAAAAAAAAAACAAAAAAGAAAAACCCAACTGAATGAGATGCCATCGTGTCATCGTTAACATTGTCGTGTGGTATTTCATTCAGTTTCAGTGCAGTGCTGACAACATAAATTTTGACATAGAATACTACCAGCAACAACAACAATAACATAACCAACAATAATAACAATCCACAGGAATTATAGCAACGGCAAATAAATTGACAAATTATATTCCGCAACAATAAAAGTTAGCAAAATTTATTCTTTCCAAACATAATGTATTTAAATTATTTGGTTTTTGGTATTCTGTTTTAAACAAAATTTTTTGTTTGACTTTTCCACTGCTTAAAAATACTTGATGTCATGAATACAAATAGACAACAACAATTAGTTTTTCCACCTCTCCAAATTATATCATGCTATTTGGACAGTAATTTTGATTTTTCCAGCGGAAGAATTAATTATATTTTAGGAGAGCCAACTTCAGCGGCTTTTATCACTATAATTTATGGGAAACGCACTATTTAACAATGTTATGGGAAATACAATATATTAAACTACTTCAAACCATTATTCTATTACTGCAGCTCATAAGAGACTAGTTTCAAAAAGCAGATGAGAATTATAATTCCCTATTCAGTTGTGTGAAGCTTATAAAAAATTGTTTGACAATTATAATTTCTTACTTTCAAAGTTGGTCTGGGAATGCTTTCACCTTCTCAACACCCTAGCATCGAGGAACTATGTTACTCTTATGTGGGTACCGGGACACGAAGGGCATGAGGGCAATGAAATAGCAGACTCCCTAGCAAAAAAAGGTGCATGTACTCCTTTCATTGGTCCAGGACCCTTCTGCGGGGAAACAAATAGCTTTACAAACAGCTTATTATGTGAACGGGAGAAACAACATCTACTTGAACACTGGAGAGCGCAAACAGGCATGCGACATTCAAAAAGATTCATTGATCCTAATCACATCAATGTTGATGATATCCTTGGCCTTAGCAGAAACGATATTAAAATCTACACTGAACTTCTTAAAGGACACTGTAGACTTAATTACCCTATGAAGATTATAGGTGTGGTAGAAAGTGACTCCTGTCGACACTGCCATGAGGAGAAGGAAACATCAGAACATGTTCTATGCAACTTCCCAGCGGTGGCAAGACGTAGACTCGATTACCTTGGAAGCGGGATATTAGTCTCAAGTCAAATAGGTAAAATTAAGCCCACAGCAATTACAACATTTATAAATAGTCTAAAATTGTCCTAGTTGGGCCTTTAGGCGCACAATAGATCTTTTAGGTCGGGGTGCTTTAATAGCCTATTAAATAAATAATTTCTTACTTATCTATATAATTTAATATTTAAGTAAGCGTTATATATATTTGTATTGTATTGTATAACATGTATAAATAATTGTATTGCATTAAACTTTTGTTAATCTGAACGATATTTTTTACAAAGAATAGCCAAATTTTCAAAATATCAGAACCATCAAAAGATCTTTATTTATACCTATATCCCGATTTTTGAGTGAGTACCCGAACTATGAAAAGCATTCGACATACATCCTTTATCTTATCAAAGTAAATTAGTCCATTGCAAGCCTGACAGACCTGAAACCGCCACTATGCTCCGCTTCTCTGGTAGTCTAGAATCCCGTTATTTTCTGTTATCTTCTACTGACTTCATTCGAATAAAACATAAAGATACATTCATAAACTGATAAATTGACTTGGATGACTTAAAAGCATCCACAACGTGATTTATGATATTTTCTTCATGTGTTTTTGAAAAAAGGCAAAGTTTCACACACATATGGGTGTTCATCGAAAACGTATATCACTGATAAATGTTCAAATTATTTTTCATCTTTAATAGATCCCAAATACTCTTATCAAAAAAATTCGAAGAAATTCTTTAAAATTCCATATTTACGGACTTAAATTGTAAATTGTGAAATTCCGGCATGTGAGCGGAAAATTTATGCAGCACAACGTCGACTATTTACCTCGAAACAATTGCCCTCTATTTACGTATAAATAATTACTTCTGAACAAGTGAATAGGAAAATAAATATTACAGTAGTAGTA
>NC_051847.1:134162736-134167456 GCF_002237135.1 Teleopsis dalmanni
ATACTTACTAAATTTATTATTTATTTGTGAGTCTATTAAACATTGTACAGCTAGAATATGGTATATTAACCTTATTGGACGTTTAATTTCTTAGCTTAATGGTTGCATATTGGTTGATATGTATATCAAAGGCACTTGGTCGAGTGCAGATAGTTCATTCAAGTTGTACTGAGTGTTATTTTAGATAAGTTTAAATGCAAAATAATTAAGGAAAAAATATCTATATTAAATAGAACAACATGGACAGAGTACAGTAGTACAACAGTTTTCTAAATTTTTGTGTTTTACTCGTATATGCTTAAATAAAAATATTTAAAAAAATTTTTATTTAATTAAATAATTTAATGGAATACATTTTATGAATTAAGCAGACATTAATAAACTAAGTAAACCTATAAATATCAACCAACAGAAACTGATTTCGTCTAGCTAATAGTAGTAGCATACTACACCAGACCAGTTATGGTAGAAATCTCATTTTTCATAGAAGATTGGATAATTTTTTATTCTAACATCTTTATATATCTTTCGTTTTATAATAGAACTGACGGAAATTAGTTTACAAATGTTTATATGACAATAAAAAAGTACAACAATGCATTACAAATACATTTTAATTTTTATTTAACTTATTAAATTTGCATTCTAAGTAAAAAAATAAATAGCGTTTAAATTTTCAAAGATAGATGTTGCACGTCCACATATACTCAAATGCTTTCTATTAATATTAACATTAATATAATATAACTACTATTATGTTCTCAAATACGTTGATACTTATAAGCATATATCTACTATGTGATTGTATATATATTTAAGTGCAGTATGCACGCAATGCTCCTAAAACATCAAATAAGTACTAAAAGTATCGCATTAACACGAGCATCTCAGGCGCTTTAATGTACGAACAATTTGCCATTGAATGAATCAACTAATACTGCTTCAGAATATTAATATGCACTGCACTATACTGCAGTACACTGCACAATTGTGAATTTATAAAGTGGGTTCAAATTGTAGTACTGAAATTTTTATATCGCACAACAAATGACATTATTCCCACTTAAACAAATTTTGTTCCCCCTCGATCACTTAAGAGTACATTGTTGGCATTGCTGGTGTAAAAATAAACAGTCTTCCTCTTATCGATTGTCAGGTTTACTGGGTCAACTAGTTGCAAAGTTTTCTCTTTGTATAATAATATTTATAGTAATTATTTAATTATAAAATCATTGTACGTTGACAATATATCCGTATCTCTTTTTGAAGAAATTTAAGATTTTGTAAATATATCATTATTATGAGAGCTCTATTATCTAAAAAACTAAAATTGTTACTTAAAAAGCTTTCAACAAAACATTCAGCGATGAAATATACAGAAAAATATAAAAAATAAGAATTTAATGAATTCATGAACAACGTAGTGAACGTCGAGTAATTAAAAAAAATACTGCCAACAGCAAGGCAGAAAAATACCAGAACATCATGTTACGACTTATAGGACAAGTAGTATTTGAGCAGCAATTTCTGTTGGAATAAAACATCAAATTCTAAAAGCGAGCAGTTCTAACATTATCTGATATTTGCTTGTGAATCTATTAAATAAGACTTCATAATTTAAATATATATTATTGCACATTCAGTGATAATCTATGGAATCAAAACTATTTAATTCAAAAACCAATATTAATTAATGGAATGATTACATTAACAAAATCAGTTACTAGAACCCTAGATAATATAAAGAATCTTCCAATATACTAATAAATACAAAATTAAGAAAATACTAATATGATATACTAAATGTATAAGAAGTAGAAGATATTATTATTTCTAAAGCACTGATGAAATATAATTAATTCCTTTAAATAATTATAACCATATTTTTTGAAGAATACTAAGCTTAAACATATGAAATTACAATACAACCAAGTATTTCAGGTTTAAAAAAAGGCAAGATGCAATTTCTCACCGTAAATAAGTGACAAATTTAATTTTTAGTTAAATTTTAACCTTTCTTATACTTCATAAAATTATAATCATACTTTATGAAAATGAAAAGTTATGGGCAGTTATATTCGTTTCATTTCTTTACTTCAGTTCTAAATTTTCTATGGGGATATATGATTCTCTTTCTTGTACTTATAATTTCTGATCAGGAATACAGGTAAGCACCTGCACAACTATGTGCAATGTGTTTTATTTAACAGCAGATTTGTTTTATTCAATTCTTTATGATTCAATTCTTTAGGTCCGGTTCAAACAATCGGTAAAAAGCCATCATTACAGTCGCTATATCGTTTGAGCAGTTGTGTGATATACATTACCACATAATTATAATAAGCAAATGAAAACATACTTCGTCTCTCAAGCGATATCGGACGTTTCTTGTCGCTAGTTTCCACCAGGACTAAAGATTTCAATCTTGATAAGTTATTCGCAAATTATTAAGAAATTACTTAATAATTATTTAATCAGTTAAGTCTAGTTTTTTGTAAAAATACATTTCAAGATTATACAATTTGTCAACCAACAAGAATAGATACTAATATGATAATATGGGACTACTCGCTAATAGACTGTCGAGCATAATTTGTAGTAACATATTGCAACCAAAAATTATCTACAAATCTTAGTAATTTTTCAAAATAAAAACCGTAGTTTACATACAAGGTACTCATATATTTCAAAAGATGGGTTCAAAATCAAAATGCTCCACATTTTAACATTATTGTTAACATATGAAATAATTTTTAGATGGAAGTAACCTTATTTCTTATGAAATAGAGAACATATTTAATTGTTCATTTGAACCATCTTTTTGGACATATTCTTGAGTAGTGATTGCTAAAAAAGGACTTGTATTTAAAATTATTCAATTCTACGATTTAGGGTCTATCTAACGATCTAATAAAAATATGTCAAATCTTAACCTTGACAATTTTTAAAGTGATAGGCACCATATTTTGTCATTTTAATAATCACAAATTGCAATAAAATTTAATTTTTTTAAAAGCGCGCTAAACATTCCAAATTGCAGTTTGGAATGTATACGGATATAATGTACAACAAGTAAAAAAAAATATTTGTAGTCACTATAAATCATACTTTCCTCATTTTACTTAATGCTTTACTTAAAAACTTTTTAAATAATAGTTTTATTAGTATCTGTTACTTTTTAGCAAACTTTTGTACTGGAACTTTGTTGTTAAATCTATTTGGCGCGCATCTTCCACAGAATAAAACTGCAAAATATGAGTATTATTCGCAAACTGCGGAACTCCCCCTAGAAACGTGCCAGTACAGTGAATAACAAACAATACTTAAAAGCACAGTTCTTTTGGGTATTAAAGGTTAAATCTTAAATAAAGAGAAATTTCTCTAAGTAGATACTTTTATAGTTTTAGTAAACAGATTGCAAAGTGAATGAGCTTTACTATTTAAAAAGTAAATTTAAACTTAGATATTAATATTTAATTAAAATTTTTAAATATTTAAAAAATTTTCAGTATTTATCAAGAAAAATATTTCAGCATTTAGGATTTAAGCGGGGTTATTGAAGTGAATATACAACCTTTTGTCTTCAATTGTCATCATCGTCTTCACGCAATAAGACATCTTTTCACAAAAACAACACTGGCAACTTAGTGTCGTTTTTGTTTAACATACATTTATTTTTATAAAAACAAAATGGATAATCCTGTACTTTTGAAAACACTAAGAAATTTAACTTTGCGCTTCTCCGATGTCATTCGTCTATTGCTAAGAATCAAGAACTAATGGCCTCATACAACTATCTTAAGACCAACACTGCTGTATGTTATTGCAGTTTGGTGGTCAGTTTTAGATAAATCGTACTTTATTGTTGTTGACAAGGTACAGAGTTATAAAATTGCAAATTATGTTAGACCTAGACTACAAGCTACTTATGACAACATTAGGAACTATATTACCAGGTCACTGCATCCTTTGAGGATTATTGTGACAAATCAGCTTTAGTTCCATAGGCATGTAATGGCTGTTAAAAATGTCATTATGTCCCTTGGAGAGATGTTGCCTAATTCCGTTATAAATAAATAGGCAGTTGATAAGTACCGAAGTCTGAGTCTGGCGAGACTATTATAGTGACACAGAATGTGTTCTCCTTTTTCCTATATAGCAAAGTCTGTTTCTTCGTAGCAAAGTCTGCAGCTATCGTTTCTTGTAATACTTAGATTCGATAGATGTTTTTGGACTTCGCAGTATCCAGTCAGAAACCCTATGACAAGTGGATGCCTTTTCTGTTCAGTATTAGTAGCTCCCTAATTCTGGCTTTTGATCGATTTGGCATGAATTCTTTAGCTTGTCTGCAGGCAGTTACATTATTCCAATCAGCCTGAGCTGCTTTTTTTAGCCATTTATTAATTTTAAGTTTAAAAAAGCTCCATGAAGGACAGCAGAATGGTCTTGGCTCAATACAGTATAATGCCGTCCGTTTTTCGGATAGTTCGTCGGATTTCTCGTTTCATTCAAATTTCCATTTCTGGAAGATCTTCGAGAAGTTGAAGGTAAATGTTAATGACATCTCCATTTTTAATTTCAATAGACAATTTAAAAGACGGCTTTCTATGTGGATATGCCTAATTGTAGATCTGTAATAGACTTATAGACCCATAATATTTTCAAAATATCACATGAGAAATACAACATCTATTTGTAAAATAAGATTTATTTTATCATA
>NC_051847.1:134167556-134174604 GCF_002237135.1 Teleopsis dalmanni
ATTTTTTCTTTGAATTTTTTATTACGCTAGCATAATTTTAGTACTGATACTGGTACCTTGACATTTATTAATTTCTATTTATATATTTTGGTTGAGTATAGCACTGCTTTAATATATAATAGTAGTACTTCATAATACTTATAATTGATATTAATTCAATTTAGATTACTAACGCAAAACACTGATAACAATCCGTTATCAGCCCTTACTAAAATGATTTAAAGAAGGACCATAATATAAAGTTAATTTATTTTATTTCATGTTATATTGTACAACCTATTATATATATTATAATAATATATAAATTTTATGTACAAATTATATAATATAAGTTATACATATATTTATATATAAATAATATAAAAATTATAAAATATATCCTAACAGATAATTCCATTCTAATTTCTCAAAATAGTCAATATAACCCATATTGTTTCGCTTAAAAAATTATGCGATTTCATTACGCTTCTGCAATGTTTCACTGATAATTCCTCTGACTGTTCCCGCGTTGTTCTTGCTGCACCATATGTAAAATTTCAATAGCTTTTTTAGTGACTTATCGGTAGGATGACATGGAAAGTTTCGGAAGAGAATCGAGCAATCCATTCTTGAATCCGGCGTTCACTCACAGCATACTCGTCATAAACCGTATGAATTCTGTGGCATCTTTTTGCAACCGTTTTTTCGTTTTTATAGTAATAAAGAGTTTCCTTAGATATTTCACTAATTTTCAAATTAATTTAAAGTTTTACAGGAGCAAAAAATTACACAACTGCCTTCAAAAAAAAATATCCTGAATTATCACCTTTAAAACGCATATTCGTTTAATATTATGAGATTACTGTTACCGGATATATGGCTACCAACACTGTCTACTGACAAAAAATGGAGGACACTTTTATCACGAATGCAACTTTTTATGCCACTATCAACAAAAGGTTTATCTTCGTCATTAAAAATAATTTGGAATATTAAAGCTATATATGATGCAGCAGTTAAGATATTTTTGGATCTGCCAACTGACTAAATTTGGTTTTATGCATTAATAAAATAAAATTATATATTGAATAAAAAAATGCTAGATTGATTTGAACAAACTTTGTTTGTTGCCATTCGTCTTGAAATCGTAGACATTAATAAAAATATATAATATATTATCAACTGATAATTGTCACTAGATTTGGACATTATTCTATGAGAACTAAATTTTTTTCTTTACATTTAATTGTGGTGCTATATTTTAGAGCTTGTACAACCAAAAAAAAAACCGCTTTAAATACCTGAATTAATATATTCAATACCAATTTGCAATTAAATTGGAGGTAGAATTATTTCTTAGTCTTTCAAATCACTAATCCGATCTAGTTTAAAAACATATCCATTTCGGTATTGTTATCTCTTACTATTTGATTAGGACAAACGAGGTATCCCATTTATCAATATAATTAGTAATAAAAACTAAAGAATTGAAAATGCAGTGACATTCTACAATAAATAAAAAATATTATTCTGAATTACTGTTAACGCTGATTTATACACATTTCAAAAAACAGTTTAACAAACTTATTAAATTGCCAAAATGAAACGTACCAGTGTGTGTATTTTAATAAATATTTTATCCCTATTCTTTTTTATAATATCAACTTCAATATTTAACTGATTTGGAGACAAATACAATTAAAAAAATATTCAAACTTGTATTTCTATTCTTTTCAATATGTTGCTTTATATATTTTATATACATGTATACATCTTGATGGGGCACTGTTAAAAAGCTTTGCTCTGTTAACTGATTGCTTAGTAACATTTGTACTCTTAAAAATAATGTAAATTTGCTGGGCTCGCTTCTGTATTTGTTTGCTTTTGTGTTGACGCAACTTTGTTTTTGTTGATTTATTTGTTTATATTTAAAAAGCCGGCCGGTGTTTGGCGCTCATGGCGCAACTTCAGCATCGTAAACAAGTTTTTGTTTGCGATTATACTTTTTGCAGTGTATTTATTTCGACTCAATTGCTGTAAAATTTTATTATTTAAATCAAAAGAAATTCACTTCCTTTTACAATGAAAAACAGAGTTTATTATTTTAATTGATCAAAGCATATGGTACGACCCAAATTCCTTCGCAATAAAAAACATTTATTTGTATTTTTTTTAAGTTAAGCTACTGTAGGCAATAAAGTTTAAAATACGAAAAAAAATTCAAAACAATAATAAATGAAAATAAATAAATAATAAATCATGCAATAATTTCAGAAACATTTATTAGCTCATAAAGCATTTTAGTGAAATAAGCTATGAGTAATTCATATAATTTCGCGAATTTTATTTAAGAAAGTCAAAATGCTACTAATAACAGAGAAAAGACCAAAACAAGAACAAGAACAAGAACAATAACAATAAAATTAAAAATAATGATTTTAATAATAAAAACTTTTTTTACACATGTTCCATATTAATAATAAAAATTTAAATGAACTTTTTGTGTGGTTGTTGGTGAGAAGTCTTTATTGTCAAATGAAATCTTTTAAATTGTCAGAAATTTATATATAAAAACTTCAGCGGAAAATATGAAAAATTGTCTGTGATGGAAAGAATTTATTGTGTTTTATTTTTAACTTTGCGCTTCGGCTTCTGGTGCGTGCTTCGACTGTTAAAAGTTAACAGTGGCTGCGAATGTTGCCTATGGGCTTTAGGTGGCTGCTAAAATTGGACTTCATATCTTAGCCGACGACAGTCAACGTGTCAAATGTTTTTTAATATGTTTTGACACTTGACTAATTTATGAAAATTATTTGATTTATTAGCTTAAACATATATAAATAAATACTTGAGTCAGTGTTAACAATAGAACGAATCAAAAACAAATCAATGTGACTTAAATTATACTTTTTTTTACGGAAATAAAAGGTATTTCTGGAACCTATTCACCGTATGGGTATTTGTATTTCTGCCTAATCTGAAGAAATATTACCAATCAGATTAATAAATCTTAACAACAAATTAATTGATTCACATTAATCGACATTATCGAAAAGCAATGAAATCTAAAATAATTATGTCTTATATTGAAAATGTTACAGTGGTCATGAATTGAGATAATAAATTGATTCATGTCAAAAAGTTCCTTCATTTCACTAAAGTATACAGCAAACGCTCTACTTAGATCGAAAATATTTAAGTGCATCCGATTCTACTAAATGCATCTATCCAGAAGCTACAAGTTGCCCAAAGTCAGTCTGTCCGAAGACTCTGCAAAGTGCCTTGGTACAATACACACGAATAACATGCTAAGAGACCTTAGAATACATTTGATCAAAAAATACATAAGGGACAAAGCCCTGATGCTATATGCGACAATCGACATGTTGCCCTACTTAGCACTATCTAATCTCAGAGTAATCACTAACCGCATGGGGCGGTACGCAGATCTTAGAGCAGTCATAGAATAATCACGAAGCTTATGAGGAATACATAAATTAGTCAATGAGATGGTTGGGACTCTGCAGAAACCCCCAGCTATCAAAGAGTAAAAGTGCCCAGATGCACTAACTCGGAAAAGGCTCAACATAATAATATAAACAAGAACCAAAGAGCTAACTAAAAGTGTAAAGAAAGCGAAAAAAATAGAAAAACTAAGACAAAAAGTTTTGGTAGAAAAAGTCTACTTAAAGATTTTGAATATGATAACTTAAAAAAGTGAAAATATGCTTTATAAATTGATACGGCTTTTTACACCAGAAATATATTCTTTAGTCAAAGTGTATAATTTTAACTTCACTTTCTCTCTATCGAAATAATTATATAATAAAATGAAATATAGACTAAAACTACAATATGATGGAATTTAAAGAACATTTTGACCAAATTTTCAATGTTTTTATTAGTATTGCCGAAGAAGCCACGCTTTCTTATAATGACAAAGAAGCTAGTTTTTTCAAATTTAGAGGGTTTTCGAATACCAAAAAAAAAAAAAACAAGAACAAACTGAAAAATTTAGTTAATTTAGTAAAATTTAGCTGACTATACAACGCAATGTTGAGAATTGCCAAGTACTCATCATCAGGGGTCTTAGAAGATATTCAAATCTCTTTATTAGTTTATAGTCTGTATATAATTTGTTTGGACTGCAAATGCCAGGCTTAGAACTCGTCCCTATCGTGTGAAGCGATGACTTATCGTGTCAAACTTTCAGTTCTCTAGTTCCAAATTTAATTAAAACGCTCGGCTTTGTGAAGGATTCCGATTAAATATTTTAAAATTATTCTAGCTCGAAAACTGTGAATAATAGATAATTTTTTTGACTAAAACCTGAAAGAAAAATACCTCGTGTTAAGTTAGTTCACTTCAATAGTGATGGACTTATTAGACGTTTCCCAAATATGTATATCGTTTGAGATCTTCAGGCAATCAATTGTCGTTTGCATGCTTAATAATTAGTTTATCTCAGCGTGGCTTACAGAATAAGCTTACTGCAAATTCGCTATTTATTTTTGTATTAATAAATAATTCTTTGTTATTATTTATTAATTTATTACTCCAAGACTCAATTCATAATTAAACCACTAATCAATATTAATCAATATTATGTTGGTGTAAAATTAAATTCTCTTTACTAATCTGCCGATGTACGGCTTTCCTGTTAAATACATAGAATCGATAGTAGTCACTATTATTCCATTTAATGATAGATGGGTCCACTTAGGACCTAAGAAGAAATTTCGTTTGAAAGGCATAGAGAGGTTTTATATGTCAAAGATGTCTGAAGAAACTTCGGATAGAGTTTCTTCCATTAAAGCAAGGAAAGCACTGTGTAATTTTGAGAAAATCAGCAATATTTTTAATGCAAATAAGAAAAATGTCAGATTCGTAGAAATATTAGCTAATTGTCATCAAAAATTTACATTTTGATTTTCATAAAAATCTTATGTGTTTTTAATTTAATTTGCCTTCACAATTTTCGAGTTTTATACATTATTCCAATATTAAGTACAACACTTACTCGTTTATTTCACCATAATATTTTTTTATACTCATATTGCTCATATATTCTATGTTACTATCATCCTTGGTATTTAGGAGCCAAAGCCTTTGAATACAATCAATAATTGAAATCACAATAGTGTCAGTAACAACATGAGATAAACTCAACCAGGATGTCATTTTATGCTTCGTTTACATTTTGGTTCATAAAGTTGGTTTATGCGTCCATTGTTTGTCAGTTGCTTAGGAGTAGTTGTGTCCTCTGCATATGACTATGCAGATTCAAATGAGCGTTTTATTGTTTTACTGCCGTCAATACGACTCCTCACAGACCACAAGTCCTTTGCCTTGAAATTGTGGAAATGTTGTATTTATAATTAATTTTTCAATGGACAGCAAAGTTAATGCTGCGAAAGTGAGTTTATTGCAGAGAATTAAGTGTCCTTTAAAAGTCATTGTACAGATACTTCTTATTAGTTTTGAAAGATCTGTATGGTTTAAACTAAGTTGAAAAAATGTATATATATTTCTTGTTTATGGACTTGTTTATAATATATGCTTAACAAAATCAATACATATGTATATATATATTTAGGAAAAGGAAACATAAAATTAATAATCATGCTTCACAGTAATAATGAGAATACCTAAAATAGGCTAAGATATCCCCTTAGCAATAAGAAATAGATACGAAATGGCATATTAATGTTATGAAATTCTATAAAATTAAAGAAAGTGTTCGATCAAATAGTTTTGAGAAATTTGGGGAATAAATTTTAGTCATATATGATATATATATTTGAAGTCATATATATGAATTTACTGTTACTTATTTAAATGACCTAATTTAATAAATAAATGTCAGCCCATTTTCCTTTTAGTTCTCAAGTGGTGGAACATATTCCTCAGAAGCTTTAATTTTTCTAACCGATTGCCATAATGAAAAGTTATGATAATCGTTTATATGTACTCTTCTGTATATACGTTTTGAGAAAACAATTACATTTTGATGTTAACAATATAATTCTCTGTCATATCCATGTTAAACGTCTTTTATCTTTTACACTATTCATATCTTTAAAAAATATATGCAACTATTGTTTCATTAAGTTTAACCAAAGACACTCAATATTAAAAATAAAAGATTAGGGATATAAAAGTATCCCTATAAAGTAAAGAACAATAAGTTTCATATAATCTAATTTATATTTATATAATATCCATTACTTCATCTATTTATCAGAGAGTTAGTATATGTAGTTAAGGAGCTTAAGATTATTTGATACAGAGTATTTTTCAATTTTATATTGATGTCATGTATTTAGATACTTCAAGATACTTAGAAGTCATGTTACATACGATTAAACAAGTATGTATTAGGTTCACACTACTTATTGCGCTGCAAGTCTGAGAAATCCATACTGATGACTATTTCATAAGAAATAGTGTTTCCATAAATTTTTAAGTTATCGGTAATTAACTTTTTTCAAGTTTTACAGAGAATTGTATTTTAATATGATGATGGAGAAATTGAAAAACATGACGACAGCATCTATCTTTAATCCCTTCTTCGTCTTAACCTTTTGTGTATCCATATATTTGCTTTAATCTTATTATACTTAATAATTAATGTAAATGTTGTTAACGGTATAAAAATTAAGCTGCTCTTTTACAATCCTAGTCACTTTTGGTACCCATAAATCTGAGTATATTACTGAAGCATATCCATCATAACATAAAGCCCAAAATTGTATTTAAAATACAAACCAAAAAATTAATTTTTGTGATTTATATTAAATGCCTTTTATTTGGAGCATATGGAGAAACAAAAATATGGTTTAGGTTCGTCTAGAGAAAATTGAATCAGTTAAATAATGCTTTTCGTTAAAATGTTCGCAATTTTTCAAAAATCATGTATTATCCATCATAAAATCGAAACCCATTAAAGTAAAATCACCAAACAGCAATAGCAGCTCTATTGAAGAGTATGTGAGGTCTATTGAGATGTATACTCACTAAACATAACGAACAATTTATCAAAATTTACACACATAAAGTTAACGTATTT
>NC_051847.1:134174704-134180048 GCF_002237135.1 Teleopsis dalmanni
AATTCAATGTGCTTTGCAATTATTGTTGTCAATATCGTCCAATAAAAATAATATTTTTAAAGCTGAAAAAACAATGTTTAACGGACTGGTATCAATGCTTCAACCGGTGACTAAGAAACCTGCTCCAGTCTATGTACTGGTTTTTAGTTCTTTAGTCAGAAAATCAACTTTTGAGTTGTTGGCTTTGAATTTCAATATAAACTACTTAAAACATATAATTAGATTAATAGGAACGAATCTCTTTTTAAAAACAGTTACTTTTTTTTTGAAATTTTTTGTGAAATGTCCTCATTTTATTCATAAATAATAAATTGAATTTCAAAGAACACTAAATAATATATAAATATATTATACCCTGCTTAAATTCATGGTGAAATCAATGTGATTGTATATAAGCTTACCTTAAATATTGGTCATTTATATGTAAATTATAGTCACAGCCTTTAAATTATATGGAAACATTTTACCTGTTCTATATTGAAGTAGAGTTAGCACTTATAATAGAATCGCATATATACGAGTATATGAACCGAAATTCAAAAACATTTGAATTGCAAGCTTCGAAATAACGTCAACAATATATTCACTCGAAAAAATCAACTGTAAGTGATTTATGATAAAGGAAAAAAACAGTGAAAAAGTAAACTGTACAGCTCACATTAAGGCAATACATAAAATTTTATATTACCTCCAGCAGCTCCCGTGCAAATTTAAGTAGAAAAATGAGGCACTATACGTATTATAATGTGCAGAGAAGAATTGAATTCATTTTAAGCTTCTTCTTACAGCCAACATTACCGGCTTACTCGAGGACTTAAGTACATTTGTTTTTAATTGAATTAATACTGCCGCACATATGCTTAATGCAACAATCTTGTTTATACCTTAAGCGAATGTGCCGTTCCATAATCTTTATACACTTTTATAATCCAAAAAGCACCTTTAAATAAAACTCATTTTTCTTCAGCTGAACAAAATCGCCGCCATTTTACAACAGCAATACAGACAGGCGACAAATTGAATTTGTAAATGCCAAGCGCTCCACCAAATAGTGAAGTGGTGGAACATGGCAGGATGTGATGCAGCCTAGCATGGCAGAGTGAAACACTGTGCCAGGCTTTAAGCGCCAATTGCCAAGTGCCGCCATCAAAGTTTTATTGCCTTTGACACAAACCATTAAATAATTTCATGGCAATTCAAGTTAGCGTTCATTGAGTGTACTTAAAGTGTCACTTCAGCTAGCATTACGTTCGCATATGTTGATATTAAATAAAAATAACATTTAATTTTATATAATTTCGACTTGATTTGAAATTAAAAACTTCATATTACAATGTTAAGAGCACATACAATACAAATAAGTGATTTAAATGTAATGCGGCATAAAGTTAAATAATGCTTTCTAAAACCGAAAGCCAGTAAATAGAATAATGTGCGGCTTTCAGTATGTTTATAGTATGTCTATATTCTTAAATCTTTGGCCATATCTATGGATTTTTTTTGTTTTGCAACAGACAAAAGGTATTTATTGACAAGGATGTGTAAGCTACAAATTTAATTCACAAATACATAAGACAGGAATGGAAGCAAATTTTTGACAAAGGCACAATAAAAATAAATGTTAGCCTGCAAAGACTTTCGTTTTCTGTGGCAGAGAAAATAGCAGTAAGAATAATAATAAACTTAATTTAATTAATTTATGTACACACGTGTATGCCTGGCAATGCCTGAAACTTAACGTTCTTGCATATTTACAGGCATTCTTCTCCTTCTCCGTGCTCTTTCACGGCCTTGACGTTCTTTTCGCACACGCAACCTTACCTTGTCTTACCTAAGTCAAACAGTATTAAAGCATATTTTCTTTAACTTAACAAATTTAAATTACTTACATTTTTTACCTTTCATTTTAGTATTTTCCATTTTCCATTTGCCTGCGATTTGACTTTAATCTATAGAAATATATTTACACGTGTACGTGTAATACACGCACACACACATATATAGAAATTACCTGCTGCCTGCCTGCCCGCCTACCTGCCTGCTGTTAGGAAATTCCTTAACGAAAAGCTTAACATATTTGTGCCAAAAATTACATACACGTTTGCGCTTTTCAGTAAACATTTTAACAATTTCTGTTGCATACTTTGTGGAGCTTAGTGGCTTCTTCCCTTTCGTTTGCTCTAACACATGTGCAAAGCAGTTTTTGTCTTGCATGAAGTCAAGCAGTTTAACCAAAACGCAAATTCTCTTACAAATATTGGCAATCTCGCTTAAAGTCTAATAATCTAATTTATTTTAAATAAAATTCAAAACAAAATAATATATATATATATATACGCATATTTGATTCTTACTAGGTAACTTTTGCTTGTTTTTAATTAAAAAACTTTTGCTTGCACATATTTAGCAAAGCCTATTTGATTTGTGTTTAATTAAAGGCGTACGCAACGTATGAGTGATTTTTAATTACGTATTAAATATGATTAAATATGACGCGACTTGTGGTGGGTGAGTGGTCTTCGTAATTGCCTTGAGTGAATTAAAATTTATGTTAGCAAAGTATGTTTTTTTTCTCCAAAATTTTAATGTAGCATGTAAATTAAATGGTTTTTACATAGTTCAAGCAAACATAAGCTGAGCATGGGAAGCTTTCAATGGTTTTGAACAGCAGAGCAGATGGAGCACACTTGAATTCTGAAGAGCTAACTACATATTAATGTAAGCCAAAGAAAAGAACATTTAAGTCATTAATGTTTCCTGACCAAAACGAATGAAAATTTGTAATTTAAACGTTATACACCTGAGACATTCTTTTTAGCTGTTACGAAAAAGATTAATTAATATAGAAACCATTAAAAAATATATTACATATTAGTTACTTTAAATTGCTGGAAAAACCAAAAACAGATATTAAGCATGGTGGAGAAAAATGAACTAAGATTACAATAAATAAGAATAGATAGTACTTATATAAGAGTATAAATAACAAGCTTAACTAATGATTTGCATAACTTAATTACTACGATCAAACTATTGTCTTATTATTTGTTACTACTGCACAGATACTAAGCTCATATTTTCAATAAAATCTAGCAAGTCTTCAATGTACACGCTAGTGTAGTTAGCCAAAATGCAAAAACTGCGAGCTGCTTGATATCTAGAGTCTTAAGTGCTGATATTTTGAAATAAGTGTTGACTTTGAGTAGTCTTTTATTCCTATATTACTAGATTATGTTTTGTTCTTTGATGTTTAAGCTTTGATGTTTAGAAGTTTAAGTCTATATAAATAAAGCTATGTTTTTATTTTGGACGAACTCTCGTTGCTATATTAAAAGATACTGGTTAGTCTTTCTTCAACAGCCAATCATAGTTTTTGTATGAGTTTATTTACTTTTAAAAAATATTTTCTTTAGATGTTGTTGTTATTGTTGTAGCCTAAGATGATCAATATCGCAGCAGATATAAAAGAAGTTACAAAATCCGAATTCATAGATTAGAACATGAATTAAGTAGGAGAAACTCTTTAGTCTACCACACTAAACCGATCAACAAATTCGATGAATAAGCGACTTTCAGCACTTCTAACAGAGACTATAACAGCGATATATGTTCACTTAAGCGGTATATCTATTATATAGCACTCTTATGGCTATATTTTAAAAGGTGATATAGCATCTAAAAAAAACTGACAGTAAAGAAAATGAGAAATAAAAAACTATTGAATTAGTTTACTCCGGGTATTATATTAAAAATAATTAATCAATTAAAGATGTTATATGTTGGCATGGTGCGTTAGATCAATTATGTAAATATTGTTTTTGGTATTGTAAGTGCACAATATACCTAGCAATATAATTTTTTGGTTATCATAGTCCGATAATATACCTAATTGACGATTGTTGCTTTGCCACTGATGTCTTCGAAAAGGTACATATGGTTCGATGATCATATCAGCATAAATTCAACACTGTCCATAAATAAGCAACAATATTTCAAATAAAACTTAAACAAAAATTTTTACTAATTTTTTTCTCAAGAACATTGTGGCTTACTCTTGTAGACCATTGATTTCAAATATTCCCATAAAAGAAGTCCGGTGGCGTCAAATCTGGTAAGGACAGTGACCAGCCAAAATTACCGTTTTTTGAAATGAGCCGAGCGGGAAACGATTCTTTTATTTAATCGATGGCAAACTTGCTTCAATGATCGTGTCACTTGTAGTTTATACGGAAATAAATTCAAATCATTTCATAATATGCTACACTTCGTTCGTAGAGACATATTTAAAGCTGCCGTTGCTACATTTCATGGTCTTTCTTAACACCAGCTCTTGCACAGCCGATATTGCATTTATTGTAGGATGGACATAATCTGTTAATAATCGCGTCACTTGTATTTTGAATGGAAATAAATTAAAATCTTTTCGTAAAATGTTATTCAACGTTTTTAAAGAGAACCTGTGAGCACCTGCGTTGCGACATTTCATGGTCTCTCTCATGGCTTGGACATAATCTATCTGCCCTTAGTAGATTGCTAAGAGTGCCACCAGATCAAAACTTCACAATTGTTTTGATCTGGTGGATCAAAACCAATTGAATAATTATTGTTAATATAAGTCTCAACAATTTGAGCTCAATTGTAAATATTAGTATCAATTGAAGTTTGATTTAATCGTTAAAGTTATAGGGTTGCCAAATACCATTGAAGTTATTATATATTTAGTCTAATTCAAACTTTCACATTCAACTAATGAGTGGCCGTTTTCAGTGGCCATCAGTTCCCTAAATTTTTAGTCCATCCATATAATATGTAAAAGAAGATATAGAATAAAATTTGTTTTAAAAACTTAATTTCGTAAAAATCATATAATAATTGATCAGTCCAATTAATATTTCCAATTAATATTAAAGATGAAAATTAAAATAAATTTTTTAATAATAAAGTATAAAATTTATGGCATAAATTCTGAGTGTGAAAACAATATCAATACAAATGAGAAATAAATTAAAAATTAAATATTTTTTATTGTTTATAATACATAAATTTCGTGTACGGATAATAACTACTCTTTGACAGTGTAGATGCTTATCTATACTTATTGTCACAAATATTTTTAATTAATAATTTCTCATTTTATAAAATCCTTTTAAAACTAATTAAATTTAATTATATTGTTGCATGTTGTGGCCAGTAAATGCGGTTGCAGTGGGTTTCATATAAAATTAACAAAAACCAAATCAAGTTTTGATTATTAAATTAATGGCATTAAAATAGCATTAATAAAAAATGCGAAAGCTTTTATGTCTGACAAAAATTATTAAATATGTATTAAGAAAATTCAGTT
>NC_051847.1:134180148-134236439 GCF_002237135.1 Teleopsis dalmanni
CGAAATGGTAAAAAAAATAAAAAATGAAAACAAAAAAATTGTGTTGCAAATATTGCGATTTTGTGTCTTTGACATGTTGTAAGCGCGCACAACGTCCCGGCGGTCATATACCATGTCAATTGGTGTGCACCGAAAAGAGGTCATCTACCAACAGATTTCTGGTCTTTTGTGTGGCATAAAAATACAGTAAATGCCACAAAGTTATAAGTGCACCAAAATGTGATATTATGGTAAAATTGTGGAAGCAGTACAACAAAAAAAAAAAAAAATAAAATAAAATAAAATATAAAATTAAAACAAAAATAATATCGCTGATATATATTTGTGTATGTGTGTGTTTGTGCGAATAAAATGCTGTAGCGCATCTCTCTTGTATTTGACAATAGCACTTATTTCACTTCGCCTCATAAAGCATAGCTTATACGTTCTTCTTTCTTCATTTTTATGACTATTGAAATTAATTTCAACCATTAATATACAAGCAATTTACAAAAGAAAAACAATTTAAAAAATAAACTTTTCTCAAAAAGATTGTTTACATACTTATTCTATTTATTATTCGTTCTTATATTACTCGGATGCTCTTCAAATGGCATGAAAATAAATAAAACAAGGCTGTGCGGTGGAATTTAAGAGAGATAGCAAAAAATTATGGAACCCTTTTCCAATTTTTATTTACTTTTTATTCTGCTGTTTTCTTTATATTTTACTATTTTATAGAGTTTCGAAGTTCATCTTCAATAATTTTCAATTTCAATGCAAATAAAAACAAACACAACTACACACACTCACTCATCCGGTAGACAAGTACGAAAGAATTGAATATGTACACAGTCATACGGACTTGATGCGGACTCATGCATAAAAAACCCATAAACACATACAAGTAGGGGTACTTGTTCATTCCGAGTTTAATGTGAAAAACGACTTGTGGCGCCAGTGTGTGACTCACACACATATGAGTACGTACTACAAACATATTGCGTATGCACAACATACATATATGTACGCACATACACATCGAAATAAACATTTATGCATAACACGTTTAAGTCCTTTGCTCAACACTTAAGCAGTTCCTCAAACATCTGCGTATAGATCCGAAGTTTGAATGCTTATTTAAAGTCTGTACTTAAAATAAAGAGTAAAAGCGAATGATGGATAACTAAACATCTCACATTATAAGACTATCACTCATCCTATATAGACTCAACCAAACAAAGAAATAAGGAAAATGAATTTAGAATTAAAAATTTTATTCAATTTTCAATATTTTCTACCATTAGTTATATATAATTATAATATCTTATTAATAACTTAAAACATTATTTATGAGTTCATTTATTAAATTATTATCGGGGGTTCAATATTAACTGCTATTAATATTAACTGTTAAGTTTACTTAACTTTAAAAGTATTACTCCTTTTCTGTTCTACTTACGGATCTCAACTTATTTTAAAGTAAATCCTCTTTTAAACTATTTAGGACCAACAAATATTTTCAAGAACCATTTATGGTTGATATTTGGCAAAATTCAAAACTAGACAAAAAATTCAGGTAGTTAAAAATATGTGTATTTCTGTGAATAATACCTTACAATTATTATGTTTATTTTACAAATAAGATCGAGCCTTAATCCTACCAATCTAACATTTAATAAGTTTTTATCCGAATGAATAGATGATTCTAAAATTATCTTAGTCTTGGATCACGAAATTGAAATTGGTCTAAACTTTAAAGTCTCTTATGGCCGAGTTAGTTAGTAAGAAACATAAACATAGTTCTTCTTCATAACTCCTTTGCTTCGATATACATGTATTTACCTACATCAGTACTTTGAAACAGCGTATTAAGATTATTTGCAAAGGCTTGAGAGTAATTACACAGTTCAAAGATAATTTAAACACGTAGTTGAAGATAATAAGAATATATTGGTATTTTCTTAGTATTGTAGTAGTATTAGTAGTAGTATTAGTTGGTATTGGTAGTTCTTAGTCTGAACAGATCTGAATCGAAATTGATTCAGATTGTCATTGGTTTTTTAACAACACATTTAAATGAAATCGAAAAACGCTGATACTTGCAGTTGCTGTGAATACAATAATATAATGTTCGTCCAACTTAACTATTCGTATCTGCAGACTTTCTAGACTTCTAGAATGATATGAAATATAAATACTTTAATACGGATTTCATTGAATTTGGTTTAGAATTTTGAAGATAAAGATATTGTAGGTGTATCAAAGCATTAATTTAACCAGATTCACTTAGCGGCCTTTCTCTCTGTAGCCAAAGTACTTGATATTTTATAAGGCTCTTTTGTCCTTATTTATCCATCTAATGTATACATAATATTTGTGCATACTCAATAAATAAATACATATCTACATATACGACGGTTATTAATAAAAGTAAATTTAAATTTAAATTTTTTTAAATTTTAAAACTCCCGATTTAGTGAAGAAATATTTTGATGACTTTGGGGGTAAAGTTCATATTGTTTTCATAAAATTCTTTAATTTATTAAAAATATATTTATACGTATATAGATATTATATATTTATCAATAGAATAACTGATGATGGTGATGATATAAATTTCTAAAATGTTGTAACTTTGCCTAAACCCAGAGTTTTTTATAGTAAACTTGGATCAGATAAAAATGTGATTGTGAACATTATAAAAACTTTCATAATTGCAAGATGTAAATTATGAAAACTTCTATAAGAGAAATTATTTTTGTTAAAAATTTAGAAAAATGTATGACCTAAAAACTGCAATGCCCTTATATTTTGTCTGCTCTAAATGAACTTGGATTAGTCTTTCAGACATGATACATTATTTGAAGTAACTTTGTAATTTTACAAAAACGAGAACACGTAAAAGTATACCGAGTTAACAAGCACATCTGAATGGCTCTAATATTTTAATAACTCTAAAGTAATGTTGAATTGCTACGCTCTATCAGAAAATAAATGTAGATATTGTCCTCCTTCTCCGTTAAAAAATATATATGACTTTATGGTATTAATTGTTTGGAGACAAACAATATTGCATATTTTTAAGAGCGAACTTAATATTACTCATAAGATTTAATTGCATATGTACTCATGTAGGATCGAATGAGTGCTGCTATAATATATTTAAATTAAATTAGTTTTTAATGAATTTCACTGTATTTCTAGAACAATAAAGTTATAAGTAAAATAATGTGGTGCAATTAAAAGTTCAATTCAAAATTTCGGTGTACTATATAACGTTTTCCTCATCTTACGATATATTTGCACCAGTGATGATTTTTAGGAAATATTTAAGTCTAATTTTAATTGATATGTGTATTTCTATAAATATATAATAAGTAATTTTCTATAATTGCTGAAGGAAACTACTAATCAGAGGAACAAGTATTTATGTATGTATCCATTCATTGATATCTTATATGCATATGTACATATATCTTATGCTAATATAAGCACTCATGCAAATATTATTAATACTTAGTTTGCAATTTTCCAAAAATATGCACAAATAATAAATTAAAGTGTGTGAAATTATACACATATAAGGGATTTATACTATAATAACAAGAAAATGGTTTGAAGGTATTCACCTTACGTTCACCAAACATAAAGTGACTACTATATACTATATTACTCACTCGTATATATATTATTTTTCCAAATTGATATATTTTAAGACTTTCGGTGTGCCATGGTTGACTTTTCTTTTTTGGCACGCATTTGGCTAGACACATAAAAACCTTTACAAATGGACTTTGAGACGCCTTTGCATGAAAACTTAAATATACATTTTTGTTTCATATATACGTGTGTATATTTCTACCTAAATATATACGTCTATAGGTATATGTGTATAAGGGTTGTTCATTCATATGGCTAAAGCACGTTCGAAGCAATTTTCATATATATTTTTGCACACCGAAAAATATAAAATTTTATTTTTCACATCTTTCTGTTGTAATTGTGAACTTGTATAAAATTCTATTTCTATACATTTTGGGGTCTTAAGGAGTGAGTTGTCCTTTAAAGTACCCAAACAAAAAAAAACACATATATATGTAACTGTCTTCTGTTAAATTATGAAAAAGGCAATGAAATGTGATGTTTAATGAAAAAAGGACACACCATTTTCTACTCTCATTGCCCATGCTCTTACATACTCATTCGGAGCTATACCTACGTGTTCTGCTTAAAGTAGTCCAAAATGCCATGCTCGGGAAAGGAGTAAAGTTGTGAAACCATTTGTGAATTTGTAAATGTGACATAAGCAATTTTGGTGAAATTCTAAATTGAAATCATCAAAGCGGAAAGTAAAAAGTTGTTCAACTACACTATTTCTAGATTACTATACTATAAATTGAATTTTTTACCTATGTCTCAAGAATTAAATTCCACGAAATACCAAATGAAATTCGAAAAAGTTATTTAACCACACTGTTTTTACATTTCTATACTAAGAAATCAATTTCTTATCCATGACTCAAGAATTAAATTCTACGAAATACCGAAAGAACTCGTACAACATCCCACATGAGGACCATTAGGAGCATTGATTGCTCTTAACTCCATTTCACAAAATCTCACAATTCACTTAATAAAGCTAATGAAGTGACTAACGTTCGTTGTTTGTTCTCTTATGCACTATAAAATAAATTTTAACTAGAATATAAGTATTTACTCATTAAGAATTTGCCATCTATTGTATATACTATAATATTTTTTAATTAACCTAAAATGTACTTTGCATATTCAACGTATTTTGTTCATTTTTCACACCGTCAACAAAATTAATTAAAATTATTTCACCTTAGGTTGGAGTCGAAAATTGAATATAAAATGTGTCGCACTTAAAGGAATTCATTATTATTTCTACTTTTATTTTTTCGGTCTCAATTTTTGCATTCTCCTGGTATTTCATATTAATTTTTTTCTTTTTTGGTAATTTGTTGTTATTTCATATTTCACACTTTAATAATTTCTTCTTTTTCGTTGCAGGTAAGTGCACCATGAACCAAATTTCCATAATAATTATTTTCCGTAAGTAAACAAAACAGCGAAAAGGACGAACACAATACATTGGAGTGAAATATTGTCATTTTCTTAATTTATGCAAAGAAATAGGAAAATGTAAAAATAGAGGAAAGGAAAAAAATGACACTACATAATTGTGGGAAAAAACTATAAAATTAAATTTTATGAAAATTTCCATTTCTTTTATGTAGTCTGATTGCAATTTTACTAGGGGTGCTACGACAGATGAAAGCAGTGATAGGTGCAGCTTTGATGTTCACTTTTGAGATATTTATCAAATTGGGCAATTACTCAATTTGTACGGAAATGCAAATTATTACTAATTCCTCTTAACAATTTCAAAAGACTTAATTTAATTTGTTCGTTTATCTAAGAAAAGCAAAACCAACAAAAATATTGTAGTACGTTCTCTGCAACCCTGAAGATCTATTAAACTATACTAGAAGACAGACGCATAAACATAAGAGGATAGTTTAAGGTCATTGATGCATATTGTATCAAGATACTAAATCTTATTTGGTTTATTAAAGCCGAAGAAAGGCACTTAATATTGTTTGCGACAGGCAAATAGTGAGTGAGCCCATGGCGCCTCAGCAGTTAGGTGAAGGGCTACATGGCTAATTTATTCTAAACATAGAACATCTGATTTAGTACACAAAAATAAATCCGGGGTATCTGGATTAATATCTGTTTTTACAAGACACTGGACCATAGGACGGCATGGAGCTAGTCTTGGCTTACCCTGTGGTATCTCCTATGTACGTGGCAACCAGGTGTCGAAGAAAGGACACCAGAACACCTACTGTGTCTATATGCACGATTGACCAGAACTAGGCTTAAGTTTCTGGAGGCCCTCTTTTTCAACACACTTGGCGATATCTCTAGCAATAACATTGACTAAACCCTGTTTTTATAAAAGCCTGTGGTAGTTCTAATTTAATCTTATCTACTTTTCGTAGGCCTGTCCAGGTATGGCTTTTAGTTCGTTCGCCAAATTCTCTTTTAGTGATTCAATCGACTCAAAACGCTTACCACGAAGAAGCAATTTGAGTTTCAGGAACAGGAAAAAGTTGCATGGCGCCAGATCTGGCGAAATTGATGCCTGAGCGATGACAGTGGTGCCGTGTTTGTTCAAAAAATCGCGTACAACAAGAATTTTCTATAGTAAAAATTGCTAAATGCACTTGAGGTAGTCTCACATTAACAGCTGCTGTAAAGAAACTAATTGACAGATGGCGCTCATATTTGTACCATATGTCAAGAAAGGTCTATTACTTATTTTTGAAAAAGGTCTATTACTTAAGGAGTAGTTAACAAACAACAAAATCCTGATAAAATCCAGATGAGCAAAAGGTATTCAATCTAAATTTACTCTTCATATGTCAAATTGTGTTGCACAATCAAACGTTTTTAGAGTAAATTTATATTTTTGTAGTTTGGTGAGTAGCCATTTATATATTTTATAAAATCATATGTCGAATTAAATCATAGTCTGTCAAGTCATATAAAACAAATTATATAAAGTGTTACAAATTATTTTCGAGTATTATATATTTCGCTCTTACATTTTTGCACTTAAAGTGTATTTCGAACGTTTTTTTTATTGATTTAATAAACTTTTTGAGCTTAAGATACTTCCGGTTATGTCGAAAAAATTTAAAAATCACAAGTGGCTAAATCTGTGATCTAAAACAGATCATTATCGATAATTGTGTCTCGCTCACTGCACTCATTAGAATCTCATTGTACTCAATAATAATAAAAGATAATGAAAATTATGCATCATAACAGTTTCAGTTTTCTATTGGCATTTTAAAAACCCTCATTCTTAAGAAGAAACTCTTAAAACAAAAATTATTTTCTCAATTGAATATAAAGGTATTAACATTAAAATGACATTCAAATCATGGAATTCTAGTATCAACTCTATTCGTCTATTTACTAGTTAATTATTTTGAATATATATTTCGGCAACAACATAAATAAATAATATTAATATACAAATACTTAACCTTTTCTATTAACTAAATGAAGTCTTATTACTGAAACATATACGTCTCTTTTTTTGTTTTAACTGTTTTAAATATAGACTTCAACTTCTGACATTTTTGTAAACCTCGTGTTTCATAACCAAAGCATACTTAGCTCAATTTTCAGAGCAAAACACCGAAAAGTTCGGAACGACACCTCAAATGATTCAACAAGTTGTTTTTAAAAGTTTCTGTTTGAATTTGGTGTGACAATTATCTTATTGACTATAACAAGAGCAGATGTAACAGATTATGTTAATATATGAAAACATACCACATAACGTGAAAAGTGGATATCTGTCCAAAAAACAAATCTGTTTCCATAAATTAATTTAGACTTAAGTGTTCATCTATTAAAACTGTCTTTCATGTTCATGTCAAATTTTTAAAATTTAAAAGTAATTTCTAGTATATACATCAACTTCGTTATTTATATTGAACTTTGTTAGAATCTACTGAAGAGTCAAGTCAAATATTGATAGATATTCTTGAGCAATCTCACACCGTAATGAACTTGACTCAAATCCGCTCCTAAAAGTATGTCATTCAATAATTTGTATGTACTAACGAATACAATGATGTATTTTTGGATAGATCTAGCGTTTGTATTTTTTTCCTATTCTAGATAAGTAGAACAGTTGCTTAAAACGTGGCAAAAATACTTATTCCTCTTTCACAGCGTTAAAATTCGGTCATTAAAATACTCAAGATTTTGGAATTCAGAATCAGTTAAGGACCTATTAAATAACCAGTAGGAAAACTTAACTTAATCGTATTAAAGAAATGGGTCTTTCGATAGATAAATGCGCGACAATATTTTTTCGCTTATAAGTGCAATCGTTATTTAGAGTCATAGATGTCGATTTGTTTCGACATCTATGAAAATGCAAAAAAAATACAGAAAATTAGTGAAGACGTTTATTTCTGTAGATTATGTAAATACATAGATATATGTATCGGTTGATTTTAACAACTTAAATTCTTTGATTTTTACATATACTCTATTATATGTATAATTTATTACATACATAAAATCATGTATATGTGCTTGTATAGAGTTTATTAATTTAAAATTTCAAAAGAATTAAAACTATATATAACAGAAGTACTAAGAGTTAACTATCCAGTTTCACTAACTGATGCCCGATCGCTAACTCCTGACTTATGATTGTTGACTCATGCAGTTTTACGTCCACTACTGCTTGAACGACTTACACTACTAACAACTGAAGACATCAGTTGTGCTTGAGAGCATAAGTTTTTAGCCGATTTATATTCTTATATACATATTCTTATATTTTTTATATAGTAAAGTTCTAAGATAAGAATATGAATTCCTTGTTCTATAAAAACGAACACAGTTCTAATGTTCTTTATTTTTATTTAAATTTTATTGGAGTATAAAACTCGATTCTTACGATGTGCTGTACGATTTTAAAATGTGTACTGAAATATTGTGATAAAATTATTCAAATTTTAATATTCACATATTAAGGTCACACTGTATTTTTAAACCCATAATATTTTTTGTCATTTCGTTCTAGAAATTATTTCTTATATTCGCCTCGAAAATTATGAAAATCCTGACCAAAAGTCTTTAAATACATTTTTTCATTAACTTTAACATTTGCATAAAAACTTAATTATTTTAAAAGAACTGTAACTGAAATGAATTATAATTACCGAAATTAAAAACTAACCCTAAGCCATTACTGTAAAAGGGGGTGGCAATCTGGGTTTACCAGAACCTAACCAATGCAGTTCGTTTGTGTGAGCTGCATTGGGAATCAGGCCGACTAACCGAAATGGCATAAAAAGTGGAATTAAAGAAGACTTCAGAAACTGAAAACTTAAATAGTAAAAAGTAAAAAACCACAAATTAGCGAAATGCTGAAAAGTGCAAAAGTTTACATCTTTACAAACTATTATTCCTCTCACTGAATCTCCCCTAGCTGGAAAAAAATGGAACAGTAGAACTAAAAATATTTTATGCGATAGAAAATTCAAAATTCCTGCTTTATTAAATTATTAGTGCTTTTACTCACTCATGCAAGTGACCACAGCGTAACGAGCAAACACTGCTGCTCCGCTACGTAGTAGAATGATAACGTAAAATTCTATTACGTTCACTCCAAGTAACGCAAGGCACCATTATGTGTCATTGCTAAGATAGCCCCGCTTAAATCTTTTTTTCTGGTGTTTTCTATTTAAACTGACAAAGAACTTCTATGCTAAATTTTTTTCTATTATCGTCCTCGTTCTCTTTCTCTTTCTCCTACTCCTCTTGATGCCTGCATCCTCCTGCTTATGCTCATTGAAAATAGAAAATTCGAATTTTACTTTTCATCATCAAAAAAGTAGAAAACTTTTAATTGAAATTATGAAAGTTTAAAGGAAGAAATTTTTGTGGCGACGCCAAGAATTACGCGATAAATGTTTAATCATGTTAGGATAATAAAAAGTGAAGCTTAAGTCAAATATTTTAGTCATTAGGAAAAAAATTATTTCGTTAAACTTTCAAAGATTGTTGACAAGTATGCAGGAATGTCGGGAAGCGGTGTTTAGGAGTATTTCAGCGTGCTAAATATGTCCTAAGGTAATATTATGTATTAAACACAAAGATGAAAAAAATCAACTTTGTGAGTGTATAATGAATATATAATTAAGTATTCTATCCTGCAAATTTGCACAGTACGCCTGTCAAAACAGGAGATATTACTTTAAAATGTGAGATTCATAACTTAATTAGTATAATTTTCTGAATTTTAGTGGTCTCATATATAGAACAAACATATTTTTTATAGACAACACGCTTTGGCTTTGCCTATTTGATATTTATATAAAATAATATTAAACAAATATATAAGCTTATGTATACATTTATAAAAACATATATATAAAATATTTTATAGGAACATCAATAAGAGCTGCTTTAGAATTATAATTTGCACTCATATTTCATTTGCTTTAAAAGTCGGATGAGTTCTTAGTGTGGATGACAATATATATAATAGAAAAGAAAATGATAAACTTTCAGTTTATTAGACAACTTAAATAAATTGAGCGATGATAGAAATATTATCTTCTATTCTGTTCTCTTCACTTCTCAAGTTTAAATTCGAAGCGAATATATTCAAAAATGAGAAAGTTTTTCTATGAAACGCTATTGTTAAGTCACAGATTTTAACTACAATTAAAACTAAAATTGTAATCTATAAATAATGCTTAAGTACTAAATTAGAAGTACATAAATTAAAAATAAAAAGAGGTTTTATAACTTAAACATTTGTCTGGATTTGTAATTTATATAGTGGTTCTATCTAAATATGAATCGCCATAAATTAAATTTTGTGCATTCTCATTTCTGAATATAAGTATATTCTGTACTAATTTTTTTTTGATTATCTTGATTAAAAACAATGGAAAATTATATCAGATTATTCAGTTTACATAAAAGCTATAACAAATTTCTAAAATCGTACTATCCGAAAAATGATCAAGATTTCCTCTCAAAAAATATGTAAGCACAGTTTTATTCGAAAAGCTCAGAAACTGAGAAGCTAGTTTGAACTGAAAAGCTAGACAAACAACGTTAATTTTACTCAAATCATAGAGCTGATCAAAAATATGTATACTTTATGGGGTCTACGATATTTCTTCAACTCGCTGCAGACATCTTGACAAGCCTGATGTATGCTTTTTAAATTTTTTTTGTAAACAGGTCTATAGAAAACGATTAAAACTTAATTATATTATAAAATATACTGCATAATATTGTGTTTTGCATGTTCCTATATATAGGGTAAAAGAGAAAAAGAAATAATTGAAAACTTTCTTTTGAAACCGGCCTCTCATGACTAAAACAACCCACTATAGACACTTATATAGTAACGAGCTTAACGGACATTTTGGTCTTGAAACTAAGAATTTCATATCCGGATGTGTACTTGATACTTGGGTTTTTACCCAAAGCACTATAACTATTAAAGCTAACCAATTATAGCAGTGTTAAATACTATAAAATATTTGAAGTCTCCCGAAATAACAAATAGTATAAAAAACATAGTACAAAATTGTTTAGTATTGAAGTCTTTTACAGGAGGTGATTACATTCATCTCTTTTAACCTTTTAGAAAAATTATGCTTCAGTTTATGCACAAAGGATATCTGGATTCCCATTTCCAGTGTACGTCGATTTAACAAAGAATTTGAGAAAAGTTAGCTATTAGCTATTTTCACTGTACAATATGCCAATATAGCTCAGTTTTCGAGGTATTGATTGATTTAACTTTTTCCATTAGCGGGCGTTTTTTGTTGTTGTTAAGTTTGATGTAAAAATTTCCAAATTTAAAGTTCTATATCCCGAAAATTAGGCTGTATTGGTTCTCTTCATTGAAATTCGTTGTTTTATGGTAGTGCTCAGAGAATTGAAGTCCTGCCCAAAGGACGTTCTTTCCTTAGTAGATATGCAGGATATCCAACAGCCTAAAATTTTTCTGTGTATTTTTCTTCATTAAAGCTAATTTATTATTTCCCCTTTGTTTACTCTTTCTAAATTAAAATACGTTGCGACAAGTTCAGATTTTTTATTTTAAAAATTACATTTTAACTTCCATAAATCTTAATTAAATTTAATTATTATTAAATTAAAATGTGACACTTCAAATTTCATGCTCTCCCATATTTCAAACAGTTGAACATTTCTGTTCGCAGCTTCTGTTCCTTTTGCTTGTTTACTGCTTTCTCCATTAGGAACTTTTGCATTACGAACTTCTGGAAGTAAGACGAAAATGATTTGAATTCATGAGAGGATGAGAAATATTTTTATTTTTAAGCCGTCGCCAGTTTTCTTTAGATGTATATAATAATTCTATAATTCATATAAAATGTGAATCAACAAAAATACATTATTATTTTGAAGTGCAGGAAACTAATTGATATTATGAATTTTTGATTGGTGAAAATATAAAAAAAATCTTATAATGACTTTTTTCATTATAGTCAGTTTTATTTAGCACTTACGACAATAGTAACTGAAATAATGACGGAAACTAAGTAGATAAAAAAGAACTTACGAACAATTTAAAGTTTCCAATATAAAAAAGGGTTTATGCACAGATTAATCCATAAAAAATTGGGCGCAGATTTATATTAACGATGACAGTAGTCCTTACGTAACACTTACGACGCTGTAGTGGTTTTACTCTTGCTAGTACCTAATTATAGTCTTCAGGGATACTGCTTGGCTGATCAACGATACTTTCCTCTACTATATTAACTCTAAACGAGTCAACAACCACAATAATATTTCGACTTTTAGGATGGTCAAATATATATACCTAAAAATAACTATACCTATAATATATACCTTAATATTAAAATTTTCTTGTCTAGTATTCAACAGTAACAGATTGAGTATTATTTCAATGTTTATTGCACAAAAGCGACAAACATCAGTGTCGAAAAGCCCTGACTTACTTAAGATATACCACAGAATACCATAACCTCTAAGGAAAACAATTAGAGTCCGTAAGTCTACCATGTTTAGCGAAAATACCTCATTTGATATCCTTGTAGCGAAATTAAAAATTGTTTTGCTTAACATTGGTCCACACTAATTCATTTTCTCCCATTTTCTTATGACGTTTTTCGAGTGGTTTTTCTATGAATCCACAAGCAAGCTCAGGTCCTTTTAAGTTTATATTTGTCTCTCTCTTAATTAATCTCTTTTCATGGGATCTTTTCTAAATTCTAGTTGACTTAGAATAATTTAGCTAACACAAGTTTTCTAATCAATTTTTTAACCTCTAGAAATAGACATCAAATAAAAAATTATTGCAGGAAGAGGAAATATTTGTGGGTAAAATATACAATAATTAATCACAAAAAGATATTGAGCTGTTCGATTCAATTATATATTCAAGAATTTATAAACCCCAAAATATTATTTCCATTAGTCCATAAAATAAGGACATATGATTGTTTATATTAATATACATATATATACACAAATTTTATTTGTATGGAAGTTATATATATATGTATAATCCAAAAGATGATATAGTCATCAAATCCCAGTTATTGTATTCAGCTTCTTCCAGAGTTTGCTCTTTTCCGACGTTAAACAAATTTACTACTGTACTTTCGAATATATTTCAATTAATATTAATGGCCAAAGCTTTATAAATTTATTGAGTGGAAAAATTTGATTTGTTTTCTTTTGAAATTTTCAATACAGAAATAAAAATTTCGCCCTTAATAATGGCTACTTGGTTCCTTTGTGCTTTTAATTGCTTCAAATTTTATTGCATTTCTCATTTTGAAAAGTTATTTGCTGCGCTCCATTGCATCCTTTTAATTATGCCGTCATTAGACAATTTCATTGATTTCACATTTTCTCAAAAGAAAAAGTTTTTCTCATTTTCACTGCTTCTGGTGCATTGCAGTTAAGCACTGCAGGCAATTAAGCAAAGAATGGAATAGAGTTGAAATAATGATTATTCTTGCTACATGCATACATATTTACTATCAGTACATATATATGAACGTATTTATATATGTCACGTACACCTTAAACTTAATGCCTTAAAGCTTTGTGGCTTAAACTGTACTTTCCGTATTATTTCCGTGAGTTCGTCTTATCCTTACGAGTATTTCAAAGCAATTTCAATACTGAAATTAATCGACTGAATTTGGATTTCTTCGTATTTTATATAGTATTTAGCAACTAAGTACTGCATGAATTCCAATGAATAAGGAAATAAAAAAAAAAAACAATTAAATGCAACTTATTTTATTTACAGTAGCAGAAAATTACTAATGTAACTTAAATAAGTAATAGAATTTAGTGGAAATCCTTGTGAAGTCGTATTCTCTGCAAGGATTTTTTAACAATTTTTCATGGAATTGGAATTAACATAGATAAAAAATTCAAAATTTTTATTACTAGATGGGAATTAGTTTTAACTTCACTTTCCTACATTATTTATTATCCTTATTTATCTTTTTTCAATACATATTTTAATTCAATTTATAATTATGCACAGGTATAGAATTCTAAATAAAGCGAACATTCTGAAATTTTGTCTTTTTTATTCTTTATTATAATCAGTATAGTTGTACATACACGAACCCTTATAAGTCTATACAAAAATACACTTCTCTGAACTTTTTTGGTTAGTTATATTAAAAACAGTTTAGCAAGATCCCAGCATATCATTGTCAGTAATGATATCAAGACATTCTACGTTCAGATTTTTAAACGAGTAGATATGTTAATCGATAGACGGATATCACTAACTTCATCTATCTTAACAATCCGATTAAATTATATTCTTTAATTAGTATCAAAGGCGTACACAGGGACCTATTTAAGGGATGTTTTCGAAACTAAGTTAAAGTTCTTGCAAAAAGAAAATTAGTCACATCTTATGTGAAATTGTCCGAAATATTTTATGGGAGGCTTAAACCACAAAAGCTGACCTTATATATACATTTTATTCCTGTTCAAGAACTCATTTACTTCGTTAGAAATATTTTAATGCACTCATTTCAAATTGTTTTTGAATATGTGTTCCGGATTGGTTAATTTGAGTTAGTAACAAATAGTAACTTTACTACTTAGTGGGAATGGACGTTCACGAAATTATTCTCACTATTTAAGATGAGGTTTAATATGTCAATGTGTAAATATCTATATATATCTAAATACAATGGAATTACTTCGTATTTTGAATACGAAGTGTGTTGAATTTTGGAATTCCATTTAACTTATTCCTATACCGTATGAAGTTTTATGCCATAAGAGTCTAATATTTTAATAACATACAATTTTTATTATAAACCATTCTATCAAGTAATGCTGCTTTGCAGTGAAAGTCTAGTTACTACGGCAACGGCTGTATTCTTAAATTTTTTCAGCCCTACTTAAAAAAAATTATTGATTATATTTCTCCCATTCTAAATCTCAAAAAGAAATGTCAAGTTACCATTTAGAAATACTATGGGAGGACTGTGGGAGGATTTTTATAATAGGTTTTCTGATCATTGTAACACTTTTCAGACGGATGACGTCGTTCTTAGAGAAGCTATAGTTTATCTGGAGGTGGATAATATATTTAATAGAAATTTATTCAATTTTTCAGATGGTCAAGCTGCTTTAAAGTTATTGAATTCAGTTCAATTTATATTCAGGCGAGTTTTTTGCTATCACATATCTAAATATGTATTTTACATTTAAATGAGACGTCGACGCAGTTAAACATTACTCTGTATAGGGCTCTCGGCAGTAGGGATATTTTCAACAACTACAATCCCAACGATTTTGCTGGACGGAGTGTTTCAGGTAATCACTCGGAACATGCAAAAAATTTTAGCATATCGTTGACATCATACAAAAATTTGGTGATTTCTTTCCGTGTTGAGTAATTTAATAAATGATACGACGATTCAACGATATGTCTCTCTTTTAGTCTTTCTTTTAATTAATGCTTGTACACTTGATTTACAACCATATGGAAACTTCCTCCTAAAGAATATTTTAAGTTTTTCCATAGTTTAATGTGGTTATTAAATCTCTGAGTTTCTTATACGGCAATACAATGGGCCAATGAGCTCGAGTGGATTGCTGGGGTACAACAGAACCTAAACTCTTACTTAACCATATAAAAGAGCAAAGTGGATTATAAATCAAAAGTTAACACACTTGCATCTATGTAGTCTATCTATGTAGTATTTCTTCACTTTCAGTATATTTTTATCGCCAATATTTATGGAATCAATTTACTATATAAATTCACTGAATTACTCTATAGAGAAATCATTGTTTATAATAGAGGGAAAGTTTTTTTTACTTTTTCGATTTAAATTAAAAATAAATATACATTTTATGTATTTTAAAGCATCAGTTTGAGATAATTATTACGAGTAGTATCTTATTTTTACTAACTGCTGTTGGTGACGACTAAAACATAAAAATTTTGATCGGAGACCTTTTATTTACTAAAATATTAGGCTGAATATAGTGAACACTATAAAATAAGGTTTTTTTTCTAAGAAAAACTCTCATATACTAGGTTTGTCACCATAACTTAACTACAATTTCGGGTCGATTGGCATCAAGATATCATGTTTCGACTTAGACGTTAATGCTAGCTCTATAAATATTTTCATTTAATTTTGAAATGCATATGATAATTATCAAAATTTCCCTATTCAAAAATGTGCATATGTATTTAAAAGAGAAAAAAAATTATTTAAATGTAATTAAGGACCACAAGAAAGGACCAACCGACGTGAAAATGAAATTAATCAATAAATACTAATGAGTTTAGCAATTTGACAAATTTGAACTCTGTTCACAGGTGCGAATACAAATACAAATTAATAATCCACAAGAAAAACAAAAACAATTTCAATAATGCAAAGCCAGCATAAATATTGGCAACAACAAGAACAACAACAATAAACAAAATATTGCATGTCAATCAGGAAATTGATTATTAATACAGTTGATGTCAATAATAATAATAAATGACAAGTAATTAACCCAATCGCAATCGCTTCATAAGCACAAACAATGGAAAAGGCAAAGGCAAAGGCAAAGGCAACGGCAAAGACAAAAGCAGAGGTAAAGGCAACGGCAAAGGCAATGTTAGTTTGACAGAATATGCTTAGCTTAAAGCATGTACACAAGTGCATTTACATAATTGCTAAGTCTAAACAATGGCAGTTTCAAAAGCACATACCCATACACACTCACACTCACACATATACATTTTCGGCAACATAAATATATTAAATGCTTATGTACTTACACATAATTGAAGTACACGAAGTGGAAAATAATTTAATTGAAGCATTTGCTGGTGTGTAAGTGTATTTAAGAGTACATACATAAAGTCCTGTTGGTAAATGTCAGTGTGTAAAAAATTACCCAGTAAGAATTTTAGTACTTATTATATATGCAATACCAGCAGAAATCTTCGATCGATACGTTAGACCAGAAAGATTGTGGTCAATATGGATTAAAGTCATTAATTTTATTTAAACGTTTGAGTATGTAAATACATATAAATTTACAACTCTTCATTAAAATAATATTATAACTATCACTTGTTCGTAATTGCTTTTTCTAATGATTTAGTATGACGTGGTATATTGATACGATCTCTATAATTTAAGAGAAAGTTTAATATTTTATTTTATAATAAACTATAATATACATATAAAATATAGGTATTTATAATATACGCAATTCTTGGCGTATATCAGTTCTCGATAGGTGAACTGAGATATATCGCCAGAAATACCGAACATGCCATAAATAAAAATAAATAATATAATATACATATATTATGTATAAATAATATAATATATATTTTTTTATAAGATATTAAAGTAGGTTTATCCGTAAGTAATGTGATCAGTCTTATATGCCACTATTCACACCTAAATAATAAAAGTCTCAAAGAAGAATTCTTACACAACATTTCTCTTAGTAGTATTTGGAAAAATTACTTTTATTAAGCTTTAAATATAAATTCAACAAATAAGAAACCATACTTAAAGCTTGATTATTTTAATAATAATTAATAATTATTTTAATAATAAACCACGTATCCATGATTCACTCTCACTTTAAATTTAATCAACATATTTATTTTTTCAAATTTTGTTTTTAACTATTTTTATAGAAATCTTTAAATAGATGAAAAAATTTTAAATTATAATTTTAAAAAATTTAATACAAATTGTTTTGTAAAATTTTTTGACCAAACATTCAAAATAAAATAGGAAATTATAATTAATATACCATACATGCTTTTAAAAATTCCTCTTTTTGCCGAAAAAAAGCATTCACACTTCAGTAACGACAGCGTAGTAACGAATATTCAGTAACGAATACTCAGTAAAGAATACATACTTGAAAAGTAACGGGTAAATTGATTTGTTTTAATATAAAACTAAAATATGAAATCAGAAAAGCCTTAATTTGCTAATATATTCGATTAAATCTTCTATACAATTTAGGGAAAATAAAATTCTAAATTTCGCCACAACAAAAAAAAATAAAATTAACAAATATGTTAGGACTTTCTGTATAACATGCCTTTTTGTCATATCCAAAAAGATTCTATGAACACAATTTTTCTTTCTCAATTTAAAAACTAAGTTTTATTGTGTTATCTATCTTACTGACTATCTTAGTCAGACACTATAATAAAATATTTTTATATTTTTTTTTTTCAATTTTTACTGATTGAAAATGACAACAATCTTTAGTGAAGTTCTTTTATCTAAAGATCTTTTGTTGAAGTAGTATCTAATGTACTTTTATTTTACCAATGTAATATAATACATCGTGCATTTTTAATCAATTACCATTTAGTGTAGTTTAATTGATGCCTTTCTTGCTATAGGTTTTGATAGGTTTTATAGTCTTATCATTTTTATTTTCCTTATTCAGCACTCAAGGAAAATTATAAAGATCAACAAGATTGTTAGCTTTTCAGACTTCCTAACTTTTAATTTCCTTATTCTGCATACATAGATTAATTAAATGATCACCAAATTTTTGCTATAACATATTATTAACATATATTATGTTGTAATGTTTATATGTATAGCGTGTTTTTAGTTTCAAGGACTTGCAACGACAATGACTTTTAACAATAAACGATAGCTTAGCTTGCTGGGTATGTGCGTAAAAAACAATAAGAAAAAATTGTCCTTATAAAAATCCCAGAAAATTAAGTAAAATTCCTTCAAACAAAAAACCCCAAAATAAAAGTAAAAATTTTATGCAGCTGCGACCAAAAATTGTTATTTATTATGTGAAATACCATAAGTATGAGAAGAATGTTTTTTTAATAGAATTTTTTGCACTATAGAAACATTTTGCCGGCATGTCAAACTGTCTACGCCATCTTGCTTGCATTATCTCTTCCTTACTCCATCTTCCACTTTCGGTCTTTTTTTTTTTGCTCTCATTTAGTTATACAGTTAATCAATCGATGTCATTTGGCTTCCTACTCAAACACCCATATAAACTTATTTGCTTAATTTCATTTAGCTGCGCTGGCATTCCCCAGCCCGCTGCGGTTTGGCATCAGTTTAACGGGTTTTAATTTAACTACTCGTACTTGTTCTGCGTGTTCTGTTGCTGCTCAGTTCGACGTCACTGCTAATGCTCCTTGTGTATGCTTGAATTTGTTTAAACGCCACTGTTCGCTGTGGTATGCGATCGTAGCATCTTTGGTTTTCATCCACTACTCAAGCCTTTCTTCGCTGCCTGTGTGTTTGGTTGTGTTGTAGTTGCTGTAGCTTATTTATTTAATGTTTTTTTTTACTGTTCTTACTCCATTTTGCTATTGCTACTCAAACTGATATTACTTCAACTGTGGTTGTTGTTGTTGTTGATGTTGTCACTGCCTCTGTTGGAGTTAAGTAATTTATTGGGATTATTTTCCAAATGACACTTGGAATTTATTGTTGATACTTTTTAAATTACAAATTTTTGTTTATGTATGTATTTTTGTGTAAGTATTGTACGTATTCATATACGTATATGTATTAAAGCTTATTTTGTCTTTTACGTACATTTCGTAGGTGTAGTTGTGTTTTACCATATATTCGTGCGACATTTCAATGTAAAAGTTTATGGATGAAAATTGTGTCGGTTAAAAATTTATTGAAACTCTTATTGAAAGCAAAATATTTTAAAATAAGGAATCCACAAAAAAGAAAAAGAAATATTCACAGTCAATTTAGTAGTTGAATTTAAATCAAGTTTTAAATAATGTCAATGAAATCATTCATACCGCAGCTATAGTCGCTATAACCGCTGCGCCACTGAAATAAGCTTACTGTGTATGCTTTAATAAACTTCAAAGGATTACGTTAAAAAAAATATTGTATATTTAAATTTATTCCGATTATCACTTTGGGAAAATTTTAATGGGAATGGAAGTGGAAATGTATGGCATGCAATCAGCTTAAATCAATAACTTGGAATAAGTTTGCATACATTTTCAATTTTTTTCTTACAAAATTTTTTATTTGATTTATATAAATTGTTTTTATGGCAAATAAAAAAAATATTTTTGTCAGTATTACGTTCCTAGATTAGATTCTATACCTAAGAAAGAATATATAAATCATGCAATAAATAATGCCTCTAGAAACAGAATAGTATTGAAATTTAACAATTAAAAATAAAAACATATAACATAATAAGTAAATTAAATTATTCTACAGCTGGTTTATGATTTCGTTCTAATATAAACAGCGCAAGTGGATTTGTTAATGAAATTTTCACAGAAAATTAACAAAACTGCATTGTACGCTCCTTTCTCTCATAAAAATAGAGGAGAACTAAAATAAAAAGGATAACTGGGATAATAAACCAGGATTAAAACGATCCAAATTACTTATTAGTAACTTATTGATACCGTGATTGCATGCACCTATCAAAAAAAAAACTTAAAAACATCACAGGAATTCTAACAGGGCACTGTAGACTAAAACACCCTTGCACAGGTGTACAAGGGTATAATTACGGATGCAAACTGCAAACTGATTCTGTGAAGAGAATGAGGAGTTGGCCACACATGTGCTGTTAGAATGCCCTGCCCTAATGCATATACGAAATAGGCTCCTGGGAATATATATTCTTACGAAAGAGGCAATAAAACTCTGTAAAGTAGGTTCTATACTACTTTTTATTGACGTAACAGCGCTTAGAGACCAACTCGAAACCCAGAAGAGTGCACAATAGGCCCGACATTCTCAGTGCCACAGTAACAATAATAATCATAACAAAACTCCAGAAAAATTTACGAATATAAAAGACAAGTACGCTTTTGGGCGAGTTGGTTAAGGTGCGCTGACTCTGACCTTTAAATTTGGCAGAACACGAGTTCGTTTCGTGGTACTTGCAGTCTCAAAAAATTATATACGAATAATTAAATACAAACATTAATTCCAAGACCACTAATGATGGGTATTTGATAATACTCGAAACAACTGTATGGTCAACCAAAAATTCAATTAATTAAAATAATATGAAATGAAACCTCTAATAAAAAAAAAATTAAAAAATACTATATAGGTTAAATGCTATCTTGCTAGTTGAGGATTCAATACATGTGTTAACAGTTATATCGTAGTATTTAATTTTCTAAATGCTTTAAAATTAAAATTTTCAACACATTAAAGTCTTTCTTTTTAAATAAAAGTTTCTACAAAATAAAATGCAGTTTTCGAGTTACAATACCAGTATCTTGTTCTGTTTTGAAACCCATTTAATATTTAACATACTTAAACTTTAATAGCTGTATTCAACTGCAGCATAAAAAAAAAATTTACTATCTCTTAAAGGCACACACATATCAATGGCGCTGCAGTCGAAGCTTATAATAAATGTCGCCTTATAGCAAAACCCAACACAACAGAATACACAAATTCGTATTAAATTCAACTTCCTCATTTCTCAATGCAAGCACTGAACAAACACTCAAAAGCACAGCACACACATACACACACACACAAACATGCATACACTTTTGCATTTATATAATCAGAGTGCATTTGCATAAATATTCAGTGTTGTTTTTGTTGGCACTCTTACGACAGAGTTCACTGCCTTATGCTGTTTTCTACAGAATTTCTTCCTTGCAAAAATATAAAAAAAAAAAGATTTTCTTTGCACTTTGAATTTTATATATATGCTTGCTTTGTATTTATTTTTTTTTTTTGTCATTGCTTGTATGTTACCAAAATAGCAATTGTACCACTAGTTGTCACATTTACATACACATTTGCGACATTTCCCCACTGTCATATAATAAGTTCACACATTGTAAGAATGTGTGGAAAATAAATTTAATAAAAACAAGAAAAAAAACTGTTGAAATGAAGAAATAACTAAAATAAATAAAATAAAAATTTGAATATTGCATCTATAGCGTCATCAAATGCTTTACTTTCTTACAACTGTATGTGGTGGTACTAACCTATCGCACGTAACTCCTCAAACCGTCATACATTTGCGCACAATGAAGGCTATTAGTTATTCTTTCGGTGGCAACATTTTATCATAGTGCAAACATCACTGTCAGCTGTCACATAAACAGAAAAACACTTTACACACACACACAACCAAACATATATTTTATGCAACTAATGTAGGTATGCACACCCCCATATATTCTGTTCTCACTCCTACGTGTTTGTATTTGTGTTTGTGTATTAATGCATAAGTAGCACATAAGCGATATTTCATTGTTTTTTGTTGTTGTTTTTTTCTTTGTGCTTTCATTAAAATGAGTGTGACGTTGCATTTTCCTTTCCACTTCGCATACTACTACGCGTAGCTTATAGTTTTTAGTCAATATTCTCATGCATTTTATTAAGCAGTCGACAGTAGAGTGGTACGCTTTTGGTAATGCAAAATTCAGTGAGACAGGAGGAGGAGGAAGTGGAGAAAGTCTAAAGCTGATGAAAACGAATTCCGCACTTAAACGCGAAAATCTATTTTTACTTTTTCCTCATCTTTGCACTTATTTGAAATGTAAGCAATAAATGAGATTTAAAAGCTTTTAGGCGTTCTTTTTTCTTAATTTTATCATCTAATAAGCTTAAAGGATTAGCTGCTTTAGATGCAGAATTTTAATATATTTAATGAAATTTATGCTAGAGAAGGAAGGATTGACTGTGGTATGAAGAAAAATGTGCATCTATTGCAATTTCATAGTAGGAGGAGAGAATAATTAATCACAACATATCTCCAGTGTCGAAATTAAGAATAATCTGCAATAATTGCAGAAAATATGCAAATAATGAAAGCATTTCATATACGATAAATCAAACTGAATTCCTCAACATGACTGAATATTAAAGCTATAAAATTAATAAATTATATGCTTTAGTATATTATATAGCAATGTTAACATTTAAAATGAAATTTTTTAATAAATAAATGGACAATAAAGAATGGAAAAAAGTACTTGTCAAAATCTTTATACACTTTGACTACATACAGGAAGAGTAATCGAAATGTACTTTTAAATGAAAAGACTCAAATATTTATTTTCGGTGTGAACATGGATTAGTTAAATCCACCGTCATCGGAATAGTGTGCCCGACTGCCTAAATTATTAACATATGTATATTAACATATATATAATATTAATATACAAACTAAATTCTCTTTATTTTGAGATAAATTTACCATTCCTAAATATACTTCTCTATGCTGGCATTTTAAGCCATATTCTTTTGATTTAAAAACAGCCTCCAAACCTTCAATTTTTTAAAGTATATTAGCTGTCCGCCGTATTTATTAGCCAATTTTATTTTTCCTTTCTAGCTCTGATCTTTCTTTTTGGGTACAATTTTTTGTGACTTTTCTTTTAGTTGTAACATCTTCTTATTACAAAATAAGAAGATGTGCTCTTTATCGCCAAAGTCTCCACTACCGTAAATGCATGCATCCGGATAGTTCCTCCTTTCTTCTGCTATACATATACTTGTAAAATTATTCATGTGAGTTGAAGTAAATGAGATTATATTAGATATTTGCCTAGCTATCGATCTTACTTACGTGCTTTTGACACAATTTTTTTTTGCCATATTGCGTTGGTTGGCAAGTGATCTTCACTTGTCATTTTAGGTATAATAGTCTTTTTTTCTTGTTGTATACTCTTTGGTGCTTCTTTGCTTATAGTTCAATTAGAGTCATACCTGCTATTTTAAACACTGTTTACACAGTTTACGTGTTTATTGCGTTTGATCAATTTTTCCGCTGTTATTTGTATTTCCAATGTGAAAATCAAAACAACTAAAAAAGCAGAAATATATTGCAAGGTTAACCGACATGAAGAGACGTTCACTGTGACGATCTCTGTAGAGACATTAAGAGACGTGCGGTATTTAACTTTTGTAACACAGCAGGTTCGGATATGTACCATAAAACCTATAAGACAAAAAATTTTTTGCAAACGTTTAGTAAAACGTATGAGGTGGAAGATACATAGGAAAATCACGCAACTTTTGAAGAAGGCTAATATTAAACGAAATTAGTAAATCATTGACTAAACCTAAACTTATACCTATATCTGATACTAAGTGAAAATTCTGTGTAACATAGGTATGCTTTTAATGGAATAAAGCAATATGGAAGATGCAGCAGAAAGTCACGCAAATTTGAAAAAGTACTCGTATGAAATTAAACGAAACTGACAAATCTTTCACTAAACCCAGATTTATACATGGAAACAAAAATAACTGAAGAACTTATTTAACAAGTCTTGATGGATCTTAATGGAAAATGGTTATTAAAAATAAAGCATTTAAAAATCAAACGTAACTGAATATTTCGTTCTTTTTCTTCTTTGAATGTGTGATTAGTTATAATACAATTGAACTTTCAAAGTTTTTTCTTTGTTTGATCTTAAACTTTCTCATTGCAATATGATTACAGTTATGCATAAAAAGTACTTTAGCAAACCTTTAATATTTTTAGTTAATTTAAGAGAAACATATACTACAAAATACTACAACAAAACTTGAATACATTCTCAGCACGTCATTGGGAAAAGGAAAAGTTTAAACTGAAGACTTTTATAGCAGCAACAACATTCATTCTAACGTTTATAAGTTTTAGGTTATGAACAATATTTCATAAAATTCACATATTTTTAGGAGCACGTTTTATGCCCTTAAACGAAACTCACTTCACTTCAGTTTATGTGCAGAGGAAAATTTGAGAAAATGATATGAATTTCTGAATTTGACTTGATAGTGTAAACAGCAGTAGGAAAATCATTCATTTTTTATAACTCAACTTCAGCATTGCAACTAACTGCATTGCACATCTTAGCTTGTCAAACAAAACAAAAAGATAGAGCAATTCATGCTGAGAGCGCACTGCTGCTTATGCATATTTGCTTTTTGCATCCACGAAACTATAAGCAAAACTGTTTGTACTCGTACTTCTCAGAAAGACAATGGTAAACATTTGGAGCACAAAACATCCATAAACTTAAACATGAATTTTAATGTCTTATGCACTGGTGCTTGCTTAAATATTTCTTTACTTAGTTTCATATTTGAAAAATTATTTGAAAATTTTCAAACAGTGAGCATTTTGTGAAATGCTGATTTATAAGTATATTTTTTCCATCTTTTCTCTTGAATATTTTTGTTTTATATCACAAAATAGCTGTTGGGAATATTTAAAAAGAAAATTCTATTTAAGAATTTTGCAAAATTCCCAACACAATAGAATAGTTTTGAATTTGTTATTTATTTATTGAAACTTTTCTAACAGTTGAAAGCAAAATATTATATATATTAAAACTTCTAATTGCTGCAATAGAATCATTCTGCACCTGTCGACTTAAATGAATCCAAATTTCTATTCTAGTCTTAATTACATCTGCATTGTGATAAAAACATTAGCTACAATTTATATATATACTAATTCATTTTGATACAAACAGTTTAAACAGTTTACCAACTGAACAAGGATTATTATATATCTTCTCTAAAGACGTTTATTGTCTTTAAATGTTCCGTTGTTAGTATAAAGAAAAATCGAAATTATTCGAAAATGCTTATTTTTAAAAAAAAATATAATTTTCCTTATCGATTTCGTTAAGGCAGCAAAATAAATATTTATTCTTTTTTTAATTTTTTTTTGTTTAGATTTCTTTAAAATTTTTTAATTTATTATTTATTCTTTTTATTTAGTATTTTATTTAGTATTTATTCTGTTTTGAATTTTATTTATTTTTGAAGTTTTTTTCGCATTTGTTTACACTTTATTCTAAGTGTTTTTAATAAATATAATTTTTTTTCAGTTTTCTTTAATATTTTTCAAGTTTCCTGCTTTTTTTATTGACATTTGAAAATTTTTATTATATATTATACTGCTACTATTTTTATTGTTTTTCATTATTTATCGATTTTTTGCAATTTTTTTTTTTTGCAATTAATCATTATAATAATTTTTTTTTTAATTTTTTTCTTATTTTAACTGATTTTAAAAAAGTCTTTTTAATTTTATTGCTTTTTTTAGAAGTTTTTTTGTTGATTCTTTGTTAATTTTTGTTAGTCTTTATCGATTTTTTTATAAATTTTTATCAAATATATTTTTTTTCAATAAATTCTAATTTTCTATTTTATTTAATTTTTTTTACTTTTTTAACATTTAAAATTTTTTTAGATTTTTTTTATTTTACGTGTTTTCTCATTTCATTTTTTTTCATTATCTTTATGATTGATTTTATGAAATTGCAAAATTTTGTTTCTAATTTTTTTTGTGTTTATAAAAAATTTTCTATTCTTTATATTATGGTAAAATTATTTAAATTTATTTTTATCTATTTTTTGATTTTTTTTTTCTAGGTTTTTTCAACTTCTTTTGTAATTTTCGTTTTTTTTTTGATTTTTTAAATATATATTTTATACATTTTTCTGATTTTTCAAAACATTTTTCAATTTGTTTTTATTGTAGTTATTTTTTTTTTAAATTTTTTCATGTTTTTATTTTTTTTATATTGTTATTTTTTATATTTTTATTTTTTTTGTATTTTTCCTTATTTTTTTTAATTCTCTTCTAATTTTTAACATCTAATTATGGATATTGTTCAATATTTTTTTCTTTTTCGATTTTTTAAAATAGTTATAATATGAATTTTTCATTTGCTTTCAATATTATTTGATTTTTTTCTTTCTTATTTTTTTTCTTTAATTTTTTGCCTTTTCCAGACTCTGTTTTTAACATTTTTTTTATGATTTTTTCATTTTTTTTCATATTTTTTTGGTTGAATTTTTTCTAATGTTTTTCGGTTATTTTCCATTTATGCTTTCTTTTTTGAAGTTATTTTTGAAATTATTTTCCAATCAATGTTAATTTCTTTTTAATTAGATTTAGTTTTTCTAATTTCCTTTCTTTGAATGTTTTATTTCTAGTTCTTATTTATGTTTTTCCTATCTTTTCGAATTATTATTATTTTTGTCAATGTGATTTTCATTTTTTTAAAATCTTAAAATAATTCTGCAAAATTTTCTTTTAATTTATATTGTCTTTCTAAATTTTTTCTTATTTTTTTAAGGAAAAGCGTATTGGTACAGTAAGAAATTTTCTTGCTGAATAGTAAAAATATATATTACAGGCATTTATTTTTTCAATGTTTTTTAATAATTATTATGTTATTATTTGGTATCTTTTTGAATTTTTTGTCTCTGGCAATTTTAATAAGATAAACAGATTATTTTTAATATTTTCAGTTAATATTTATAAATGTTTTACAAATCTTTCTTAATATGTCTACTAATATGAGTTAATTCAAGTGGTTACTTACAGTATTTTTTTGTTATACCAAATGCAGATTTGATTTTATTACAAATCAAGGTTAATAAATAAAAAAATTATTTCCCAAGACTCAATTGTATTGGTACTAATTGTTCTATTATGTAAGATAATTAAATGAAGTTGATTTGCCTATTAAATTATGGAATTGAACTTAAAATAAAAGTTTCTTTATGACAGAATAATCCTCTATTAATATGAAATATAATCTGCGCAATATATTGAAATACTATTTTTAGTAAATATTCATTATGTGTCTCTTTACCATCAATAAAGACAATGTGACTTCATTGTAATACCTCTATATTTTCTATTAATGGCCAATTATTAATAGTCAATAGGTAACTATTCTAGTAAATAGGTTAGTATAGTATTAACTAGAGTTTTCTTGTTTGATAATGTATGAGAATATAAACAACTTCATTCTTGTAAAAATTATAACTTCTATAACTTCTATAGAGTACATTAGGCATACTACATTACATATAAAAAAAGATAAAAATTAGAACTTTAAATATTATTTAAATTAATTCTTTAATCAGTTCTAGTACTATGATGTCCGAGAAAACTTTCACTAAAACTTTTGGTTCCATCGAAATGCTCGAACACTGTAATATCTATGAGCAATATTTCTTAAATTTAATTGCCACTACCAAGTTTTATGAATGTGAAGTTTTCCTCACTTAATATTTGGGTCATAATAATATTTGCCTAAGGAACATATTTTCTACATTCCATTTTATATTTACCATAGTTTAATTCTATTTAAAAATAATAGTCATCAGGTATGAGACAAACACAATAATTATATCCAGAGAAGGAGGATGGGAAGTATAGATTTAAGTACTTATGTTATTCTAGTACTTCGGTTAGTATATTATGGGGATTGTAATTCATAAAACAAAATCTTAGATTTCTAAGAAAGCTAAAACAAATATATAATAATCACGATTTATATACAAAGGGAATTAGTTTCTTTTTATGTCGTTTGTAAAAACGAAATCAGCGAGTTGTTATAGAAAGGGGTTATATTCTATCTCAAAATCCGGATTGAAATTTGTGGCATTATAAGTTCAATAGTAACTACCTAAATAAATGGAGTTCCGTATTTGTAAAAATGCAAAAATATATCAATAGATAAATCACAACATTTCCTAGTAGTAACTTAATTTCATACAATATCATTGCTAAGAGTGAATTCAATAAATTCTAGTACGTTCACAAGTGAATAACTTCGATCACGAAGAGAGGCTACAGTGGCATGGAAAAACGGTTTCTAAAATCTATGAAAAACTTTATGAGGTTTTTATAACTGAATTATGCTTGTATTAAATGAAATATTTTTATGATGTACTTTTTTTATAAAGAAATGTAAGTCATACTATTATTTGCTATATGTACGATGTTCTATAAAAATTTTTAAATACTTATAAAAAGTTATGTCTTGTAGATTTATCGTTAAATGAAAAACCGTACAGATTTGTATCATTTCACAAGGAAATAAAAATGTAAAACAACAAATTCAATTAAGTTCTGGAATGCGTGGAAACAAAAGAAAAATATTATTTATTTATTTGTTGTTTTCATCTTCTGGTAAGCTTTTCCGTTTGATCACAAGGAATACTAAAATTTGCCTTATAAATTATGCATAAAATACAAGACATTAAAGTACAAAAATAGACACTAAAGCAACCACGTAAAATACATGCAAATGCGTACTTAAATTAACGCCTAAAAATATGCTTTTTTAGTGAACATATAAAACGAGAGCACAAGAAAAATTCCAGTTACAAGGAATATGGAAAAAATTTAGAAAAAAAATACCGCACAGTTACTTGTACTTACGCCCGTATGCGTTGGCAGTAGCATATCAACGAGCTTATATAAGTAGACCTCAGCGATATTATCACAGCATAAATTTTTATGTCAACCTGCATTTGTTGTAGGGCGAATAATGTGTGTTGCGCCTAAAAACAGGCTATAAAATGTGATACGCTGTGTGGCTGTGCGCCTGTATTTGCGCCGTACACTGCAGCAAGCAGGTATGTTCATCTGCAGATATTAGCCTGCATAAAATATATTTTATTAGTGCCAGCCAGCTTAGTGAAAATGATGTACACCAAGAGATAATGACTTAAATTATTATAATTTTATATGTATAGTACGTATGATTTTCCGTAATTTTTTTTCTTTCAGAATATCATTTTTGTTTTTTTGTAATAATTTTCCTCTTACTCTTGCTTGTACTATTATAATTATATAAAGTTTTCTTTTTTATTTACCACAATTTTATGCTTTGTTATTATGTTTGCAGTGCATGTAATGAAAATGAAAATTAATGAATGCGAGTAAATGCTTTTGGCAGTGCTTCAAGAAGCTGCTTTCAAACAAACAGACAGACGTAGTATTAATATACTGGCAAATTTATTTTCCTCTGCATAAACCGACCAACATATTTACAAACGAAAAAAAACAAACCAACAACCCAACAAACTGACAAATAAACACATAAACAAAGTAAATTAAATGTCAGATGTCAAGTTTTAATATGTTTTTAAAGGAAACGCAAAAGGACATTCTTTTTACGCAATGTACTTGTATATAATATACTTTTTTAACATTTTTATCCCTTGTTTATGAGTTTTTAACTGCTTTCATGCATCTGACACTAAAATGATGAACCTGAAAATTAATTTTAGTTTTAAATAACAACAAGAACTGTGAAGATATTTTTAGAATTCATTATTTATCTATCACAAAAACCATTTCAATCTTAGGGATATGGAAAAACGCCTTTTTTGTGTATACTTTTGTTTCTCTATACTCCATATACTCCATATATTCCTTTATTTTGCTTTTCAAGTGAAGTGTTTTAGAAGCCATTGTATTATGTATTATAATTATAAAAACGCTGCATATAATTAGAAAATATGATGAAATAACTGCATAAAGATTCAATTCAATTAATTTATAGATCCCATTTCCATTTACAGAGTTTTTGATTTTTCTCAAGTCACGTTTAAGTTTGGGATTAATTCAAAGCCAAAGTAAAATCTTTTTTCACACAAGTGAAATCACTGTTGGGCACAGAAATTTTAAATCTGTAAATCAGAATTACAGTATAAACGAACAATACATGTTGCGGGTGATGGAGATAAGTGCACCAAGATCAGATTAGATTGAATTAGATTAAATAAAGTAAAACTAAGTAAACTCATTCTCTGGATTAAATTGAGCAAGTTTTAGGGGTAGACAATTAAAAACTAGTTGGATTAACTTCAATTCAGAGTATCATAGTCTGTTAGACATTCTATTAGTAAAAATACTAAACATTCTGTTAGACATTCTGTTAGATATTCTGTTAAGCTTTCTGTTATGTTTAAAAGTACCAAAAAATCAAAAATATAGAAATATGTTTTTGACACGTACTTCGAGTTTTAATTTACTGAAACTGTGGTGTATATTTTTATGGAAACTAAGGTTATATAGAAAACCTTCATAATTTACAATAACCAATGAATAAGTTATTCAAAATGTATAATAAATTTTTATTACGTAGGACTTAATAGCAAAAGTATCTCACTATTCCAATATAATATTCACATATTTAACTAGTTAATGAAGTAAATTATTTAGGTGATCATACATGCTTTGAATACTGTGAAATAATGATAATTTATATTCTTTAGAAGCAACTACTAGTTTAATTGTCACTGACTATTAGTGTCAGGAATTAAATTTTAAAAAGTTTTAAGTGTGGGCTCATTCTAGATGAATCAGACTTAAATTCTGTTATTCAATTATCGAGTTTTGTTAATTTTTGTAGTTTATTAGTAAAAATTTTCACCTGCTGTAATGCTTTCGAAATTACCATCGTTATTAAAAATTATAATTAAAAATTTAAATTAAAAATAAAAGATAATGTTAAAATGGAAAAGTTAAATTAGATAAAAAAAAAATAAAGTTAAAAATACTAAAGTGTGAGAAACACCAAAACCATTGTCCAGCTAACAGCATCAAAAGAGCGTAAACATAAACGTGCGCGCATAATTACACAGATTAAACAAGACATGTTTTGCAAACATTTTTAATAATAAAATATAATACAGAAAATATTTGTAAATTCTATATACTGAACATTATTACATCCAAATTACATCCAATGTTTCTCAACTTTAAATACATATGACGGACCAAAAACATATTCAATGGATTTAAAGAAAATCGGTGAAGAATTCAATGTGCTTTGCAATTATTGTTGTCAATATCGTCCAATAAAAATAATATTTTTAAAGCTGAAAAAACAATGTTTAACGGACTGGTATCAATGCTTCAACCGGTGACTAAGAAACCTGCTCCAGTCTATGTACTGGTTTTTAGTTCTTTAGTCAGAAAATCAACTTTTGAGTTGTTGGCTTTGAATTTCAATATAAACTACTTAAAACATATAATTAGATTAATAGGAACGAATCTCTTTTTAAAAACAGTTACTTTTTTTTTGAAATTTTTTGTGAAATGTCCTCATTTTATTCATAAATAATAAATTGAATTTCAAAGAACACTAAATAATATATAAATATATTATACCCTGCTTAAATTCATGGTGAAATCAATGTGATTGTATATAAGCTTACCTTAAATATTGGTCATTTATATGTAAATTATAGTCACAGCCTTTAAATTATATGGAAACATTTTACCTGTTCTATATTGAAGTAGAGTTAGCACTTATAATAGAATCGCATATATACGAGTATATGAACCGAAATTCAAAAACATTTGAATTGCAAGCTTCGAAATAACGTCAACAATATATTCACTCGAAAAAATCAACTGTAAGTGATTTATGATAAAGGAAAAAAACAGTGAAAAAGTAAACTGTACAGCTCACATTAAGGCAATACATAAAATTTTATATTACCTCCAGCAGCTCCCGTGCAAATTTAAGTAGAAAAATGAGGCACTATACGTATTATAATGTGCAGAGAAGAATTGAATTCATTTTAAGCTTCTTCTTACAGCCAACATTACCGGCTTACTCGAGGACTTAAGTACATTTGTTTTTAATTGAATTAATACTGCCGCACATATGCTTAATGCAACAATCTTGTTTATACCTTAAGCGAATGTGCCGTTCCATAATCTTTATACACTTTTATAATCCAAAAAGCACCTTTAAATAAAACTCATTTTTCTTCAGCTGAACAAAATCGCCGCCATTTTACAACAGCAATACAGACAGGCGACAAATTGAATTTGTAAATGCCAAGCGCTCCACCAAATAGTGAAGTGGTGGAACATGGCAGGATGTGATGCAGCCTAGCATGGCAGAGTGAAACACTGTGCCAGGCTTTAAGCGCCAATTGCCAAGTGCCGCCATCAAAGTTTTATTGCCTTTGACACAAACCATTAAATAATTTCATGGCAATTCAAGTTAGCGTTCATTGAGTGTACTTAAAGTGTCACTTCAGCTAGCATTACGTTCGCATATGTTGATATTAAATAAAAATAACATTTAATTTTATATAATTTCGACTTGATTTGAAATTAAAAACTTCATATTACAATGTTAAGAGCACATACAATACAAATAAGTGATTTAAATGTAATGCGGCATAAAGTTAAATAATGCTTTCTAAAACCGAAAGCCAGTAAATAGAATAATGTGCGGCTTTCAGTATGTTTATAGTATGTCTATATTCTTAAATCTTTGGCCATATCTATGGATTTTTTTTGTTTTGCAACAGACAAAAGGTATTTATTGACAAGGATGTGTAAGCTACAAATTTAATTCACAAATACATAAGACAGGAATGGAAGCAAATTTTTGACAAAGGCACAATAAAAATAAATGTTAGCCTGCAAAGACTTTCGTTTTCTGTGGCAGAGAAAATAGCAGTAAGAATAATAATAAACTTAATTTAATTAATTTATGTACACACGTGTATGCCTGGCAATGCCTGAAACTTAACGTTCTTGCATATTTACAGGCATTCTTCTCCTTCTCCGTGCTCTTTCACGGCCTTGACGTTCTTTTCGCACACGCAACCTTACCTTGTCTTACCTAAGTCAAACAGTATTAAAGCATATTTTCTTTAACTTAACAAATTTAAATTACTTACATTTTTTACCTTTCATTTTAGTATTTTCCATTTTCCATTTGCCTGCGATTTGACTTTAATCTATAGAAATATATTTACACGTGTACGTGTAATACACGCACACACATCTATATAGAAATTACCTGCAGCCTGCCTGCCCGCCTACCTGCCTACCTGCCTGCTGTTAGGAAATTCCTTAACGAAAAGCTTAACATATTTGTGCCAAAAATTACATACACGTTTGCGCTTTTCAGTAAACATTTTAACAATTTCTGTTGCATACTTTGTGGAGCTTAGTGGCTTCTTCCCTTTCGTTTGCTCTAACACATGTGCAAAGCAGTTTTTGTCTTGCATGAAGTCAAGCAGTTTAACCAAAACGCAAATTCTCTTACAAATATTGGCAATCTCGCTTAAAGTCTAATAATCTAATTTATTTTAAATAAAATTCAAAACAAAATAATATATACATATATATATATCTATATATATATATATACGCATATTTGATTCTTACTAGGTAACTTTTGCTTGTTTTTAATTAAAAAACTTTTGCTTGCACATATTTAGCAAAGCCTATTTGATTTGTGTTTAATTAAAGGCGTACGCAACGTATGAGTGATTTTTAATTACGTATTAAATATGATTAAATATGACGCGACTTGTGGTGGGTGAGTGGTCTTCGTAATTGCCTTGAGTGAATTAAAATTTATGTTAGCAAAATATGTTTTTTTCTCCAAAATTTTAATGTAGCATGTAAATTAAATGGTTTTTACATAGTTCAAGCAAACATAAGCTGAGCATTAGAAGCTTTCAATGGTTTTGAACAGCAGAGCAGGTGGAGCACACTTGAATTCTGAAGAGCTAACTACCTATTAATGTAAGCCAAAGAAAAGAACATTGAAGTCATTAATGTTTCCTGACCAAAACAAATGAAAATTTGTAATTTAAACGTTATACACCTGAGACATTCTTTTTAGCTGTTACGAAAAAGATTAATTAATATAGAAACCATTAAAAAATATATTACATATTAGTTACTTTAAATTGCTGGAAAAACCAAAAACAGATATTAAGCATGGTGGAGAAAAATGAACTAAGATTACAATAAATAAGAATAGATAGTACTTATATAAGAGTATAAATAACAAGCTTAACTAATGATTTGCATAACTTAATTACTACGATCAAACTATTGTCTTATTATTTGTTACTACTGCACAGATACTAAGCTCATATTTTCGATAAAATCTAGCAAGTCTTCAATGTACACGCTAGTGTAGTTAGCCAAAATGCAAAAACTGCGAGCTGCTTGATATCTAGAGTCTTAAGTGCTGATATTTTGAAATAAGTGTTGACTTTGAGTAGTCTTTTATTCCTATATTACTAGATTATGTTTTGTTCTTTGATGTTTAAGCTTTGATGTTTAGAAGTTTAAGTCTATATAAATAAAGCTATGTTTTTATTTTGGACGAACTCTCGTTGCTATATTAAAAGATACTGGTTAGTCTTTCTTCAACAGCCAATCATAGTTTTTGTATGAGTAAAAATGTTTTCTTCAGATTTTGTTATTATTGTTGTAGCCTAAGATGATCAATATCGCAGCAGATATAAAAGAAGTTACAAAATCCGAATTCATAGGTTAGAACATGAATTAAATAGGTGAAACTGTTTAGTCTACTACATTAAACCTATCAACAAATTCGATGAATAAGCGACTTTCAGCACTTCTAACAGAGACTATAACAGCGATATATGTTAACTTAAGCGGTATATCTATTATATAGCACTCTTATGGCAATATTTTGTAAGGCTATATAGCATCTAAATAAAAATGACAGTAAAGAAAATGAGAAATAAAAAACTATTGAATTAGTTTACTCCGGGTATTATATTAAAAATAATTAATCAATTAAAGATGTTATATATTGGCATGGTGCGTTAGATCAATTATGTAAATATTGTTTTTGGTGTTGTAAGTACACAATATACATAGTAATATAATTTTTTGAATTATAAAATTGGTTATCATAGTCCGATTATATACCTAATTGACGATTGTTGCTTTGCCATTGATGTCTTCGAAAGGTACATATGGTTCGATGATCATATCAGCATAAATTCCGCGACACACTGTCAATAAATAAGCAACTATATTTCAAATAAAACTTAAACAAAAATTTTTATTAATTTTTTTCCCAAGAACCTTTATTTTTATTTGTGCCAATGTTTTTTTTATCAGTTAGGAAAAATTATATCGTGCAAAGGGACGTTTTTTCCTTAATAGATAAATGTGCTCTTTTCCAACATTTCCTACAACTTTTTCAAAAGTAGTGGTCGGTACTTTATATATTTCACACCGGATACTGACTTTGAGCTTGGCTAGAGTTTGTGGCTTACTCTTGTAGACCATTAATTTCAAATATTCCCATAAAAAAAAGTCCGGTGGCGTCAAATATGGTAAGGGCAGTGGCCAAAATTACCGTTTTTTGAAATGAGCCGAGCGGGAAACGATTCCTTTATTTAATCGATGGTAAACTTGCTTCAATCATCGTGTCACTTGTAGTTTGTACGGAAATAAATTCAAATCAAATCGTAGAGACATATTTAAAGCTGCCGTTGCTACATTTCATGGTCTTTCTTAACACCAGCTCTTGCACAGCCGATATTGCATTTATTGTAGGATGGACATAATCTGTTAATAATCGCGTCACTTGAATTTGAACGAAAATAAATTAAAATTTTTCCGTTAAATGTTATTCATTGTTTTTAGAGAGACTCTGTGAGCACCTGTTTTGCGACATTTCATGGTCTCTCTCATGGTGTGGGCCTAATCTATCTATCCTTAGTAGATTGCTAAGAGTGCCACCAGATCAAAACTTTTCGAACGAACTACAAAAGGTGTTTTCAGAAATCTTTTGAATTCACGTTGAGTTTTCACAATTGAATAATTATTGTTAATAACATATAAGTTTCAACAATTTGAGCTTAATTGTAAATATTAGTATCAATTGAAGTTTGATTTAATCGTTAAAGTTATAGGGTTGCCAAATATTGTTGAAGTTATTATATATTTAGTCTAATTCAAATTTTCACATTCAACAAATAAGGAAACGTTTTCAGTGTCCGTCAGTTCCCTAAATTTTTAGTCCATCCATATAATATGTAAAAGAAGATATAGAATAAAATTTGTTTTAAAAACTTAATTTCGTAAAAATCATATAATAATTGATTATTCCAATTAATATTAAAGATGAAAATTAAAATAAATTTTTTAATAATAAAGTATAAAATTTATGGCATAAATTCTGGGTGTGAAAACAATATCAATACAAATGAGAAATAAATTAAAAATTAAATATTTTTTATTGTTTATAATACATAAATTTCGTGTACGGATAATAACTACTCTTTGACAGTGTAGATGCTTATCTATACTTATTGTCACAAATATTTTTAATTAATAATTTCTCATTTCATATAAACCTTTTAAAACTAATTAAATTTAATTATATTGTTGCATGTTGTGGCCAGTAAATGCGGTTGCAGTGGGTTTCATATAAAATTAACAAAAACCAAATCAAGTTTTGATTATTAAATTAATGGCATTAAAATAGCATTAATAAAAAATGCGAAAGCTTTTGTGTCTGACAAAAATTATTAAATATGTATTAAGAAAATTCAGTTTAAGTACGGACAAAAAAAAAATGAAATCTTTATTAGCATATTTAAGATAAAATCTGCACCCTATTTAGAGCAGATGCTGCTCAAGTTTCTTAATAAACTCCAAAGCAAACAAAAGTAAACCAAAACCGAAGTATCGAATTTCTTGGTATTGTTTCAAAATCTTGTTGTTGTTGTTGTTATATATTTATATTCAACAACCATATAATATGCTAATGGTTCAATGTGTATATATGTAAGAAAGATAGTGAAAACACTTGCACCCACAACACATGCCCTCGTGACATTTTTGTCAGTTACGCTGTCGTTACCGCTTCCACCGCCCGCTATGCTCTGCTGTTGTTACTTTTTGTCACTTGATATACACCAAACGATTTATGAGTTAATTAATGAAGTATCCTCTTGACGCTATGAGAATTTTCTACATTAGCATTTGCCGTTTTCGGCTTTGTGTGTAAAACACAAGCTTTTGTATCTAAATTGATACACTTAAACACTTACAAACTCTTAAACATATATTGTCTATTGACCGTTTCATGACCCTGCGCCAGGAAGGCTAAGGCAATGTTAAATCCTTGTCTCGGATAAGCTTTCTCTCTACACGGAATATACACTCCTGTCGTTGTTCATATTGTTGATTATGATTAATGATGTTGTGCTGTTCTATTCTGTTCTGCTCTGCTCTGTTCAGTTCTGTTCAGTTCTGTTCAGCTGACATGCGGATTGCGAGCGGGTAAAAGGAAATGAAATTGTAGAAATTTTTGCCAGGAGCTTGTTGGCGGTAAAGTAGGCCGCCGCCGTATGTGGCAATTGTAGATGGCAGGTTTGCCCTTCAAGCGTATAGAAATGTTAAAACTGTGTTTCTTTGGTTGGATCGTTATTGTGATTTGTGTGTTGATGTGATTAAGTATCGATTTACAATAGATTTACATATTAGATAAGCTAATGGAAAAACAGCGGAGCTAATAAAAATATTGCTTTACTTATAATTAGCTACTTTTGTGTTATAAGGAATGCTAACTTTTCTGCATGTAGTTAAGGATAAGATATAAAACTAAGCAGTAATAGTTCTAGCTTTTGTGTCTAACTACTCATAATAAGAAACTCTTATTTGGGAACAGAGTCATTCTTTAAGAACATTAACAATTTCTTTGGTTACACTTGACAAAATTACATATAAAAGTGTAAAATAAATTACTAAAATATGAATGGAAACACTTTGATAAGTTCCCCAAAGAACACAAAGTTCATGAAATATTTCCATATAACTAGTCTTTACACTGCTTTAAAATTAGAAAAGACATCTGCTTTCTTATTTCTCAGTCTATGTTAGTTTATTAATTCCTTCACATAATGTTTGGAAGAGAATATTTACTTACCTTACTCTCTTCATTCAGTTGTATATATTTGCTTTTAAAAGAAATAAAGAGTAATTTTATTTTTTAATATTAAAATACATTTTGTGTAAAAAGTTTTCGGAATTTATAATTTCAGAAACGTGTTAGAAACACCATCACAATTTATTTCTGCAAATTAATGTTATTATGCGTATATCTTGTTACAATACTCGATTTCAGCGCAGTCAGCTACCCATGTGAGTTAACATCAGTTATCTTCGAAATCATACTTCTGATTGTTCTACGATGATTTCATTTTTCTAGAAAAAGTTTCTTAAAACAACTTAACGAATATGATCCGTTAGTCACCTAACATAGCTCCTAGATATTTTCTGCTATCTTAAAGCTAAGAGTACCACTCCGAAAAAATGTTGCGCTTTAGTCGATTATAGTCAATAAAATATTCGTTGAAGGTATTGAGGACATTCCTTAAAAAACCTACGAAAATTATATGGAAAACATATATTCTATTTAATACTTTCCCTTTATTTTTTCACAAAATCTATATTATTCTTTATTGTTGAAACTTTTTGAATTAATTAGTAATCGCATTTACATATATTGAAGAAAATAATTTTTCAATAAAAAAGTAAGCTGCACCGAGGGAAATCGACCTTCTCAATTGGTCTTTAAAGTCTTATTGATTTTACACTCTTTTTAAAAGTTGAGTGAGTGGAATTGACTGATAGCGATGGCATATGCTTGAATTTGAATATAGATAAAATTATATCTAGATCTAGTGGTAAAAGATGTTCAAACGTATTTTCATCAATACAAACTATGATTAAAAATCGAGTACTATATAGTTATAAATGTAAGTTTGTAAGTATATAAATTCATTGATTCAACTACATAACATATGACTACAAGTCACATTTGATATCGGATTTCATTTATATCAAACATGATTTGATAAGTAACTAATCCTATTAGTTTCAGGAAAACCTATACTCAAATCGTATATCCAATTAAAAATCTCGTCAATATAGTTTCAAAAACTATTTCGTACTTTTATAATAATTCAAATGACGTTACTTGGGTGTATGAAAAGATTAATACTAGATGATAAATTCGTTTTCTTCCATCTGTTATTAATTTGTTCGTGACTGGAGTAATTTTTCAACTTCTGTAATAAGCCAATAGTATCCAGCATGGCCAACTTATTCGCCATAAGTTTCAAAAATATTAATTATTTATTTACAAATTATTCTGAAATACATGAATAATATTTTAACAATTTAATGTATTACTATTTATAAAACATTATGTCTTATTAAGTGGAGCGCAGGGAATCTGTCATCAATTACAGTCCTACTTTAATATAGTAATAGTTATTAATGCTGTTGAATGAATTGTCTACATCTCTGAACTCGTGTTCTTCTGTTCTCCTCTAAGTCGTGATTGGAATACTGAGGTGCCAAGAACTGTGTCGTCTTGATGCACCAGTTCCTTTGTATAATATTGTGTTCGAATGTTTCCGATTTGCATGTTTATATTACTTCTGTAGCTTTAATTTAATTATTTCAAACTTTCAAATCGATGTTTTAAATTCTTTATAGCCACTTAATCTGCAATAAGGGTGTGTGTTTTTGACTGATTAACACTTTTATCATTAATTAGAACTATCTTTTATGTTTGTTTTGAACAAACGAAGTTTTATAGCAGTGGATAGATGACTGGAATTTCATACTGTTTTAAATTTCAGTAACATTTAAAAATAGCGCTACGTTATTGATTTTTTCAATCAATATGTTTCCAAAGTACATTATTAATTGCATTAATTCTTGTTCTATGGTTTTTAATTGATTGGAAGGATGTGATGCAATCTCATATCCGCTGGTCATACTCTGTTTTATTTTTTTCAGCAAATACAAGGTCGCACTTTAAAGAGTTTTTGTTGTGAGTTCAGTTACTTTTGTTTGTATATTCTCTGGTTGCTCGATTTTTAGTTGAATGAAGCAAAGAAATTCAACCTCCAATTGAATGATCCTAATTTTTCTTTCACGGAAAATTGAGACTAGTCTGAGCCCTTAAGAGTTTATATACGATAATTTGAAATTAGAACTGCTATACTATAGTGAAGACACATTATCAGCTTTTGTTAATTCGCTTTGGTAATTGGCTTCAACTAAATATCTTGCCGTTCATTCGATATATATTCTTGAAGGTCTGAGGTAGTAAATATTTATAGAGACCAAATTTTAGTGGAAAAATAAATAAATTTCATATTCTAAAGATTTATTTGTGAAGTTAAACATAAAACGCTAATTATATTTACACAATTTATTATATCTTCAATTAAACTTCATCGAACTAATTTTCTTATAATTTCAATATTTGTGTCTTTAATCATTGTCATTACGTATATTTATTACCTCATCTGGTCTCTATCTCTTTTTTCACTTTGTTGCATGCAACAATAATTAAATTATTCATTTCAATTGCTTCCTTTAACAAACCAACTATTTGAATTGCAGTTCAGCAAATGACGTTGATCCTTTTGCAATATAAAAATCTCAACAATTTTTATTTTCACCTTCAATTAGGTCGAATCAGTGTAATCAAGCGATTCCAGTGGTAGTGGTTGTCGCAGACACAGACACAAATACAGTTCCAACAGAGCAACGATAGGCAACGATAGGTGACTGCAATGACAGCAATGGCAGACATTTAACCTAAGCACTTACACCCATTTTTATGTCTTTGCAGCAGTACTACAGATACATTAAAATTACATATATTTAAAAGATAAAATGAAAATAAAATGAAACGTTTCAAAATACAATGGATATTGAAGCAAAAATCGATGACATCGATACAGTTTATAAATATACAAAAGAGTACATACTTACTGTGTCTGCATTACTCGTCTCTGTGCCAATTTCCTTTGTATCTGCCGCCAATGTATCTCAAATTGTGCATTCGATGTGCTCGTATTTCGTCTTTTGCTGTACTTCACTGTACAGCACTATTCAGCGTTCATGTTTATTGCACTGCAACAATTCCACTTTATTTTTATTTTCATTGCGGTTTTTATAGTAAAAAGTAATTTAAACTAAAATCGGATTTTCATGATTTTCTTTTTAAAAATAAAATAAGTAAATAATATTGGATTCTTCTGTTACTTTTAAATATACTTCCAATTTTTAATCTATAATATTTTAACACATATTTTCTACTAAAACTCACAGTTATCGTTTATCAGTTGAAACAAAAATGGTTTTTGAATTATTTTTGTGCTTTTTAGTGCTGTTAGCTGGTGTTTTCTATTTTTGTTTGATCTGAGTTAAGACTGCTACTTTGAGCGTTTTTGTATTCGTTGGAAGTTAAGAGGACCGTTTAATGGCTGATACTTTGGTTTTCATTTAAAAAATGAAAAATGGAGTGTCTTCTGTTCATTTAGGTTCGGTAAGGATTAATCGTGGTCACAGTATTCTGCTTTTTAAATTTTCTTTTCTATTGTTGTTACTTTAACTTAAATAAACATCTTTTTAATTAGTATCGTAAGTGTGCGCACATATATATATGCATTTTATGACTAATATATACGAAATGCAATATGTTTATGGTTTGCCGTTAAAGAGCCCATTATTAATATATAGTCTTGCTGACCAGTTAGAAAAGAAACAAAAATTTGCTCTTTAAATATTAATCTTACAACGGTTATTGTTTTTATTCCCGTTCTTTTGTATACATTAGGGTTGAGTTGAACACTGCCACTCGATGGCTTGCATTGAGTTATATGCAAATTATTTACTGAATTTCCTAATTATTATCAATTTAACTTCTTGATGCAATTAACATGTAGAGTCCAAATTATTTCTAAGGCAATGTGTTGTTGTCATTACAAATATGTAGTCTGTTGTAATTGTTGTTATATTTATATACGTAAATACTAAATTTAAATAAAATTCAAGTATTCCAGTTTACAATATATTCGCATTAATTAAAGCAATAAAAAAACATTATTATTACTTTTATATAATGTGTTGCAGTTATGGTTTAGTTTTTTTTATTGAAAATTTGAGTTGAAGGCTACTCATTGTTTGTATTTTCATAAATTAAATAAATTAAATGGAAAAATAAATTTCAAAAAATGTAATAAAAAACAACACAAATAAAGTAGCTTAGAATGTATACCAAAATAAGTTGAAAAACAAAATGAAAGTTAGATAGGTTAAAATCAAGTATTTCAATGAGTCTTTTTTAAAAGGCTTTTTAATAGCACTGGCAAAAATATATAAAGTAGTAACAGAAAGGCAATAATGCATTACACATATATGCTTTAACGCATTTTCGATTGAGGAACACATAATAAATTCTATATATTAAGATAAGTTATTTATGGAAAGTATTTCTACAAGCATTAGTCAGTGACAGGAGAGAAGAACCACTATCATCTTAACTTAATTTTGTAATTTTCGCACTTTATGAAGTATGGATGAAGTATATAAAGTATTTTGAAGGCGTATGGTATTTCACTTGTAGTGTAGGTATTTATTTAATACTACTTAGCATATATATTCAAAATTGTCTTATTATCAAACAATGATATCATAATTACTTAATAGTTGATGCTTTTAGTGGAACAGTGAATTCGCTCAGAACACATTGAGTTTAGAATCCAGAAATCTATTTCATAAAATTTGTGAATGAAATTATTTAATATCATTTGGTTTTAAGTGCACAATACCACAATTTCAACTCACACACGCCACTTCAAAATGCATTGCTTGGCGCCGTAAGTGCAGCGCTTCCTTAAATACATAATATTTTAGTACTTTTCGGTGTATTTATTTTCATATTTCGAGCATTTGCACAGAGGTGTAAACCCAAGTAGTAATAAAACTTAATATTTTATTTACTGAAACAGTAAATAAATTTCGACGTATACGAGTGCGAACTCAAATACCTTTAATAAACTCAAACGAACTAGTAGCGCTCATGCAGTTTTAATGCTGGAGTCAGAGTCATACTCGTATAAAAAATTCCTGCACTAAGTGCTGATATGTGAGCTATGAAATTTTTATGGCATTGCTAATGCGCTACTTTGTGATATGAAAGCATTTAAATTGCTACTCCCAACGAGGCGTCCATATGTCAAAGTGTCGCAGGAAAAACAAGTGGTTCGGTGCACGCAATTGCAGTCACTGGAACGTACATTTTGCTATCTTGAAATTGCTTATAAAACGTAGATTAAAATTGAATTTTTATTTTTTATTTCTAGACGAGAGAATTTTTTATTACTCATATTACATAAAAATCTCTTTTCATCAACAACTAAAGAGCATTAAATTAAAAATTCTTTTTGTTTGTGAGTGCATCCGATATTGTCTTGCTTTTTTGTAACTCATACGCCAAGTAGTGCGGTTGCAGATTGAAATAGTTTTATTTGAGTTTAGAGAACATTTAAATATGTTTTGAAAAAAAAATTAATAAATGTTATATTATATTTTTTATTTAGTTAGCTTTCCATTAAATACTTTAACGTTTAACTTAATCAAATAAAATGAAAAAAATAAAATAGATGATTTATAAAAAATATTGTGAACCAAAATAACAGAATAATTTATTTAATATTGTTGTTTACTATTTATTTATTAATGGAAGATGGAACTTCTATTTAATATACTTCAAGATTTAAAAAAATTTGTAAGAATACAAGCGAAGCTCTGCTTAGGGACTCTTCTGGCCGCAGTACCGGCAATTTGGTAGTTTTCACGTCTACACTTTTAATAATAAGATAATAATTATAAGACCACTGATGATGAGTACTTGACAGTGTAGACTTAATTCCCACATGAAGATTATAGGTTACGTTAGAAAGTGACTCCTGTCGACTCTGTCATGAGGAGAAGGAAAAATTAGAACATATTCTATACCGGATCTTAGTCCCAAATCAAACAGATAAAATTAAGCCCACAGCAATTACAAGATTTATAAATAGTCTAGAATTGTTATAGTTGGACCTTTAGACGCACAATAGATCTTTTAGGTCGGGGTGCGTTCATAGCCTATTATTTAATAATAATAATAATAATATAAATCTAGTAAAAATAACCGTAGTTAGTTTTCGAAAGCATATGCGTACACTTACAAATATAGTTATATGTTAAGAAAATTTGCATTTAATACGCTTTGTACTCAACTCTGTGTCCTACCAAACCCGTAAAGTATGCAGGAATAAAATTGCGTTGTTAATTAACTCCTGAACTTATAAGTTTTTGATATACTCTTCATTTATTTTAACTTTTTCAATAAATGCATTTTACATATTTTACCATATGTTAATTTACTTATATATATTTTCTCTGTTGTATTTTTGTTTTATAATTTCTTTATATTATTTTCATATTTTTATTTATTGCTGGTATTTACAGTTTATGACCGAATATCTGGCGACGTTGCGTTACGGTTTGATATATGCGAGAATAATTTCAGAACCTTTTTGCCCTTTCGTTCAGCGCTTCCTTGACGTTTTTGCAATTATACCATAAACTATGTTACTGAAATCAAATAAAAGTTTTTACTTTAGGAATTTGTTTCCTGTTTTTTCTAAACTTTTATTTAGACTATATGCTTAACTGATGTTCCACATATTTTTTTGACTTATATTTTGAAATAATTTTTTTTTCTCTTAGCATATGCAAATGCTTAACTTTTTCTTTGGTAACAAATTTTTAACAAGTTACCTGAGGGTTCTTCTAAAGTTCAAAATAAATTTACTTTTGATATGTTAGCATAAGAGTATTAGTTCTAGGAGAAATATCTCAATGCTTAGGAAACGAATAACATCTATGGTTACAAGCAAAGTTTGACAGTTTTAAAGCAAGCAAATACTATGTTCAAAAGAAATACTCAAGGAGAAATAAATAAATACATGCATTTATAAATATATTTATAAATAAAAAATTGTGAAATATGTGTGTGAAATTTCTGAAATATAAGTTTAGAATTTTCTTTTATTAAGTTTACAAGCACGAAATTGTGTTTTGAGTTCTAACACTTTTCCTTGAATTATTCCTTTGTGCTAATAAAAAATGGCAAATAAGTATGTGCCAAAAAAAAAAAAGAATGGAAAAACAAAAAAAAAAAATAATAATAATAACAAAATAGAACAATAAGTAAGAAAAAGAGTAGAAAGAAGACTACAAGACGCCGTTGGTAATTTTGAATTGGCCCGTTGTTCTGCGATGCCAAAGGGAACTTTTTAACTTTTCACATACCTGCAAGATTTGAAAAAAAAAATAAAAAAAAAATAATTCTACACACGTGTACAAGCTTATACACACACATACATACACATACACGCACTTTATTACACAAAATCTTGTTTCACATACCATAAAACCATATTTCCTCACCAACATTACTACGTTGACTTTCGTTTTGGCTAAATTTCGTTGCCATTGTAGGAGGAATTGTGAATTTTCTTTATGCTTTAGTGGAGCAATCAGTGAAGATGAGAGAGAAAAAAATTTATGATTAATGTGCATAGTAGTTAACACCCAACACTGGCCAACATGCATATTTGGCCTCAGGAAACGATATAAGATTTTGAAATATGTACGGATATGGCTTATAGAAAAGGTTATGTACTCGTATATAGTGCTATTGTTATTATGGAGAGAAAATAAAAATAAAAATGAAAAATATATGAGAAAATAATAGAAATTTTTTATTTATTGTTTTTAAGTATCGTTTACCCATTTGCATAGAAGATTTTTTGGTATATAAATAAAAAAAATTGGTAAAAAATTTAAACAGACTGCAAGAATAGAATTCTTTACAATGTAAAAAAAGGTAAAAGATAATTTGCTACTTTAAAAACATGATTTCAAAACTATTTCTGTATACAAAAACAAAAAAATATAAATAGCACTAAATTGTAAACTCATAATACTTATAAAGAAAAAAATGCAAAACGATTATGTGTGAATACCATACTATATAGCACTTTTAAAGGTTTGTATAGTATATTGTTAATGTGTCATCAAAAGTGACCGAAATAAATGATTATTTTTAAAAATGACGACTATATAATATTCAGGCTAATAAAGATAAAATGCTTATTAACTTATCTATAATAATATTTTTTGTATATATGTTTAAAATATATAATAACTTAAAAAAAGGAAAATAAATACATATAAAAAGAAATAAGTATAAGAAACCTAAGTTTTAAACAAAACTAAAAACGTCTATGCAAAGAAATTCGTCAATCAAAACATCCTCAATATATTAAAAGTAGGTCTTTCAAATAGCTTTACCCCTTCTCAGTGAAGCGTTATATCCACATTCAAATTTTCGGCAAGTAGTTACCGAAAATATTTGTTCAGAGAATGTGTCACTGAGTAAAAGAAGAGAATGTGCTGTAATAAAAGAAAAACAAATAATTGCAATAATCATATCACATGCCGATGATTGCAAAATTCGAGCTGCAGGTCAGGAACTCATATCATTATGCAACAATATAAATGCCTACATCTCTTATTCATCATTCTTTAGTGGTAGAGATCTTCATTTATTACCAGCCTAATCTTCTACTACCCTCATTGCTTCCTAAACTAAAGACGTAATCTTGACTCTACCTATCAATATCAGTAAATTAAAGATTCCTACCAGCACCAAACCTAAAATCCTGGGTGATAACATGGTACGGCAATGTATAATCAGCTGAAATTTCTTAATAATGTGGCACCCACAATTTGTTTATGGAGTAAAAAAAATAAACCTTGGTGGACACATGCAAAGCAAAAAAATATTCTATTGCGATCTATGCAGCTCCGGTATGGACCCATCAAAGGAAAAACGCAATGAAATAATATTAAATCCCACCAAAACACGGCTATCTCGATTGAGACCGATTTTCATGTAGGTGTTAACCATATTCATAAAAAGTCCAAACTGCTTCTTAAAAAAGAACACAATCAAATGCTGTCCAAGTAATATATTCTTGCGTGTCACACAAATAGACAACCATAAATAATCATGTTTAGTGGAGCCTTCTCTTCAAAATGTATTTGTCAATCCCTGTCTTCACGATTCCCTGTCTGTATAGCATGTAACTTATATATCGATACTTATTGTATTGAAGGTGACATGAGTGAAGTCGTATATAAACATGAACTGACAGCCTTCCATACAAATGCAGTATGTTCTTCAAGATCACGGTTGCACTACTAATAAGTTCCTGTCTAATATCTACCGGGAAACAACAACGCTTTTCATGTGCAGCAAGAACGGTCCTAGTACAATTGAGAACAGGATATGCACATGTGCTAAACTTGGGAGCAGTAGCAGTGCGGCCTTTATTATTCACTTTAGATTTGCATTTGCATCGTTGTTTTTTGCTATCTTGTGCTGCATCAGCGCAGCACTAATCCACAACGCAACGCAAATGTATACATCAGAAGGTAAAGAAGAAAATAAAATACAAATACAATAAATAATGCAAGCAATGACAATGCTAGCTGCGAAATAGCAATTGGGGAAGCAACAAATAAAAATGCCGGCTAGAAAGTGTACTTCAGAAGAGTTCTCTACAAAAATATTCAATACTATTACACTATCACTTACACTATTTAATAAAATTATACTACTTCAGAAAACTGATTCTATTTTTATTTAACAGATTCTATCCTTCAAGTGAAACTCTAAGACGTTTCACTCTTGAAGATGGTTTTGTTAAAAGTTACTGTTCACCTGAAGTTTCATTACCTATAACTTTTATTGCAACTTGATTCAAGCACATTGAGGTAAAGAAAAGTGAAAAGTGGAACCATAAAATGAAATAAAAATTCTATTCAGTGTACCTTCCAACCGCCAACTCATTGTCACCCGTCACTTTCTACTCACACTATTGCATTGTTCAATCCTCATGCAAAATAACCAACACACACTCACTTACTCACTCACTCATCTACTCACTTCTTTATTTACTTAAAATAACTAAAACAAATTCATGCTGAAAAAATATAGCGAAATAACAGCAACAACAACCGCAACAAAAATAGACAACAGTAACAAGTTTTTGTTTTTGTATTTTGCACTTATACTGCACTTTTCGTTATTAAACCTTTTTAAGCCGTAAATTGTGTTTGTGTGTGTGAGTATCCATGCTTATGTGTGTGAATTATTCTCTTTGCCTGTTGACGTTAATTTCAATGATAATTTAATTTTATAAAAATGAAAACAAAAACAAAAACAAAATAAATTAATACTCATAGTAAGTTAAAGGCTTTACTGGTACTGGTTCGTTGCAGTGCACTTGACAGTGTTGTTGTACACACAAAAGCAAAGCTGCAATAAAAAATACAATGTAAAAACAAACAGCGTTGCTAACAACAACAAAAAAATTGCTTTGGCAATTTTTGTTTTTTGTTTTTTTTTTTGGTCGTGATGAAAAATTGCACTAAAAATTTTATGAAAATGAAAATTGAAAAAGTTTTTTCTCTTCAAACATATTTTTTTATTATTTCTCCTTTTATTTTTCGCTTTGTTTTTTAATTGTTCATACATAAAAAGTTGTTTAATAATTTTTGATTCATTATGTTCGTTACTGAAAAGTTAAGTAAGTAATTGCATTATAATGGAGTTAGTCCATTAATGCAGTTTAAGTGCAATTTTGTTAAGTGAGAGTTAAAAGACCGTTTATTAAAAGCAAATTGTAAAGGCGGAAATTATAAAAAACTCAGAGAAAATTATTTTTCATATCAAATAATAATCTCATTAAGTTAACATTATTAATGTTAATATAAGAATGAAAACAAAAAGAGTATAAAAGTTGTGTTTGTAACGTAATTCACTTTTTAAAACCTTATAGTATGTTTACACTTACTACAATTAGTATTCATACTGTGTTCACAATTCACAATTAGAAGATCTCAATTAACGACAATTACAAAAAAATTATTAGGCATTTGTACTCTAGAAACTTAATATTGATAACATATAATAATGAAAATAATATCAACATGCAGAAACTTTTTAAAAACGAACAAATAATGAAATTGAGGACCTACTAAGAAACAAAAGTGTAGTGAGATACAATAAGTCGCAAAGGATACAATGGGCTGCTCATTAGTAAGAATGGGACCGGAGAGAAAACCGAACAACATATACAACGCAAAGCCGATGACAACCAGACACAGAGGTAGACCAAGAACAAGGTAGGATGAGAACATGTATTGTGATGCAAGAAAGATTGGAGTACTAAACTGGAAGAGAGTAGAAGGAGATCGAGATCGAGACATATCGAGGCAAGATTCTCACTGGACTGTAGTGCCAAATAAGAAGAAGAAGAAAAAATACCAACATATCATATGCCATATGTTGTTTTTCTTAATTAAATAGAGCACCTCATTGAACGGAAATTAAACAATTATAATTTAATAATTGCAGTACGAAAAATTAATCAGCAAACAGTAAAACAAAAAATAAAACGGAAATAATTTAAAGACAATTTAATAACAGGATTACTTTTATTTCTTTTATATTTCTTTATAAAATTTTGATTAGCATTTACTGTAGATCTCATATTTCATTACTAAATGTGTTTAGTTTTTCTTTCGCTTCATAGTAGAGAGCAGTAGAGAGAGATTTTATGCATTAGAGGCTGTCTTCTTCCGTGTCATTTTTTAAATAGTACGATATATCTATATTTTAAATTCTTAGATGTTATTTAATTATTTAGAAAACCTACCATGTTTTTATCGTCCGTGTTCACATACCGTAAAGTAAAGTGATTTATACATAGCATTTAATAAAGTTAATTTAAATTTATGTTAGAGTTGTTCTGGCTTAGAACTTTTCCGTATTCAGCACTTTTATTTGAGTTTCTATTTTTTTTTAAAGTGTAGCAGTTTTCATTGATTATTTGATATATTTAAAAATTGTCTACTCATATATTCAAATCTTCATTTGTTATTTTTATATAAAAGTGTTTATTTCTTCTCCTCACAATCATACATTTTATTTTATTTCTAATCATATATTTTTTGCATTTGTTTCTAAACTTTAATTAACGCCATAGTTTCTGTATATATTACATCAAGTGCTTGTAGTACCGTTACACTATCATACTATCCTTTAAGATATCAGTACATCGTATATTATTGATGATAATGTGTCATTTGCTATAACACAGTGTTAGCCAATAATTTTCTTGCCATGTCTGACCTAAGAGCCTTTCTAACTTTTTATTGTCAATTAGAGAAATAACAGCTGTATGTGAAAAGTTACTGATGTTTTTACATCAGTACTGATAGTTACTGATACTTATTTTTTTATTTTTTTCGTTGCAGTTGGAGGTTGGTGAAATGTAATGTATAAAATTATTCTCTACTAATCTGTACTATATCTGATAATCTGTACTTAATCTGTGCTAATACCTCTTTGAACAATTACTAGCGATTACTTTTTATGCAATAGCACATTTTCTTTATATGATTTAAAAAACTAAATTAAGTAAATCCACATTTTTGATCTACACCGTTTACTTTATAAATAAGCGATTTCCTAATGATATATCTAATAGGTATACAATTTCTTTATTAAAAAAATGTTTGAGAAACAATTTTTACTTTTCTGTATAGTATATTTATTATACTTTGGAAAATGTATATTTAAACTCTGACATGCAATTCGAAAAACATTACGAATTTCTATTTTAAGTGTTATGAACAGTTTGTATACAGGAAACATATATTAAAAAGACTTCTTTATTACTTTTAGGGTGTGCACTTCACCCTATTGGTTTTATTTTACAACATCTGCATTCATTTTCACGACTTATTTCAATTATAGCTATTTTAAGTAAATAAACTATAACTTTCTTTAAATATAGAAAAAAATAAATTAGGAAAACAAAAATTTCCACACAAATTATATATAATGCGCAACAAAGGTTCACATATTATAGATTTTATCAAACTAAATCAGGAAATATATTTGCGTAGGGATCCTACCACTCAAACGGCCACTGTAGGCAAACATGTTAGAACAACAATTTAAAAAATGTTCACTTACTTCAACATCTTGCTGTGTACAGTTTTTATTATTAAATAGCTTTTGATATTTTATTTTTTATAATTTCACTGCTTAAAGTAAAAACTTACGATATTAAGACAATGCAGAGTATTGTACACAAAGATAACCAACGTTTCAAATGGGATTTTTTGCAATTCAGTGTTTACGACTAAATAACTTTTGATATTTAATTTTCAAATTTTTAATATCGTAAAAAAAATTAAGATATTACGACACTTTCAGTCTTGCACAGTGTGATAACCAACGTTTTAAACAAGATCTTTCGCTGTTCAGTGTCTAGTATTAAATAGGTTTTGACATTTAGTTTTTAATTATTTCAATATCGTAAAAAAATTTATACGACATTACAAAATTTCCAGTGTTGCACGGTGTGATAATCACCCTTTCAAACGAGTTCCTTTCCTGTTCACTGTTCAAATTTGAATAGCTTTTAAAATTTTAATTTCAATTATTTGAATATCGTAAAAAATTAATTACGATATTAAGACATTTGCTGTTTTTCACATAAAGACAACAAGATTTTATATTAATATCAATATATAATATACTTATATATATTAATTATACTGTTAATATCACAATCTGCATACTATAAGCCTCATTTCACGTTACGGTCATAATAAAGTGGAGTATCGAATTATAATGGTTTACGTATTGAATTATTGAGTTATTATTCATAAAACAGTTTTTTATAAAAACATGTAGAAACTTTATTAGTTTCATTTCCTTTTTTGAATATAAATGAAATCCTATTCTTTTCTAAATTTTCTCAATAATTTGTCAAAATCGTGTCAGCGTCTACCCAGTATCTTTTAGTTCTTAAGTGCAATTTTCACCTCTCATACTTTCATTCAGCTACACTTATAAATTTTCATTTTCACTTTTGTACGTTCGAGATACTCTGCGAATCAAATTACTTCAAAATTTGATTGCTTTTTATAAGAATTTGTTTTCTCCCCTTGAATTATTATTTTTTGCTTTCTTTCATGTTTATCAGCCTAACTTCTTAATATTACAAATCTTATGGATCTCCTAAAATTAGAAACAGATTTCAGCCTCTCAAAACACAAAACATAGCAAAGAACAAAGCAATTTTCTTCTGTCACTTGACACTATAAACTTTTTACACTTTTGGGAAATTTTGAAAAGTGTTAAAGTCTGTATGTGACGACAAAGGCAACAAAAACAACAACAACACGAATAATCGTTACAACAACAGTAAAAAGGATAACAAAAATAAAGGGAAAAAAAGTTATGCAATCATTGAAAATAGCTTCGGAAAGGAATATCAAAAAATTTCCATTGTGAAAAATAAAGATAGAACATACCGAGGACGAGAAAAAACTGAAAAGTTTGAAAATCTCAGTTGGAAAGGACATTTGCTACTCAAATCCCCAATGGTGCTTAGTTAAATTCCAAGTGTGAGTAAATTGATTTCTTGCGTAGTAAAGAACAAATTTCCAAACTGTTACTGCATCACGAAGTACTCGTAAAAGTTTTGTCTAATAACAGCAGACAGGATTCGGAACTATCGAAAGGATAAATAAAATATTGTCATTCTACACGTGTATGTGTGTGTGCGTATCTGTGTGTTTGTGTTACATTCTATGATACTTTCGATAAGCACATATGCTTGTTTTGGGTTTACCTTGCTTATCTCCGCACTGCTTACATGTCATGCCGAAATTTTCCGTTTGCCTCTAAGCAAACTGTTACCATAGATTTTACTCATTATGCAAAGATACATTTTGTTGGCTGAAAGTTTGTGAAACATGCAAAATTTTTTTTTTCTATCTTATTTCTTTGGATTTTATTCTGATTTCACAACGATTTTGCTGCTGCTGCTGCTGCAACCAAGTTAACCGCAAGTAAGGCAATTTCTCTCCAAATTTCACATAAAATTGTTTTGACTACGTAGTTCCGTATCTTTGCTATGTTCACTGCTGCTGGCAGTCTCATCAGGATGGATTTATTTGCCAATATGTACTTCAGTTTTGTTTATGCATTTTATCATTGCAAAGCTTGTTTATTTCAGTTTTGGTAAAATTGTAAATTTAATGCAGTTTTTCTGCATTTCATGCATTTTAATGCATTTTTTGTTGCAACTCGTTAGTGTGACTTCTCTATATGGAACGTATCTTGCCTTGTAAATGCAAATAAGTTAGCTTTAAAGTCACAAGTTTTGAAAAGTTTGCGGTAACTTCTTGATATCGAAAGTAAATAGTATGCAAGGAATGTGGCATGGGATACATTCGATCGTTGCTGAAATTGCGAAAGTTTACTCAACTATTTTGATGAAATTTCGAAAGTAAAATATACTTTAAGCTATAACGAAAAATTACATATTCTTCAACAATTTAACAAAGTATGCAAAACAAAAATTTATTAAAATATTAATAATTGTATTCGATGCGGAAGATAAAGAACAATTTTAAAAATTTATTTAAATAATTTTAAAAATACCTATACTTTGCAACCTAATTCATATCTTTACCTTGATCTACTAAAAAAAATGCAATGAACCTATAGGCAGTAGAAACCGGCACAGATTCACGTAATACATCTTATTTAACGATATATATATAAATTTTTTTTTTGAAGTATGTGGAAAGCAACATAAGATACAGTGTGAAACTTGAACCCACTTAAATTACCTCTTAAGAATGAATAGGGAAAATTTTCACAGCATTGTGGAAACTTCATTCTAGGGAAACAGATTAGAACGAGAGGCTTTATACTTAGCAGGCTGGGTTTATATAAGCTAGAAACCGTGGGTATAAATTAGGTGGATTAGAAATTAATGAAGGGGATGGGGTTATTACGCTAATGCAGGGGTACTAACGGTAGACACTATGACCAGAGTCACGAGACCCACGACTAAAGAGAGGGATTCTGGATGGATCGGAGTACCACTTATGGAAATAAAAAGAGATATATTTGGGAGGGTTATGGAGCAGGACCAGGACTAAGTTTTTAGGGAGGGATTTTACGATATATTCTTTAATTGAAAATATAACTATATTTTAACTGCCATTTTTTATGAAGTTACTTCCATAAAGTATCCGGAATCAATCATTTTAAATAACTACCAACAATTACTCCATCGCAATTTCTTTGACTCTGCTTATAAAGTTTCTAACAGTGTTGATTTTTTGGTGTATCGGATGATTAGATAAAAAATTCAGTAATCTACCTGAAGATGTCGGTTTTTTATACCAGTAGGTGATAATATTGTTCTCAGTTCTCATTACGATTATATCTAAAAAATAATAATAAATAATAATAACCAATGTATACTTCATTAAAATTAATGTACAAAAAAAAATTTTTTTGTTATAAACCATACCAAGAAACCACGAATACTATTTAATATTACAGGGGTTTCAGATAAATGTACCATTGAAATGCTTAAAGAATATTTAAAAAACATATTTTACAATGAACTCAAATCAAACACTTTTCCTTTTGCTACAGATAATTAAGTATTTAAAACCTTGAAAGTGACTACCTAATAAATTTTACAACTCAAAACATAATAAGTTCATTTGAGATCTCATTTGAAATACATTTCGAAATGAATTTCTCTGTATTTTTTAACACTCCTCGAACTGACATGACTGCCAATGTATGTATGGTCTTATTATGCAGTTATTACTCTCAGTTATTTGTGTTAAAATTTTGAAATGTGCAGCTTCATAATGTTTATTGCTACTCAGAGACTGGTTCTTTACATCGCATTTTTGTGTTAAATTAACCACAATATGCGGAGCTGTTGCAGTTGCAATGCTTATTACCGACGTAACTAACAGTAATAGCAACCGAAACAAGGATGAATATTTTTAATGGCAACAACACAAGCAGCAACAGCACCTACAGTAGTGATTCCGATTCCTACTTGCTGCTGCAATGTAGCACTACTGTGCTGTAGTAAAGTTCAAATTTTACTATGCAATGCAAAAAACCACATTACAACTGCAATTTTCCAATTTCGTTTAAAGAACAAAAAATATAAAAAATGTTATTTAAGATTTCTAGTTCAATTAGTGTTTAAAACAAATAATAATAAAAACAAGTGAAAGCATTAAGAAGAGTACTGAGTACTTCAAAAAGGATGTTGCATTTGGAACAGCGGAAATACTTCAAATATTTGTTAAACCATTTATTTATCTATGCTATACTTTTTATGTATTGCAAGTACATTTCACTAATAATGTTGTTCAATGTTTTACTTTTTTCCCCTGTTTTTGGTTACATTAAAAAATTTGAAGGGCGAGAAAATTGCACATTAGAAAAACAAATATATTTAACATTTTGGAAAAATTGTTAGTTATTTACCAAAGCAATCCATTTTAACCCTTTCAGTACTTTAAGGAGTCGAGTAGATATAAAAATGCATATAAAAACTTTTTAAGGTGAAATAAAAAACAGTTTTGTATTTAGCGAGATTAATTACTAAATATTGTATTAATTAATCAATTAAATGTAAATGGATATAGATTAAATTTAAGCATTTAAAAATATACCCTTAAATGCATTGGTATTCAAAAATTTGTTTTGTAATGATCAAAAACAAAATGCAATAATAAATATTTAGCTAGTGTAA